>NC_133535.1:128279998-128612498 GCF_048544455.1 Silene latifolia
TTTGTATTGTTGTTGGTGTCGATTTATAGTCGAATTGTGGAAGGGAAGGAGAGCCTTGGCTCTCACGTTGGATCTCAACGTGGCCACCATGTACCCACGCCCAGATTCTTCGTGACCACCATGTTTCACGTTGGTTTCCTTCGTGACCACCATGGTTCACGTTGGTTTCCATCGTGCCATCCATGGTACACGTTGGTTTCCATCGTGGCTGTCATGGTTCATGTTGAATCTCAGTGTGGTGCCATGGGTCGAACCTTGTTCCTGCATATATTGCCATGGTCGTATGTTGAGATTCAACTTTCGTCCATGGTCAAACGTGCAGTCTCCGCGTGTGTTCCATGGTTGGTTGTTTTATCTCAACTTTCGTCCATGGTTTGCACCTTTTTTAATGCGTTTTTTTTCTTTTTTTTTCAATTGTTTAAGTTTTATAGTCGATGTTGGTTAATTTCTAACATTTTTTATTTGCTTAATACAGATGGGATATTGAAATGAAAGAGGAAAGAACATCATGCAACCCCCACCTCCGCCACCTGAATGCCGCGACCGTACTTTCGGCCAGAATGTCACTTCTTTGAAGCGTCGTTTGCGTTTTATCCAAACCTAGCCACCGGCACCGCCACTTAGAGAGCTGTGTCATATGGTTATGATGCCTAATCTCGGTCACATCGTTAGTGCTTCGGAGGAGGCTATTTCACGGGAGTTTGCTGTTAGTTACCGGCATGTTGGAGAGCAGGAGGACAGGTCAGAGGACGAGGATGTTGATCAGTTTCGGGTCGTAGGTACTCGTCATCCTAGAGGGTATTGACTTAGAGGTTGACCCGGGATCCTACAGGCCACTATGCGAGTGCAAGAATGTCGTCATCGAGCACGGACAGGTCGAGGCCGGCAAGAGATACTTCTTGGATCCTGAGAGAACCCCTTCATGGTAGTCCTGCAAAGAGTTTCGTGTTACGGAGCTTTGCTGGACATGTTGCATTCAGTAGTTGGTCGGATCCTAACCCAGATAACTTGAGATCGTTTCTCAAGTGCTACGAGAGGCCGAGTACTGCGAGGGATATTCTGGCGATTGAGCTTTCCGATGATGTTGTTGATAGGGTTCGTTCGAGCCGGCTTAGAGTTTTGATGGCCTGTTTGACCACCGGTCTAGATGATAACCTCCTTACTACTTTTATAGAGAGGTGGCATCCAGATACTAACACTTTCCCTATGCCTTTTGGAGAGATTAGTATCATGCTTCACGATGTGGAGCGGATTCTTTGCTTACCGGTTAATGGGTGACCGGATTTCTGTGGACGGTATAGACGGGATAGATGATTCAGGTTTGAGGGGGAAGATAGTGGATTTTTATGGAGTTCCTTCAAGGAAAGTGATACCATCGCTCTATAAGAACGGTGGTTTACTGGCGACAGGGCTGAGGGATATAGTTGAGAAGGGGAAAGACCATGACGCATTCCGGGCTTACCTTTTGCTTTATTGGGACATACTATCTTCATGGATAAGAGTGGACATAGGGTAAACGCTTCGTTTTTGCCATTGTTTGATAGTCTTGATCGGGTTGATTCGTATGCTTGGGGTGTCGGTTTTTTGGCTTACTTGTACCGGCAGTTAGGGATGGCTTCGCGCCGAGAGACAGTTGGTGTTTGCGGGTGTCTACCGTTACTCCAGGCATGAATATACAAGTATTTTCCCTTGTTCCGACGCAGCGCTGGATTCTATCTCCAGAACAGACCACTAGTTCAGGCTTGGGCCTGCTTCCCTCGGTTTAAAGGTGATCGTGAGATATTAGAGATTCAGCGTTAGAGTTTAGACCGGCTTGGGGCGGAGCATGACCGATGGCTGCCCTACCGGAGACGTCCTCAGGACTTATGTAGGGCGTCGCTTTACTCGAATTTCATCATGTGTCTTGATACAGTAGAGCCGGAATCCACAATACCCGTTGTTAGGCCTGAAATTTCGTACTACTGACAGGATAGAATTCTACCCTGGCCTGACGATCAGGGCAGGTCCGTCAGGATAGTCCAAGTTTGGCACCAGTTGATGAGCCTGGACTCCCGCATCATCTTCAGGATCAAGTTCAGCCCTGGCCTGACAATCAGGGTGTCAGGACGTCAAGCCACTAGGGTATTAGGACGTCAGGCCATCAGGGTACAAGAAGACATGCACCAGGCCGGAGAGGATAACGGTCAAGTGTAAGGTCAACATTTGACCAAGTCATGAATAATTATGTATAAGATTTCTACAACATAAATATGGTCATTAAAGAGGAAGATGTGGTCATAAAGAAGGAGCATTAATAGGCATTAATGCGTAAAAAAGACAGCAATCAAGACAGCAATTAAGGAGGAATATTCAGCATTAAGTACAAAGATTTCGCAGCCATTCAGCTTGGCTATATAAGAAGCATTTGAAGATCATTTGGCAAGACAAGGCATACTCGAACATACACAACATAACTTATCACATTGCAAGCAAGACTATTATAATACTTAGAGAGAATATTATACTTTGTGCTCGTGATATTATAATCCTCTTAAATCATAGTGAAATCCTCTCTGGCTTGGTGCCCGTGGTTTTTTCTCATTCAAGGGTTTTCCACGTACAAATCCATTTGTCATATTATTTACCTTAATCCTGCCTAGGTACTATTACGATGAATCGAAATAGGATAATACTAGTTAACCCCCATATTATTCTACCCTGGTCATATTTTCAGCCCTGCGCAAAATATGGACAAAACACCCGTCATCTCCAATATCCACCCAACCGTCAAAGTGGCCCCAAAGCACCTCAGGAATACAGAACCGTTTGGCCCATGATGATATAAGACCAATGGTGAAGTTCCTTTCTGATGGAGCACCGGGACCTCCCGATTCGAAATCACCAACTCTATGTTGTGGCGGTTGTGCGTTTGTTGAATCGTTAGTGCTTGGTGTCCCGAACTTCCTGCGGATATGCTCGAAACCCGACTTGTTTCTAGGGATAGAACCTCTCGGACGACCCTTCGGATGCTCATTAATAGGGGGTGGCAAAATATCTCCGTCCTCCGGGTGTTGGAAGTCACGTAACAAGTTTAGGACCGTCCTTCGGTACACCTAGTCTCCGTTTCTCAAATCATTTACAAGTTCCTCGTACACCAATGTCTTCCAAAAGACATGAATATCCTCGAGATGGACCCTCTTACCTCTGTTATGCAAATTAACCAAATTGTATGCAAAAGGTAATTCATGAGTCATTCATAGCACGTGTCCGCATCCATCCTCCAACTCGATACCCAATCCAAGGCCTCTCAATAGTTCTTTCTCCATTATCTCTATGGCCTTAGTGGAAACTGTCACACCTCAGATTTATGAGCCGCTGGGTACTCTGTCGAGTAAGTTAGTTTTGCATTCTGGAGTACGTTCTGCCTGATGGGTAATAGATCAAGTAAGGGCAACTCGATCGAGTAGGCGGTACTCGATCGAGTACCTTAGTTACTCGATCAAGTATGTCGGGTTTTACGGTTTTTCGGCCGGGTTTGATAGTAACGCGTGAAGATATATATAAAGTGTTTCCATCAGTTCTTTTTAATTTTACCTTATTTCTACACCTTTTACAAAGAAAAACAAAACAACGTCAGATTCTCCTCTCTCATTGCTATCAAATCAAGGGCTAGGGTTGTCGGTTTTCGGAGTTCTTTATACTGTTGTGATCGTCGCATTGTGGGTAAGATCTTTATACTGTTTTTATGTCAATTAGTTAATCTTGTTTAAACCCTAATTGGGTGATTTGGGGGTTGTTGGGTTTGATTGTGTTATAGATTGTAATTATGTGATTAATTGTTTATAGGAGGTGATTTCGTAGAAGAAGGGTTTTGATCCACTGCTTGTGGTTGACTATTGGTGATTTTATTTCAGGTAGGGTTTCCCAACTCACTTGACTGTGTAAATGTTATAAAATGGTTGTTGATTTATTGGCATGTTGATTGTATCGTTAATTGGTATTCGCATTGTTTACATTGGTTTTGTGGTTGGTTGTGTTTGTCTGTGGTTCGCGAGGTTATGGACACAGCCACCCGCGCCGCGCGCGTTGGTTTCGAGGTGGCAGCACTTCTCCCATAGAACTCCGGCGCGAGGTCGAGGAACGTCATGGTCCGTTACCGATTTGAAAGGCATTGAAACCGGTGAAAGGTTTGACAAGCCTGCATTTATGGAGTCGCCACCAATTTTCATGCCATGTCAAGACACAAAGTAGTGAAATGAACACTAAGAAATTCGTTACCCTTAGCATTTTATTTCTAGAATGACTCTCGTGATGCCAATGAACACGGATGTTCACAGAGATCTTGAGTAAGGGGTGAGGGTATGTATTAGGAAGCTCATTTATTTGAATACCTAATCTCGCCCGCCTCGATAGCGGCCTCTACTAATGATCATGGAAGTTGTTTATATTTGATATATCGTCAGTTGTATGCATGCAATGCAACATCCGCGTTTTAAACCTAGCATGTGAATATTAACTATGTCGGTGAACAAACAATTTAGCACCCAATTGAAGGTCGAAGTGGGGATTAGATTATTTACATGTGATTAATTACATGTGAATTGCCAAGTAAGTAAATCATACATAATGAATGAATTGCAATAAATGAACTACGAGAAATAAATTACAATTGAATTACAATGAATATTTGAATTTACGTCACAATTATGCTTGAAAAAGGGATTTGAAAAGAAAATAAAAGAATAACCGATTAAAACCTAATTAGAAGGCCTACGTCAAAACAAGCAAGTTCAGAGGCAGAAACCACCTCAGACTAGACGCAACATCTGATGCATCCCTTAGAAGAGGCGCATCAGTTCATGCGACTGTTCTTGAGTTGAGTTCTGACTGTGAAAGTCAGACTCTCTAATTATTATCGTTGATTGATTGAGTAGTATGGATTATTGATATGCAACTCGAGTGAAGGTGATTTAGTCAGATTATATGCATCGGGAACCATCGTAAAGTAATAAAAAAATGAATTATTACAAGTTAATTATTATGGACAATGTCGGAAACGAGTTTATGTACGAACTTCAAATTAGAGACGAAAATTAGAAGATAGAGCAGAATTAAAATCATATATCAAAGACGAATTCAAGAGACTTGATATGAACAGTTCGAGCCTCTTAAATTCGGGTTCGAATTTAATGACGAAAACCCGCAAAAATCGAATTATAAGGGATTTAAGTCGGAAAAGATTTGATAAAAAAGAATTTTATAAAATAAATTGGAGAAGATGAATAAAGAACAAGAAAAGACTTTCAAATGAAGCAACGAAGAAACACGAGGAAGAAGAAGAAGAAGAGCAACATCGGCTAAGCAGCCCTTGAAATAGGCGCAGCAAGTGTTGCGACTTTTCCAGAAGGCGCAATAGGTATTGCGTTTCTTCTCGATAGTGTCTCTCTGATGTTTTGTCGAAAAGGGTTTTAAAACATGATTTTTGAAAACGGTTTTAAGCATACTCATAATGTAAACTCGTACATTAATTGATACAAAATAAAATTTAATCGATAAATTGGGATTTACACCCTCAGACTTACATGTTTGACGAAGCAAGCTTAACTAAGTTGTCGTATTAGTGATTGCTCAACTCGATGTAGAATGAAAGTGCCCTCTAAAGAGGATTTAGAAAAAAGTTGATTAAAGTGTAGTGGTCGAATTGGTCGGTCATGCAAACATGACTGGTACTCAAAATGATCTGAGCTTACGTGGTCGATTGATCAAGCACGTAGACGTCGAAAAGTAAGAACGCGGTCTTAGAATGCAAAGGGAGAAGAGAAGGGCGGACACTCGCGTGAGAAATATGTGAGGCGGAAGCCTCTATTTATACTAATCACACGGAGGAATTATGGAAAGGGTAGAATTTGGAAAGAAATCCGTAGGAAATCTGGAAACTGGAGAAAAAGCAGCCCAGAAAGAGGCGCAGCAGGAACTGCGACCTTTCCAAGAGGCGCAGTACCTGCTGCGTTTTCTCTTGGGCAGTTTTCTCCTCAGCAAGAAAGATTTTCACGGTTGATTTTAGGAATTAGGGAAGCTGTAGGCTTCCTTATTCCATAAGGTAGATATTTTCGTGATAATAGATAAAATTTCGGAATATTACTCCGGAAAATTTCAGAATATTCCGACTCGGGTTTTAGACGGTTTTAGAAAATGGAAACGATTTTTGACCCGGACTTCAAATAAACTCTAATTACTGTCAAAACGACCGTATCGACATGTAGATGACGGCCATAAGGTTGACTCGACTGTTTGAGCTATCACATGTTGACAAGCTTACGAAATGTCATAATCTCTCTGCGTAATTAAACATGCGGCCCAATCATCACTGGGTGGTTGGCGGGAGGTGCAGAAACAATGTGTCTACAGAGCCCCCACTTTGACTTAGGCTTGGACAAGTCAAAAGTCAAAGTATAGCCTCCAGGTCAATCGAATATTACAACCTGAAGACTATTGCGACGCGAGGCGGCTCAAGGGGTCTGAGCCAAGAACCTGTCGTCGGGAACATTATAGAGTCTGTCGACTATCGAGGAGGGTCTTTTAAAGTACATTAGACTACATCAGGAGTCTTGCCATCTATAAGAAGAAATCATACCTGAGACACCTCTGGGTGAAGCGGGACTAAAGGCGCTTCGGCAAAAACTCTTTTGTCTGAAGATAACTTGGTGTCTGAAGGCATCAGGGGTTACATGGCTTCTGAAGAAACTTCTTAAACTTCTGAAGGCTAACTCTGAAGGATACCTTTCTTGAAAGGGAACACTGGGACAAATACATGACGCTCTGAGAACCACCGGGGGATAATTGACTTGAAGGAGGCGGATCTTTCGAGAACTGCTTATAGAAAACTTGATTTGGTAGCAGGCGAGACCTTCCGAGAACCACTGATAGAAAACTTGATTTGGTAGAATAATACATGGGTTGTATAGTGGTAATGAACTCTCGCTTGGGAACAAAATATTGCAACCGCTGGGGAGAATGTAGACTAGATGGGTGAAAAAAAAGGTACACCCGTAGAAAATATACGGAGTAAAAATACTCGTTGCATTAATGGAACATCCTAACACGGGAAAATATAGGGCTTGGGTCCACCCTTAACGAGCTTATAACGACTTGAAAGAAAAGCTGCTGCAAAACTTGATGGGGAATAGGCGCAACAGACAACAGACCTAGGGAAAGGGCGCAACAAAGACCGCGTTTTCTCTGAGGTTCATCCGTGCCTGAGTAAAACAGAACTCAGCGCGAGTTATTTTCATTTAAACCCAAAACCTTTCTTCTTCTTCCTCCTCTCGAAAAACACCAAAACCCAACCAAATTTTACAAAAATTCAATGAAAATCCGCCATTAATTATGACAAATCTAGGTATGTATCTTGTCCTTTCTTTAATTTGCATTTGTAGCTTGAATAGGATAGAAACATTAGGGTTTGAATACCCAAATTGGTCGAAAAAATTGGGGATTCCGTCCCAAATGAGTTTGTCCCTTTAAATTCACATTAGAAATGCATAATTGAACATGATAGGAGCATAACCATGTATTCATTTCGAATTTTCGTTGAGTTTTGATGAAATGAGACCAAAATAAGACGATTTTGCTAAACCGCTTCAAAAGGCTCGAAAATAGCTTAAACTTGTCGATTTTTTACGAAACTTGATGTTTTGGAATCCTTGGATGATGGGTAAACTTCCTACCATGCCGAAATATTGATTTGTGTCAGGTCTTCTGAGACACTTTTGTATGGGTTTATGCTTATAGTAGCGAAATGTTGCTGACTTTCTGGCTCGTGACCGTAACTAAGGTTAGTTTAGCTACGTAGGAATGTAGTTTTATCACTTTGTCGACTTGCTTGATGGTAGGGCTTGAGAAACGATTTGAAAAGCGGCTTAAAATGGCCACTAAATGCTTCATTTGCTTTTCTTCTTTTCTTTTGAAGAAGATGTACCTTCTACCTCGGGGCGAGACGCCATGGAGGTTGACGTTGATCCCCTTTCGACCCAGGTAGTTCATAGGGAGGAAATGGAGAAGGAAGAGGAGGTGGCCCGGAGAGTCAACGTGATAAGGAGAGGGCGTCAACATGTGCCTGCGCCTCAGTGGGCAAACAAATGGGATGGCCGGCATCTCATTTGGGCAGCGGAGAGTCACTTGTCGTATCGCGCGACAAGGAGCATGGTAAACTTCGATCTTGTCTTTATATTAAGCCACTTCACTTATATTTATCTGCTTTTTTTTTGGTAGAAGGTAAGTCTTCTCATTAAGCACAAAAGCAACTATTACAAACTAAGAGCAAATAATTAAGAGTAGCTCCTATACTATAGAAGCTATCCAGTTTGCATCTAAAGTTGTTACAATCTTACAGCTAGTCATTCTTAATTTGATGCATTTTTGAATCTGGGAGATCACTATGCTCGGTCTCAAGATGATCCCTTCCAATCTTACTTGATTTCTTTGATGCCACACTTCATAATAGACTGCCATGATAGTAGCTAAACAGACGTTTCTCTTCAGCAGGCTCCATTTTCTTCTTCCCACCCATATTAGCCCATTCACAGAAGGACTAGGAATGCATAGCCAAGCACAAACCCCTGCCAGTACCATTGATGTATACTGACAGTCTTTAAAAACATGCTCAACTGTCTCTTGTCCAACATTACACAGGCAACAAAGCTCATCCTGACAAATGCCATGCTTGAACAGTCTAGCTTTAACATTCAGAGCATTCCTAAGAATTAGCCATGCCAAAAATTTATGTTTAGGCAAAGCCCAACTCTTCCATATCAGTTTTGTATTTATCTGCTTTATTTTAGCTAAGAAGCTCATAAAACTTTGAAAAATCAGGAGGCCGGGAACATGAGGTCCTTTTCTGGGTACACGACCATGATGGAGGCCTACGAGAAGCTATCGGGGGAGGATAAGGCGATCATCGAGCGTGGGGCCTTCGGATCCTTTGTGAAGGGCTGGCGAGAGATTAAAGAGAAGAAGATTCGGGCCAACATGTGCCTAATTTGAGCTTTCCTAGATCGCTTCTGGGACACGACCTCGACTTTCCACATGCCTTTTGGAGAGATCAGGGTCACTTTTGAGGACTACGAAATGATCTCTGGCCTGCCTTGTGGAGATGAGCTGATAGTTTGGCCTGCGACGGCCATGAGAATGGATTCAGCTGAGGCTAGAGGTTTGATTGGCTGGAACTTGGCCAAGGCTGCGGCTATGATACCCGGCCTAGTCCCGAGTTCTTACGTCAAGGAGTACTAAAACAGTAAGACTTCGACGAGAGTGCAGGTGATTGCATGTGGTGAGATGGTGTCTCCTCCACCGTGCACAGCTGAGCAGTGAGCCTGACTGTGGCTCTGGTGGTTTTGTTGTCTTTGATTTACTTCGAAGAGAAGGGGGAAAGTTTGTCGACGAAGCTTCTTATCTTCCTTACTAACCTGAGTAGCCTAGGTCGTTGGGACTAGGTTACTCCTAGTTTTGCGGTCCTCATACCGTACATGAGGGCCATGGTTTGTCCCGAGCTGACGGAGAAGGGTACTTCTTCTGTTACTGTCGGTCCAGGTCTCATTTTGGAGGTATGAACTTTCCTTTTTCAATTTGGAAGATCATGCTTTTAATTTTTAGAAATGATAGGGCCTCTTATAAATGAAAGATCATTTAGAAGCATGAAACAAAAGGCTGCTTTGAATTGAAGTCGAATTGAATTAAGAATGATCATTTTGAATTGATTTGAATTGGAGATTTAACTTGAATTGAGACGAATTTTGAATTTTGACTTGAATTTTAATTGAATTGAATTGAATTGAATTTGAATGGAATTGAACTCGAGATTTGATTTTTGAATTTGAACTTGAATTTGAATCTGAATTTTGAATTTGAATTTGAAATCGATTAGAAATTTTGAATTGAATTGAATTTTGGCCTGAATTTGAACTTGTTTGAAATTTCTGAATTGAATTTGAGTAGAATTAGAAAACTTTGAATTGAATTTGAGTTGAATTTGAATTGAATTTGAATTGAAATACTGAGTAGAGATAGAAACGATAGATCGCTACGATATATTTGGTTTGAAATAGTAGTGATTGAAATGAGATTGTAAACATTTTTGCTTTTCAAGCATGGGTATACTCATACTTCCCTGGCTTTGCTCCCAAGAGGGCAGCGGACGTGGCGAGAGAGTATCCCATAGTTAGAGACTGGATCATGTGCCGGCAGAAGAGCCAGCGGTCTTCTTACGACACCTGCAGGAGGGGTGTTAACGTCGTGCAGCTTGACAGTGTAAGCATTTCATGCTTTTTGATTTGTATTTTGCTTCTCTTTAAAATAATAGCTATCATAGGAATGTGTGGACATGGGGCCACCTACACGCCAAGCCAATCTGTGGACGTGCAGCAGTCGGAAAGCCACGCTCAGAGGCGTAGAAATGCTTCCGACTGGATCGTTTTAGATCGGTCGGTTTCGTCTCGGTAAAGTTCTCGAAACGATGCAAATATGTTCGGAGTCGCCACCAAGCAATTATGGGATGCTTGGAAATCGTTCGAAATCCACTTTATACCTCGGTCAATCAAGGCAAAAAGTGGTGCTTGACTTAGGTACGAAAGATAAGGACTCGTCCCCCTTTAGCATCCTATCGCTAGAATGACTCTCGTACGCCCTGGATAAGGCCATCCACTATCCAAAGGTTCTGAGTAAGAGGTGAGGGTATGTATTGGGAAGCTCTTTAATCAAACACCCAATCCCGCCCACGTTTAGTGGCCTCTACTGATCGATCGTGGTTGTTTAAGTGCAAAATTTGATAAAACGGTTTAAATGCATGAATGCGCATCCAAAAGCTTAACCTAACATGTGAGAATTTGCTAAGTCGGTTGTTTATGCATGTACTAAGAAATTGGTGTCAAAATTGGATTTAGATTGATTTGCATGTGAAAACGGAAATTAAACATCCATTTACCAAATTCGGGTTATGATACTTAACACGATCCATTTATTATTAAAATGAAAGAATAAAAGGATAAATAAGAAAATGTTTAAATGTTTAAAATATTGTTAACTCGTCAATCTGATCCATGTAGATTCGGGTTAACCGTAATCAGGATCGTCTTAGACAAGTACCAAAACGAGACAGAACAGTGTCAGGCAGTCCATTAGGGCGCGAGCCTATTGGCGAGGCAACAAGGCTTGTCCAGGCTTTGAAATATGAAAACAGATGGCCTCTTGGGGCGCGAGTCATAGGGCGACCCAAGGGGCGTCTCCTGGTTGTTAAAAAGGTTGTTAAAATCGTTTTAAGAAAG
This sequence comes from Silene latifolia, assembly GCF_048544455.1. Taxonomy (NCBI): domain Eukaryota; kingdom Viridiplantae; phylum Streptophyta; class Magnoliopsida; order Caryophyllales; family Caryophyllaceae; genus Silene; species Silene latifolia. Next base: position 128,291,296 of record NC_133535.1, read on the forward strand.
GTAAATAAAAAACCAATTTTGTTGAAAGGGTCATTAAGACCGCTTTAATGCTAATGTTTTGAATATGATTTGTGTTTTAGCAAGATTTTACACGGGAGATATGTCTTGCCAGGGGTTTAGTTTACAGGGTGATCTAACTCAATTAACAATGCCTGACTAGTACGATAAATAAGAAATGAATGAACAATAAAGTTAAAGACAAAGATTTGTACGTGGAAAACCCTGGGAATAAGGGGAAAAACCACGGGCACCAAGCCAGGAGGGATTGTTTCTATCTTTAGGTGTATCCTGACAGGGAATTTGTACGTCAGGCTAGTAAAAAGTATGAATGCTTAGTAGGATTGCTTAGAGTGTTTACAATAGAATGAGAGTAAATGAGTGAATAGTCGACGATCCTTTTAATCTCTCTTCTTTGCTATTTATAATAGCTTCCTTCGGTTTCCAACGACTCTCCCCGCGTTTATTTAGTACGTTCCTAGGTAATAGGCCTCGTGCCCTATTTACCGGAGGTAGGTATTTGACTCCCAAAATTGCCCGTCCTTATCTTCTGCTTAGTTGACTGCTTCATGATTGTTGTAGATTTTGTTGAATAAGTCCCCCGTGTAAGTAGGAACTTCCTTGTTGTACTTTGACTGTTGCCTGGCGCATTGTAGTAGAGCCCAATATATGGTTGGTGTGTTATTCTTTCAGGTCTGGCCTTATTGGATGGCATGGCCTGTCTTTCCCTCCTGGTTTGCACCTATCTGAGTATAGTATGCTTTGTGCTGAATTGCCTCCATTCAGGCTAGACTTGATATTTCTTTGCCTGACATTTGTCTGATCAGTCGGGACAAATCCTGGCCCAACAATTGCCCCTTATCTCCTTATTTCCATTGGATCTAGCCAAGAATGAGGAGATAAAAATTCGGGTCAGCCATAAATGTGAGATTCTTTACCGAAAAAGAGTTTGAATCCCTTTTAACTTCCTAACGGCTAGTGCCTATTAAATGGGCTAGGTTCATCAAACCCTAGGAGAGTCATGATTAAACTTGTCTACTTACGTTATCCGTTGGCTTGATTTTGCGACTATAAATTATTTTGAGCCATCATTTGATCTCTTACTTTCATTCTTAAACTTTTCAATCTTTCTTTCTGTTCTTCTCTAATTTCTTTGCAAGGCAAAAATCCCTGTTTTAATAATCTTTACTTTTAATCAAAAAATGGTCAGTGGAAGAAGAAGAACTGCTGCACCAAAAGCTGCTAAGGCTGAACAGCCTTCGGTGGTGGTAGATGTCCCTGAAGTCATCCCTGAGGATGCGATTATGGAAACTTTTCCCCTTGCAGAAATTTTGTCTGTTACGCACAAGGGTGTCAGTTTTGACCCTATGAAGTCGTTGTCTGCTTCATTCCCTGAGGCCAATCATTAAACCTTCTTTTGAACATTATTTGAAGGGTAGAGGTCTACTTCCTTCTGATGCTGAGGTCTGGGTCCCTGAAAGTGGTCCAATCAAGACTAATTGGTGCAACCCTAGCTGGTTTTGTATCTTTGAATGGGCGTTCAAGGGTGGTTGCAAGCTTCCCTTTACTCCATTTGGTGATCACTCTTGAAGACTTCAAGAATGTTTATCACCTGAAGAGTAATACTACTGGGCGTTTCAACTTTCGAGTTAGGGCGAAGATGGCTCATCTGATAACCAACTTTGATTCAGGCGATGACAAGGGTTGGGCCACAACCTATATGTTTATCAAGGCAGATTCTATTGCCCCTAATCTGGATTATCTTAGTTACCCGGCTGTGGAGAGTGGTAAGTTCTCTTCCCTGCTGTTTCGTGTGGATTTTGCGCAAGGCAAGATCAGATCAGAGTTGATTTAAGTAGGGTTAACTAGCTCTAGTCGGTCTATATGTCAGGTCGTCAGGGTGAAATATAATGCTGCAAATATAATAGAAATAACAGTAATAAAACAAAGGATTTTGTACGTGGAAAATCCTTAAATGGGAAAAAACCACGGGCATCAAGCCAGGAGAGGATTTCACTATTGTATTATATTTTGCACAAATGGGTGTGATTATCTAAAAATGATATGAGAATATTTTGTATGATGTCTTCTCTTGTTGTGTCCTCAAATGATTTCCAAAGGTTCCTTATATAAGCCCTTATTGAACGGTTGCTTTGATCCTGGCATTAATGCGGAATATTTTCCTTAATTACCCGCAATAATTCCAAATATCACGCCCTTAATTGCTGTATTAATTGCGAGATCTTCCTATTCAATACTGCGTGTATATTCCTCTTATAATATTAGTTCCTGGTCTGATATCATCCTGATATTTTGACCGTTGTCATCTCCATGGCCTGGCGCCTGTCTTCATGTGTCCTGATAGCCTGACGTCCTGGCACCCTGATAGTCAGGTTAAGGTGAGGTACTGATCAGGGACGTCTGCGGATTTCCATGCCTAACAATTGCCCCTTATCTCCTTATTTTCAATGTGTCAGGACTAGAAATGAGGAGATAACTTTAATTTCTGGAAAGTTACCCAACGGTTGAATTATGCCTAATCAGTTCCTGTAACGGCTACCTCCTTCAGTTTATGACGTGTGTAAATTCTGTTGTAACCTCTTCAATGGTTATCCTTCCACTTGCGGTTGAAACCCTAATTTAATCTACTATAAATACCCATTCACTTCATTAAGTTAAACTCCATCAGAATAATCTCCCTTATTTCTTTCTTTTTTATCTCTTAATAACCTTCTTCTCTAATTTTCCTTAATTTCCAGTTCCTTAATCTTCAATTAATCTTCATAAGCTTTCAATAATGGCCGCAAAAAAGAAGTCTACCAGGGCAGCGACTCCTGGAACCCCTCCTTCCCAGAATCCTGAAGAAACTTCTTCTGAGAATTTGCCTCTTTCTTCTGCTGCTCAACCTTCCACGATCAATAAGCCGAGTGATTCTCCATTGGAGATGATCTCAATTTTCCATTGTGCTTTCCAGTTCAAGCCTACGAAGGCTTTAAATGAGGATCTGTCTCTTGCAAACCGCTTGAAGCCTGAGTTTGAAAAGGTGTTAAAGGATAAGGGGATCATCCATGCCGATGCTGAAGTCTGGATCCCTGAGAATTATCCTATCAGAGCTGACTGGGCGTGTCCTGGTTGGTTCTGTATTCACGACTGGGCTTTTAGGGCAGGTTGTAAGCTTCCTTTTTCTCCTCTTATGGTTGAGGTTATTAAGGAGATTGGTGTTCCATCTTATCAGTTGATGCCTATGGTGTGGAAGGTTGTCTGTTCCGTTGAGTACCTCTGTAAAAAACACAATATCTCGTTTTCCCTTGATGATCTGAAAGCTTGTTATGCTGTCAAAACCAATAGTCCTGGCCGTATAAGTTTTAAGGTTACGGCTTCTACTAATCCTCTTCTGAGCAATCTGGATAGCGGCCATGATAAGAATTGGGCTGCAGGGTACATGTTTATCAGGACGAATTCTGTGGGTCCTGATCTGGCGTATTTAAATTATGAAGCTTGCGTTGCTGGTGAGTTTTTTAGCTTTTCTTTTACCCTACATGTTTTACTCGTTAGTAAAAAATAAAATGAAATTCATATCGAATCATACATTTTATGTGTGCAGTCGATGATTGGGTTACTGAAACTGAGTATCCCACCGCCAATATTTCTGCTTTCCTTTCTATTCCTCCTTTGGAGAGGTCTTAGCCTCTCTGTTGTGGGGCTGGCCATCTTCCTCGTTGTCTGAAGGCTGATGGTACTGCCAGGGTGGCTAAACCTTCAAGGGCTGTTAGTGCCACTACCTCAGGCAGTAAGTCTATCTTTACTTCTTTTTTCTTATTACTCTGGCTTCCTGGTGATGTTTAGTTTATATTTCTAATATAATGTTTCGTGTTGTAGCTACCAGGTCATCTACTCGCCTTGCCAGGTTTGGTATGGCTGAGCTTTCAGCCAAGTTGGCTAAGATCAAGGAGGAAGGCTCCTAGGGAAGCGGAGATGATGAGCCCATTATCGATTTAACTAAACAACCTGCTGCTCCCAAGGTCACTAATGTACCTGATGTCCCTGCTGAAATAAGTTCAGCAGCCTAGAAAAGAAAAATTGAAGATGTTGACACTTCTGCCCCGGTCAGGGAAGTGAGAGCCAGTGTGGACAATATAGAGGCTGCAAGGTGAAGATTAGGTATTATGCTGCTTCTAAGTCGGATGTCATGCTCACCCTTGACCCTGTTGAAACTGCTACTCAGGCGGTTGCTTCGGTGGATCATTCAGTCAACCTTTTGGCAAGCGTCATGGCTTCTGTGAGGGAGGTACGTTGTTTTTACTATTATGTGTATTTTGTACATTTTGTTTGGGTATTTTTATTATTGGGGTATAATATCCCTATTCATTCTTTCTGTTTTTGGTCAGGGTGCTGCGGCTTGACTCCATAACGCTTATCAGGCTACTTCTTTGGTAGCCAGGATTGATCTAATGAGATCGGATTATGATAGGCTGAAGTCTGAATTGGATTTTGCACGGGCTGACCTGGCTGGTAGAGCTGCTGTCTTGGTGAGGGTGTAGGTCGAGAAGGATGCTGCTAAGGTTGAGGCAGATTCGAGTAAGCGGCTCTTGCAGGAAGCTTTGGACAGGAATGAAGAGCTCACCCAGGAGAGGGATGAATTGGAGTTCAAGCTTGATGATGCTTCCCTCTATTTCTATATTAAGGGGAAGGTTGCTTCCATGTCAGAGCCTGTTGAGGCCAGGGAAAAATGGAACCCTGAAGCTGAGATGGCTTTTGCTGCTTCAAAGTATCATGACCTGCATAACATGGGAAATGAACAAGGGGTGGACTCTCCAGGAGAGCAAGATGTTGATGTTGATCCGGCCAGGGGTAGAAGTAGTGGTACTGTTTCCAAGGAGAAGCAGTAGTTTGATTTTCTTAGTTGGTATTTGGCCCATCCAGGGGGGATGTCCCTGGACGAACAATTTTATTTTCTTTTTCTGTCTTTATTCAGGTCGGGGAGACTATCCCTGACCTCTATGAATATTTTGGTGCCTTTGCCTCAGGGGGTAAGGGCTTTATTAATATAGGCATGGTGGCCTTTTTTGGCTGATTTTGCTTTTTTGACTTTGCTTGAGCCTGTGAGTTTTGCTTTTTCCTTTCCTGTTGGAGCTGTCAAAATTTTTGTTTGGTTAACCTGCAAAATATTTTTGATTTATCCTATTATTTGAACTGTCGTGAGTAATTCAACCAAGTATGGTTTTTTGCCATAATGGTTGAAGGGGTGGGAAAACCGGCATGTCAGGAGGGCTTATGTCCCCTGCCTGACTGGAGGGCTTGGTATTCGGCCTGTCAGGAGGGCTTTTAGACTAATGGTCGGGAGAGAACACCCTTGCACCTGTCTTGCTGCGTCCAGCCGTTTGTGAACATTGGCAGTAAACCTAGTCAGGTCAGGCAATTATTTCATGCCTGATTGGTCCTGACATTTACTTTATCCGGTGATGGTTACCAACTCGTCAAGCATAGTTAAGTGCAAAGTTTTGTTTTAGAATTTTGATATATAGTAGAGTAGCCCTCAATCCTGAATATTTATGCATATAAACATCTATCATGTATAATTGTTCAGGATTCAAAAAGTGAGAGAAAATGGGATAGTTAAATATATAGATATGAGTTGCATGCAGAGCATTTAAAACACGTAATTTTTCAGGTAGCACGTCAGGTTGAGTAATGATATGAGTTTGTACCTGATTGTAGCCTGATCTGGTCTTTACAAATGGAATAATTTTAAATGGGTTACATTCCAGGATCTTGGGATCATTTCTTCTTCTAGTGTTTGGAGCCTGTATGCTCCCTGTCCAACAATTGAATCAATTAAGTAAGGGCCTTCCCATGTGGGGGCCAGCTTGCCTGCTGATTTTTCTTTTTATTCGGAAAAACTTTGCGTAAGACGAGGTCTCCTTCCCTGAAGACTCTGATTTTGACATTTTTGTTGTAAGTCCTGGCAACTGCTTGTTGGTATGGTGTTATCCTGATTTTGGCAGCATCTCTTAGCTCTTCTGTTAAAACCAGGTTATCTTGCATCAGGTCTTTGTTTGTTTCTACATTGTTCAGGCTGTACCTTGATGTTGGCACCCGTACTTCTGTAGGAATGACAGCTTCACAGCCGTACACCAAGGAATAAGGTGTTTGGTCTGTTGATGTCTTTGGAGTTGTCCTGTCTGCCCATAGTACTAATGGAAGTTCTTCAGCCCATCCGCCTCGTCTTCTTTTTAGCTTCTTTTTTAGGCAGCTTATGACTACCTTGTTGCTGGATTCGGCCTGGCCATTAGCTTTTGGGTATCCAGGAGTTGACGTTACCAGGTTGATATTCCATTCTTGGCAAAATGCTTGGGTCTTTTCCCCCACAAATTGGGTTCCATTATCGAATACTATTTCTGATGGGACTCCATATCTGCAAATGATGTTTGTCCTGATGAAGGATATTACTTCTTTTTCAGTTACTTGCCTGAAAGAGTCAGCCTCAATCCATTTGGAGAAGTAATCGGTCATAGCCAACATGAATACTTTTTGTCCTGGAGCTACGGGCAGTTTTCCCACAATATCCATGCCCCACTTTATGAATGGCCAGGGTGCGGAAATTGAATGAAGGAGCTCAGATGACTGATGTATGATTGGTGCATGGACTTGGCAGGCTTCGCATTTTGATGAATATTCCAGGCAGTCAGCCCTCGGTGTAGGCCAGTAGTAGCCTGTCCTGAGAACTTTACTTGCCAGGCTCTTTCCTCCTTTGTGGTTACCACAGTGTCCATCATATATTTCTTGAAGTACTAGTTTGGATTCGTCAGGCTCCAAGCATCTCAGGTATGGTCCAGCCTGCGATCTCTTGAATAGAGTGTTATTGATAATAGCATAAGTTGAAGCTCTAATTTTAAGATCCCTTGCTTCGTGTCTTCCCTGAGGTAATATTCCTCGGAGAAACCAATCATAATAGGGTTTGGTCCAAGAATTATTATCCTGTGTGATAGGGTTGACTTGTTCAGGCTTACTGATAGCCGGCTCTAATAAATGAACAATTGGTATTTTATCGAAAACTGCAGGGGTAAAATTTGGACCTAGGCTGGCCAAAGCATCAGCCTGGGTGTTTAGGTCTCTGGATATTTGATCTATATCAAATAAAGCAAATTTAGTGGTAAGGTTTTTTGCATATTCTAAATACGAAATCATTTTTGCATCCTTAGCCATATGTATTCCCTTTATTTGATTAGCAATTAGAAGTGAATCAGTTTTTACCTTTAGGTTTTGAACACCGAGGTCTAGACATACCTTAAAGCCTGCTATTAGAGCTTCATATTCTGCTTCATTGTTTGTAGCTTTGAACTCACAGCTTATAACATGTGCTAATATATCTCCCTGTGGTGATTTGAGCACTAATCCTAACCCTCTCCCCCTGGCGTTGGATGCCCCATCTATGAACAAGGTCCATTCTTGGTCTGGGATTTTATTTTCTAATTGGTTGACCTCTTTTTTCAGGTCAGGTTCCAGGTTAGGACTAAAGTCAGCCACAAAGTCTGCTAGGGCCTGCGATTTCATCGCTGCCCTGGGTTCGAAGGAGATATTGTATGTGCTAATTTGCACTGACCATTTGGCCATCCTGCCGGATAATTCAGGCTTACGTAGGACAGATTTTATGGGTAGGTTGGTCCTGACTATAATGGGGTGGCTTTCAAAATAAGGTCGCAATTTAGTACATGACATAATCAAAGCTAAAACATATTTCTCAAGTAATCCATACCTCATCTCAGCATCCAACAGGCTTTTACTTACATAATAAACCGGGTGTTGTTGGCCATCCTGTTTTTTTACTAGGACTGCACTGACTGCTGTGTCAGTAACGGATAAGTATACTGATAAGGGTTCTCCCTTCTCTGGTTTAGCCAGTAAGGGTGGAGATGATAGATAAGATTTCAGGTCTTGAAAGGCTGTCTCATGTTCATCCGTCCATTGGAATTGTTTATTCTTTCTGAGGAGGTTGTAAAATGCTTTGCACCTCTCAGAGGATCTTGATATGAAATGGTTCAGAGCAGCTACCCGGCCTGTCAATTTTTGGATATCTTTGACAGATTTGGGTGACTGTAGTTCCAAGATAGCTTTTATCTGCTCAGGGCTGGCTTCTATGCCTCTCTTTGTGACCATGTATTCAAGAAATTTTCCTGTAGAAACTTCGAAGTGGCATTTTCCAGGGTTGAGCTTCATGTTGTATTTCTCCAATATTTCGAATGCTATTTCTAGAGGCTTCACATGGTCTTTTGCATTTTTGGATTTTATCACCATGTCGTCTATGTACACCTCCATGATATCACCTATTTGGTCTTTAAACATCATGTTGACCAGGCGCTGGTACGTTGCCCCTGCATTCTTTAGGCCGAAAGGCATGGCGATTATAAAGATATGCCTCGATGCCTCTGTAATGAATGTAGTACTTTCCTGGTCAGCAGGGTGCATCTTTATTTGATTGAATCCACTGGAAGCATCCATGAATGTTAGCATCTCATGGCCTGTTGTGGCGTCTAACATGGCATCAATATCGGGTAAAGGAAATGGATCTTTGGGACAAGCTTTGTTCAGGTCAGTATAGTCTACACAGACTCTCCACTTTTTATTCTTTTTCTGCACAACAACCACGTTAGCCAGCCATTTAGGATACATTACTTCCCTAATCATTCCCATATCCAAGAGTTTTTCCCCTTTCTCATTAATTATGGCATTTCTTTCAGCTGCAAATTTTCGTCTTTTCTGTTGTACAGTCTTAAAAGATGGGTCAACATTGAGTTTATGTGTAATTATATCAGCACTAATTCCAGTCATATCAAAATGTGACCAAGTAAACCAAGATGATTTATTTTTAAGAAACTTTACCAGTTCGGGCCTGACACTATCTGGGGCGTCAGACCTACTAAAACATACATGTCAGGGTACTCAGGGTCCAGAATTACCTGATCTGTTTCCATTCTGGGAGGTGCTACATAAGTGCTCCTAGCAGGGTACTGTAATTGCTATGCAAGGGACTTACCTGCCTTGGAAGGCTTCAAGGCTGTTGTGTAGCATTCCTGGGCTGTCTTGTGATCCCCTTTGACTGTGGCTATGCCTCAGTCTGTCGGTATCTTTATACACTGGTGAAAGGTTGATGGTACGGCCTTGACATTATGAATCCAGGGTCTACCCAAGATCGCGTTGTAAGATGACAGGCAATCAAGGATTCCAAATTTCTCATAAGATGAGACTCCTTCAACGTAGGTTGGAAGGTGGATTTCTCCTAGAGTGCTTCTAGTCTCTCCATTGAACCCTACCAAGACGCTGGATTTTTTGGTGATTTGGTCCTCGTTACTTTTTATGGCTTTCAGCACGTCAAGCATGCTCAGTTTTACTAAACTGCCTCCGTCTACCAGGATCCTTCTTACTGTAGCGGTTCCAATCTGCATAGAAATTACCAGGCCATCATGATGAACATCAGGAATACCTACTAGGTCACAATCGTTGAAAGTGATTGTCGGGATATGATCTGGTTTGCAGGGTGAGACAGTCCTTGGCGCCCTGGCTATCTTTTTTGCTGCTGAACTGGTCAGGCCGCAGATTTCTGATCCACCAGATATGAATTTTACTTCATATATTGGAGGTGGTGGAGGGAGGTTGCGATCCTGCTTGTGCTCCTGATCCTCTTTGCCTTGGTTCGCATTCCTGCCTTTCGTCTTGATCGGGTCTTTTAATTATCTGGATTTTAGCAGATAAGCCACTTATTTCCTCAGGGTGAAACAGTCATCCGTCGTGTGTCCAATGTCCATGTGGAATTCGCACCATTTGGAATTGTCCCTTCTAGGGTTGGGATTTTCCGACTTCCTGGGCCATCTGACTACTGATCCCATGTTGTCAAGTCTCTGGATTAATCCTGCAATATCAACACTGAAGTTATGTTCGAAAATAGGTGGAAAAATTTTAGCCTTACCTTGATACTCATGAGCCAGGTTAACTTCTGAATGATCTGGCCTGGAATATGGAGTAGGCCTGAAGTTGTTTCCTTTGTTGCTTTTCCTGTTGCTCTTTTCATAATCCTTTGGTCTACTGGGTGATCCAAGTTTGTAGCTCTTGTCTTCTTCTAGCCTGATAAATGCAAGAGTTTTGGCATGTACGTCTTCGAAGGTATGGCAGGGATACTTAGTGAGCTCGTTGTATAAGTCGCTGTGTGGTAGCAACCCCTGCCTGAATGCCTCCACTACTGTTCCAACGTCACATATAGGAATGGATACTTTCTCTTTGTTGAATCTTGCATGGAATGTCCTGAGAGTTTCATCCGGCTTTTGTGTAATTCGGTAAAGGTCACTGGATCGTTTCTCCAACTCCCTGCTACTCGCAAACTGCTGGTTGAAGCTGTTGATCAGGTTGGCGAAGGAATGGATGCTCCCAGTTGGCAGGTTGATGTACCATTGTAGAGCAGGACCGGTCAGGGTCGTTTCAAATCCCTTACACATGCAAACTTGTCTGAATTCGCTAGGAATAGATGCAGCCAGCATTTTTTGCTTGTAGAGAGCCACATGATTTTGTGGATCTGTGGTTCCATCATAGATTTTCATGGATGGGACCATAAACTTCTTTGGTAAATCTACTTTTGCTATTTTGTCTATGAAAGGCAAATCAGCATAGCTGTCAGGGGCAACTTCTTCCATGCTGGCAGGTACTCCAGGTATCTTGTCGAATTTTTCATTAAGTTTCTTGATCTCCTGAACTACTTCCATCATGATGGCTGCTGCTGATTCATCGGGTTTTTCATTGTCATTCTTTGGTTCACCATCACCATCAATATTAATAAATTTAGAACCACTTGGGCTCCCAAAACTGGAAAAATCGATGTTTTTGATGATTGATGCAAATGGGGTTCCTGGCTGGAATCTAGAGCCTGCTCCTTGGGTTTTCTCTAATTTTTGTTTCAGAGCTGACTCAGATTCTCTTAATTGCAGGATTTCTACTTCAGTTTGGGCCACTTTTTCTTTCAAGCTTTCCAACTCAGCGATTTGTTGAAGAGCTGCGTTCAGTTGTTCTTCAATGGTAGGTTGGGCCATTTTTGTAGGATTTTTAAATTTTTGTGAGATGAGAAAAAATGATTTAAAGAGCTAGATGCCCCACGGTGGGCGCCAATTGTTTCGTGTGGATTTTGCGCAAGGCAAGATCAAATCAGAGTTGATTTAAGTAGGGTTAACTAGCTCTAGTCGGTCTATATGTCAGGTCGTCAGGGTGAAATATAATGCTGCAAATATAATAGAAATAACAGTAATAAAACAAAGGATTTTGTACGTGGAAAACCCTTAAATGGGAAAAAACCACGGGCATCAAGCCAGGAGAGGATTTCACTATTGTATTATATTTTGCACAAATGGGTGTGATTATCTAAAAATGCTATGAGAATATGATGTATGTTGTCTTCTCTTGTTGTGTCCTCAAATGATTTCCAAAGGTTCCTTATATAAGCTCTTGTTGAACGGCTGCTTTGATCCTGGCATTAATGCGGAATATTTTCCTTAATTACCCGCAATAATTCCAAATATCACACCTTTAATTGCTGTATTAATTGCGAGATCTTCCTATTCAATGTTGCGCGTATATTCCTCTTATAATATTAGTTCCCGGTCTGATATCGTCCTGATATTTTGACCGTTGTCCTCTCCATGGCCTGGCGCCTGTCTTCATGTCTCCTGATAGCCTGACGTCCTGGCACCCTGATAGTCAGGTTAAGGTGAGGTACTGATCAGGGATATCTGCGGATTTCCAGGCCTAACACCTGCGTACAATTCAAATTATAGTAATATGTTAATTAGATTTTAATGTAAACTTTCTTGTGTTGTGCCATAGTGGTTGATTGAGCTTGTGATCCTGATGCTGAGGAGTCGGTTGACCGTATTGTAGCCTTTATGGCCCTGTCAGAGGAGGAAAGGATGTAGCATGCTTGTCTTGGTCAAGAGCCCTTACCTCGCTTCAAGAAGGCTAAGATGAGTACTTATAAGGCTGCTAAAAGTGCTAAGGCTTCAGGAGCCTCAACATCAGGAAGTAAGTCTTTGTTTTTCCTGTCTTGATTTTCATGCCTGAGCATATGTTAGTATTGCTGATATAAGATTTCGTCGTGTAGCTACCAGAACTTTTGCGAGGATTGCCAGCTTTGTCCTGTCTTTGGTGAAGGCAGAAGTTTCCCAGATTACAGGGGAAAAGTCTCAGAGTAGTTTGGCGACAAGGAGTGATAGTGCGCTTCAAATTAAGATTCCTGCTCACCAGGCTTAATGATACGTGCATTTTATATAGTCTTTTTAAGCCTTTTTATGCACGTATCTCTATGCTACTATCGTAGTTTTATGCTACGAAATGCCCCGAATATGCTACTTTGGGTTGTTTTATCTTACTTGCAGGAATGGACCAGAAAGTAGTGAAATAAAGCCTTTTACCGTCCGTCTTGCATGCATTTGAAGGAAGAGTGTGTAGCTGTCTCGGGATGCGTAAAGCCATTTCGAGAGCTAAAAAGACAAGTCAAAGCTGAACTAACTAACATGTAGCTGCTGGAGTCATATTTCATTCGATCGAATGCTCTTGGATGGTTGAAGGCCTCGATCGAGTGGTTTGCTAGCTCGATCGAATAGTTTCTTATTAGGGTCTACTCGATCGAGTATAGTTTCTAGTCGATCGAGTGGCTTTAAATCACTCGATCGAGTGGAATCGCTTATGGGCTCGGGCTTTTTGCTTTATTTTGTAATTAGGTTAAATAAAACTCGTCTCCTCTATAAATAGGACGACGACTAACACTAAAAACATACGGGAGAACACACCTGGGACTCTGTTCCCTGATACTTTTCTTTGCTCTTTCACTGTTATACATTCCTTTCATTCTTTTCATCCCGGATGCTTTTCTCTGTAACTTTTTCTTCCCTTTTTCCCTTTTCTCTCTTTTACTTAATGTTTATTCCTCTTTCTCTTGCTTTTACTCTTTATTTATTTATGTCTAGCTAATTTCTCTTGCTAGGATTAGGTGATTCGATGGACTGTTGTTAATTGCTAGTTAGTGTGCAGGTGGTCGTTGTTGTTTTTGTCTATGTTGTTAATCACTGCTTTAATTGTATCTTGCTGATTGAATCGATGCAATTAGCCTTTTTAACCTTGGTAAGCCTTGACCTAGACCGGAAGGTTGGAAGGGGTGAGACCCGCAGTAAACGATAGAATGCTTTAGTGAGGGCGGAAGCTAAGCTAATAGTATTTTAGGGTGAATTGAGACCGGAAGGAGATATTCATTGCCCCTTAGACTGACACATCGACTAATCTGTGACCTTAACTGCGATTGACTGACGTTCATTGATGACCCGACATCCTAGTTTTCTCTCTCTCTGTTTAATTTATCTTATTCTTTTTTAATCTTATTAGTTTAGTTAAAACAATTCAAAATCCCCAATTGTGACCTTAGACAGGCCAAATAGACAAGTAGATAGTGACCGCCTCCCTGTGGAGATCGACCCTACTTACTGCTAGCTTCTGTTAGTGTAACTAGGTATTTTATTTTTGGTACCTGACGACGGTATCACTCAATTGGTGTCTCCTCTGCAAGTTGTGGTTGATACCGATGAGTCTGGACATGCTAATAAGAGAAAAAGGCAGAATGAGGTCTCTGAAGGAGTCGGGGATGCTGGTGAAGGCGTGAGCGAGGTCAGGGAGGTCAGGCTAGGCTTGCTGATGTACAGTTTGCCAAAGAACAAATCCAGGCTCACTCCTTCTTGGTTGATGATCCTTACTACAAGTATCGGGCTGAGGAATTGTCTGCTCAGGCAGTAGCTGCTATGTACCGTTCCATAGACTGTGCTGCTAATTTGGTTGCAATGCTTCAGGAGGTATAATTCTTTTCCCTTAATTTTATTTTGCTCATTTGTTTTTTGCTCCAGCTTAGCTGATTCGTGACTTCCTTGTAGAATGTAAATGACATGCTAAGGGGTGCCTGTGAACTAAAATCTTCAAATGCCAAGAATGATACCTTGGACTGGGAGGTGCAATGCCTGAAGAAGGATGCTGAAACTTTGAAGACTGATTTGGAAGTGCTGAAAGGAGAGGATGAGGCCCTGAAGAAGGAAAATGAGGCAGGCAAGGTGAAATTGGTTGTTGAGACATCCAAGCTGGGATCTGCCCAGAATGTTGTGAAGTCTATCCAGGCTAAACTTGTTTCTGCCCAGGACGAGTTGAAGGCTGAAAAGCAGGCTATGCAGGATCTCTTGAAGGCAAATGAAGAGATGGCCATTGAGAGGGATACGGAGTAGAGCAGATATAAGGATACTGCTTTGTATTTCTTCGGCAAGGGTCGTGTTGATGCTATGAAGGAGCCTGTCGAAGTCAGGTCGTACTAGAATCCGGAGCAAGAGATGGCTGACTTTAATGCTACCTATCCTGACCTTTGCAAGCTACATGCTGATGATGAGGTCGATTCTCCTCCGACTAAAGACAAGAGAGGTGAGGCTGACGGGGATGAGGATGATGAAGAAGAAGAGGCAGCTGATGAAGGTAAGTTCTGCTACTGCTTCCAAGGCAGGTTGATAGTTTTGTTTAGGATAACCTTTTTTGGCCTATCCAGGGGGGATGTTCCCTGGACAAACTTCAAATTTTATTTTAGTCGGTCTTTGTCTCATCCAGGGGGGATGTTCCCTGGAAAAACTTTGTCCTTTCTGTTCTCTTAGTGCAATTGAAGTTGCTTTCTAGTTCCCATTGTGTGCTTGGTCTGGTTAGATAATACCTATTGAAATAATGCAATTTGAAGTATTTGTTAAAATAATGCTTGCCAGGAGGGCTTATGGCCCTCAATCCGTTCAGGGATTTGTGGCTCTTAGCCTGTCTGGAGGGATTTTTGGGTAAGAGGGATAGTTGCATTAGGACTATTTGATCTTTTGTTAAATGCATGAATAGGTGCTACACCAGTCCTCTTCTCCCACTTGATCGTGAGATCGAGAAAACATTCCGGGCAAGAAGAAGATTAGCTCTTTCGGCAATTAGAGGATCTCCGCCTTTTATTAACCGTCCAAACACCCAAACTTCCACAATTGAGAATTCAAACCAACTACCCTCTTCCTCCACCCTATCACCTCTTCACATTCCACATAACTCTCCAATCAACTCTCCACAAAGTTCACCAACACATTCACAACCTTACACCCATACCAATGATACCGAATCTCCACAAAACAACCTAGTAAACAAAGATATGGCGGATCAAACCTATGGGATATAACAATAGGCCAGATCCCAACCGTTCTTGTTCGGCAATTGATTATGGAGCTCTTGCTCCCAACACCTTTGAGCTTCGATACCATGTGATAAATTACATGCAATAAGATGTCTACCATGGGATGAAAAGTGAGAGTGCACACCAACATCTCACCACATTCAAAGAGAAAGCGGGTTCTATCAAGCACAATGGGGTCACCGAAGAGCAAATACTTTTAATGCTTTTCCCTATCACCTTGAAAGACAATGCTAAGAAGTGGTTTAACTCTCATGAGCCGGGTACATTTACCACTTGGGAGGCTTTATCCAAAACTTTCATCAACAAGTTCTACCCACCATCTAAAATCGCAAGAATTTGCCATGAGATTCAAACCTTCAAGCAAAGACCCATGAAAACTCTAAGTGAAGCTTGGGAACGTTTTAGAGATCTCCTCTCATCTTGTCCACACCATGGTATCCCAAAATGGATGACCACCTAAACCTTTTTCCAAACTCTTGAACAAAGGTTTCGGGATATGATCGTGGCAGCATCCGGTGGAAATTTTGACAATATGAACCACGCTCAAATCACGGAAATGATTCAAAACATTTCCGAGATGGAGAGTAGTTATGCTAGAGATGTGGACTATAAAAGTGAAGGACCATCTAAGATACAGGTGAAGTACAAGGCAAAATTGGATGACTTGACAAAGAAATTTGAAGAGTTTAAAATGGAGAAGAAGCATGGGGACTTAAAGCATGTCAATGAGGTCGGACCTAGCCATTACAAGGTCTATTACGTCCAAGAACCTAGGTCTCCTCCTAGTAAATATCCTCCTCAAATGCATTGTGACTATTGTGGCGGTGTGGGACATACCATTAAGTATTATTCATCTATTCCACAAGATGACCAACAAGAGTGCTTTGCTCTTCAAGGACAAGGTGCACCGAGGGTCTCTTACCAACGCCATGAGACGTTCTACCGTGCCTTCCCTAACCAAGATCCAAAAATTTTCTATGCGGGGCAACCATTGGACCCCAAGTACCAACAACCATAATACATGCCTCCACCAAAGCCTAATCATTCTAGGCAATACAATCAAAACCAAAGCCAAGCTCCAACTACAGAGGTCAAAGACAACATGACAACCCAAACTACATCCCACCTCATCAAAGAGACAACTAACGTAACCAACAACAAAACCCTCTATACCAACAATAAGGGTATCAACAAAACCCACCATCTCAACAACCATTCAACCAATAACAAGGATACTAACAAGGGTATCAACAACAACAAAACTCTTACCCACCTCCAAAAAATCAACAACAATACATAGAACCACCCAACCCCACCTCCTCTCTTGAGAAATTGTTAAGGGAAATAGATGTCAAGGCCGAGAGAAGAGAGCCTCAAGTAGACCAACAATTCAAAAGTTTGAAGACCGAGCTCTCAAATGTCCAAGCACATCAAAGGACATTTGACTCATATATGGTCAACCAAAACCCCTCTTCCTCACAAAGAGCTCCACATTCATTGCCTCCTCAAGGTTCTCATCCTAGGGATGGACCACCACCACACCAACAAGCTCATGTGGTGACCTTGAGGAGCGGGAAAGATTTGGATGATCCTTGCAAGGACTATGAACCAAAGAGAAAGAGAGATGTGGTGAGAGATGGTGAGGAGAGTCCACCTCCCTCACCCACAAGTAGAGTTGACAACACTAAAAAAGGGAAGGTGAGTGACTATGTTGAAGATGATGAGAACTCCGTCTTGGAGGAAGTAGTGGTTGGAAGAGACCAAGAAAGAGTGGTTGAAAGAACCAAGATAAAGGAAAAGAATCAAATGAAGTGGTTAACACCAAGCAAGCCTCAACTTCCGAAAAGGCCAACAACCCTCCAATACCATTTCCTAATAGAAGTAGAGTGATGAATGAGGAGAAGAAATTCTCCAAATTATTGGATATGTTGAAGAAGCTCGAAGTTTCATTACCTTTCACCGAGGTAATGACACAAATGCCACTCTACACAAAATTCTTGAAGGATGTGTTGACAAAGAATAAAAGCATTGGAGGAGATGGTCTAGTGGCTCTTAGGGGGCAATGTAGCACGGTCTTAGTTAATCACATGCCGGAGAAACTATAAGATCCGGGTAGTTTTTCTATTCCATGCATGGTGGGTAATGTGAGTATCAAGAAGGCACTTTCTGATCTTGGTGCTAGTGTTAGCATACTTCCGCTCCCTATTGCAAGGAAATTTGGTTTACATGATATGATTCCTACTTCTATGACCTTGCAACTAGCCGATAGGTCAGTACAAAGAGCAATGGGTGTCATTGAAGATGTGCCGGTTAAAGTGGGCAATTTCTATATCCCGGCGGACTTTGTGGTTCTTGACATTTCGAAAGACCAATAAACTCCTATTATACATGGAAGACCCTTCTTGGCAACCGGGGATGTCAACATAAGTGTCAAGGAAGGGAAGCTCACTTTCAAAGTGGGAAGGAATGTGGTTGAATTTTCTTTTACCGGGGCAATATCACAACCTATGTTTGAGAGTGTCTACTCCATAGACATGTTATAAGAGGCTATTGAAGATGCTAAGGATAAATGCTCGGGGGAGCATTTGGAAGAAGATTATGAAGCTCTACCACCGATCATTGATGAAGTTGAGGGTAAGAACCCTCCAAAGGTAGATCTTAAACCTTTACCCCCCATCCCTTGAGTATGCCTATCTTGATGAGGCAAACTCCTTCCCCATTATCATCAATGCATACCTAATGGCATCTCAAAAGGAAAAACTTTTAAAATTCCTTAAAGAAAACAAGAAAGCCATTGGGTATAACCTTGATGATCTCACGGGAATCGATCCCCGAGTATGCATGCACCGCATCACACTTGAGGATGGATTCACTCCTTTCGCCCAACCCATGAGAAGGTTGAAGGAGAAATTGAAGGAGGTGTTAAGGAAGGAAGTTGATAAGTTGCTTGAGGCCGGAATTATGTACTCCATCTCGGGGAACGATTGGGTGAGCCCGGTTCAAATCATCCCCAAAAAGGGCGGTATGACCGTGGTTGAGAATCAGGAAGGTGAACTCATCTCCACCCGACTGGTCACAGTATGGAGGATGTGCATTGATTATAAAAAGCTTAATTCCGCCTCAATCAAAGATCACTTCCCCTTACCATTCATTGACCAAATGCTCGAGAGACTTGCAAACCACGAGTATTTTTGCTTCCTTGACGGGTACTCCGAGTTTTTTCAAATACCCATCCACCCAAATGATCAAGCAAAGACTACCTTTACTTGTCCTTTTGGCGTCTTCGCATATCAAAGAATGTCGTTTGGCCTTTGTAACGCTCTTGGGACATTTCCACGGGCCATGATGTCTATCTCTTCCGAGTACATTGAGAAGTCTATGAAGGTGTTCATGGATGATTTTAGTATCCATGGCACTTCATTCGATTATTTCTTAAAGAATCTCTCCCTTGTGCTCTAAACGTGCATCCAATACAATTTGAAATTAAATTGGGAGAAATGCCAATTCACGGTGCAAAAAGGAGTGGTTCTAGGACATGTTATTTCTAGGGAGGTGATCCAAGTGGACAAAGCAAAGGTAGAGGTTATTGAGAAACTTCCCCCACCCACAAATGTCAAGGGTGTGAGGAGTTTCTTAGGTCATGCGGGGTTCTACCGAAAGTTTATCAAAGATTTTGCAAAAATCGCTAAACCCCTCACCTCACTTTTGGATAAGGACACTCCCTTCATATTTGATGAATCTTGTGTTGAAATATTTTGTAGGCTAAAGCAAGCCTTGATATCGGCTTCAATAGTATAACCACCCAATTAGGACCTCCCCTTCGAATTGATGTGTGATGCAAGTGACTTTGCATTGGGGGCGGTTTTGGGTCAAAGACAAGACAAGAAACTCCATGTGATAGCCTATGTAAGCACAGCCTTGGACAATGCTCAATGCAATTACACCACCACGGAGAAAGAAATGTTGGCGGTGGTGTATGCTTTTGAGAAGTTTCGGGCTTACCTCTTATGTTTCAAAGTTGTTGTCTACACGGATCACACCGCTATCAAGCAAATTATGGTCAAGAAGGATGCTAAGCCGAGATTAATACGTTGGGTATTGTTGTTACAAGAGTTTGATGTCACAATCAAAGATAAACCGGGATCCGAGAATCTTGTTGCGGATAACTTGTCAAGGTTGACTAAAGAAGCCCGAGGAGATGTTGATGATGGGATTCCTATTGATGAGTGGTTGCCCGATGTCTCTATTTTAGCTATCACGCACTCTGACCCTTGGTATGAGGATATTTCTAACTATTTGAGCTCTAGCTTTATTCTGGAGAAACTTGACAGCCAAGCTAGGAAGAAGTTGAGATATGAGTCTAGGAGGTATGTATGGGAAGATCCTTTTTTTATATAGGAGATGCAATGATGGAATTTATAGAAGATGTGTCACTCATGAGGAAGGGAAAGCAATCCTTCAAGCTTGCCATGCTACGATATATGGAGGCCATTTGTCCACCTCTAGGACCCAAGTTCGGGTTCTTCATTGTGGATTTTATTGGCCTTCTCTATTTAAGGATGCTTATGCCTTGGTTCATTCATGTGATTCTTGCCAAAGAAGAGGAAACATTGGAGGGCGTGATGAGATGCCTTTGAACAATATCTTGAAAGTGTAACTCTTTGATGTATGGGGTGTAGAATTTATGGGACCTTTTCCGTCATCATTTGACAACCAATATATTTTGGTTGCGGTGGACTACGTGTCTAAGTGGATAGAAGCAATCGCCGCCCCTACTTGTAACACCCCGGTTTATAAAAGAAGTCTTCGTCAAGACATTCCCTAATAAAACGGACTGTTACCATCTCGGTTTCCCGAGGTAGTGAATAACAAATTAAACTCCAAGGCAATTTATATAATATTTTAACTTAATTATTACAAATCCTCTTTTCAACTCAAATTACAAGAACTGACATAAATAAAAGTGAAAGTCTTCTAGATGATGATCTAGTTACTAAGTCGTCTGATCCAATGTCTCACGCCCATTAAGCTCCCGTCCTATCTCTTAAACCTGTCAAGTCTGCTCCCCATAAAACGGTTCATCACAGGTGTTCACGAATACACAGGGTCAACCACGAGGTTGAGTAGGGAAAACAATAAAACAGTAAATATGATATGCATGATACTCCGTCACCTCCATCTCCATCTCAACTCAATCACACACATCTCATACCCCGGGCGCCCACCATACCGATCCCCGGTAGACTATATATCGACCGGCCGATCTGCCACTCAACAACAGGACACCAGGGCAAGTCTGCGAGAACCCGCCCGGGCCTTATCACAACATCACATCGTATCTCAACATCGTCACTCCTACACCATCCTCCAACTCCAATGCATATGAATGCTCAAAAGAAATTGATGCAACATGATATATATATATATATAAATAAATGAACTGATGAATCACAAAAATCATGCCAGTTACCCGATGTCGTGATATCATACTCAATACGATTAAATCAGTCAATCACCTTTCCGAATATAAATGATAACGTAATCAACAGCCAGGAATCCAGTCAACACAATTCAACAACGATAATAGAGTAAGTGTATTTCCCTACCTCGAAGTGCCAGCAATTCCAATTAAGCAGTTAAGCAGTCCAGAAAGTAAAGCAATGAATTTGATTATTGATCCTTCACGAATCCGTCACCTAAAACAATTATAATATTTATAATTACTAACTACTAAATATAGCAATCTCCCAAAATAGAAGCTTTCCCGAAATAGTAACTTTCCACTTAACCAGTCCCGACTCAAAATCCATCTCTAATTATTTTAATCAACTCGGGAATTAAATTAAATAAATTATTTAATTGACTCGGGAATAATTTATTCAAATGACTCTGGAATTAAATTAAATAACTAATGTGATAATAAAATACTAAACGAATTAAACGTTTTAAGAAAACCCGAATCAAACATAAAACAATTCAACATCCCGACTTAAAACCCGTCTTTAATCATTTTAATTAAATCACTCGGAATTAAATTAATTAATTAAACATGTGACCCATTATCGAAATATAACGATTAACTATCACGAAACCCGTTTCAAAACTAAGAACAACTCGTCACCTACACCACCCCCTTCACACGCACTCACCCGCCACCACAGGCCACCGTGAGGCCGTGTCAACCACCAGCCCCAACACCCACTCTGACCCAGCCACCAGCAACCACCCCCACTGGGGTCGACCCTCGCCGGCGAGGTGAACCACGGCCGTCAACTGGCCTGGTTCAACACCGAGCCTCACCAAACGCCCTATGTTCTCCTCCTGCAACCACCGCAACTGTTACTCAACCCCTGCCATACCACCACCTGCCTACTCGCCGCCATCCCACGAACCCAGACGACATGGCGCCACCATTTCGACCTCCCCCTAGTCCACGGTGGCGCCACCCCAAATCTAATCACCTAAACTCGCCTGAAAACGCACATGTAAACCCGTGTGTCTACCCCTGTCGACAACACCTCCTGCCGCCATTTCCACCACCCAAAACCACCCTAACCACCACCACTATACTCGTCACATACCCCACTACCCAAATACCCTGTCAACAACCACCAGCAACCTCACCAAGACACGCACAACCCCCCAACAAAACCCGACAGAAAATACGAAACAGAGGAAGGGAGTTAACTGCTTACCTTTCCGCCACCACAACGGCCACCTATAGCCGCCTATGAACGTCGACAAGCTTCCCTAGCTCTTCCTTGCTGCGTGGTCACTACTCACGGCCACTCTCTCTCCCTCTCTATGCGTGAAATCTGAAGTTTTGGTGTTGGTGAAGGAGGGAGGCGGCTGAGGGAATAAGAGAGGAAGGAGGCGGTTTAGGGGACTGTTAGGGTTAGGGTTAGGGCACTATTAGGGTTAGGGTTTTGGGTTAGGTTTAAATGGCCTTAGGGTTAAATGGGCTGAATAGTTATTGGGCCAACTCACATGGGTTAGCTCACAAATTCGAATTCTTATAAACCCGTCACAATTAACTTATATCGATACAACGCGAGTTAATTAAAATAACTTATCATAATTATCGACTCGCCAATTTACCCGACATAATTAGTAATATAAATGTATAAGAATTAATATATAATAATATCCGTTTAATAATATCCGTTTAATTTATTATATAAAAATACGGGGTATTACACTACTAATGATTTACGAGTGGTTTCCAAGCTTTTTAAGGATTACATATTTCCCCGCTTTGGAGTACATCGGGCAGTCATAATCGATGGTGGGTCACACTTCATTAACCGCAGCATCTATGCTTTACTCAAGAAATACGGCGTCCGACATAAAGTGGCTCTTGCCTACCACCCCCAAACCAATGGGCAAGTGGAGGTGTCAAATCGGCAAATCAAGGCTATTCTAGAGCGTGTGGTGAATAGGTCTAGAAAGGATTGGAGCACCAAACTAAATGATGTGCTATGGGCTTTAAGGACCGCTTACAATACCCCGATAGGCACTACTCCCTATCGCTTGGTCTTTGGCAAGTCTTGTCATCTACCTCTTGAGTTGGAACATTGGGCAAGATGGGATCTTAAGGAGCTCAACTATGACTTAGATGTTGCGGGAAACAAGCGGTTCCTCCAACTTAATGAGCTTGATGAGTTGAGGTTGGATGCTTATGAGAATGCCAAACTCTACAAGAAGCGGACTAAGAAATGGCACGATTCCCAGGTTACAAGAAAATAAATTGGTGTAGGGGATAAGGTCCTACTCTTCAACTCCCGGTTCCAATTATTTCCCGGAAAGTTGAGATCCCGATGGTTGGGACCCTTTGAGGTAGTGATCGTGTTTCCCTATGCCTCATTTAAATTGAAGAACAACAAAGGTGAGTGCTTCAAATTGAATGGACAACGAGTGAAATTCTTCTATGAGGGTCAACCTATTAAGACCCGTGGTGAAATTGAGTTGGAAGAACACCCATCCTTGGGGGATGAGTAATTTCAAACATGAATAGGTAATCGGAATTTGGAACTTTTCTACTAGGTAAGTTGGATCGATGACGGGATGTAATTATGAGGAAAATCAGGGATCAATGTTGAACAAAGGCACAACCTTCCATTGGCCAAGTCCCGACTTGATGAGTCGGCTAAGAAAGAGGAAAACACGCAATTCAATGCCAATTGAAGAAGAGGTTTCTATAGTTGAAGGAAAATGAAGAAAACACGAAGGCATGTACTCCCAGCCTGCCCACCGGCCGTCGGTGCATGGACCGGCTGAGAAGTTTCTGATCATTTCAAGGAAAATTTGAAGGATTATTGAGAAGAGTCTCTCAGCAGGCAGGCTGGCAGCCGGTCCACCGGCTGGGAGTGCAGTTATTGAGATTCAGGTGGGAAATGACCTGGATGTGGGGTATGAGCCGGTACGCCGGCAGCCGGTCCACCGGCTGGGAACACCCCCATTGAGGAAAAAATGAAGGAAACTTGAGGAAGTGTAACTCCCTGCAGGCAGGCCAGCAGCCGGTCCACTGGCTGGGAGAACATCTAAGAAAGAGTGTGATTTGTGGTGCACTCCCAGCCGGGGTACCGGCGGCCGGTCCCTGGACCGGCTGGGAGTTCCCTGATCTTTTTTTGAAAATTTTCGAAATACCCTGTACTCCTAGCCGAGGCACCGACAACCGGTCGACCGGCTGGGAGTACACTGACGGGTTTTAAAACACAAAATCAACACACAGATCACTCATAATCCGCATGACACACTCCCTCTCTAACCCTCCTTTCTCCCTCAAATCACCCCCAAACACCACCATTCCACCACCAAACACCACCAATCAACGACCAACTCCCTCCCTTTCCTTAACCCTCTCACAAAATCGACCATGGCACCAAAAAAGAGAGTCCGCAAGGGGGACTTGGCACCTCAACAAGCATAACTTGTGGCGGCCGCGGCTAGTAATATGAGCACCGATCCGGCATTCCCGGACCTCCAATTCAGTTCAATAACTATGAAAGGTAAGTTTGTATTATTCAAACAACGTCCCCTTCACCCGACTCGATTTATTGACCGCCAATTTATGCGAGACCTAGGGTTATACCGTGTCACCCATGACTTGTTTGAGGGAGTTGGCATGAAATTCATGTATGACATACATAAGAAGACTTATTCCCGTCTCACTTGGAAATTTCTTAGCTCTTTGAGGATTGATAAGCATAGACAAAATCAAAAGGTTGCATTTTTGCATTTCCGTCTTATGAACAAGGATTTTTCATTGACCCTACCGACCTTTGCTAACCATTTTGGGCTAGACCCGAGCCCGCCTCATAAAGCTCCTGAAAATTTTGACCATGGTTCACTTTGGAAGGCCCTTACCGGCCTTGATGACAACCCGCGGTTGAAGAGGGCGGCAAATACTTGTCACAATGCCGCCATCCGAATTTGGCATAGGTATATGGGATGGACTATTTTTTGCCGTGATGAGAATCACAACTTCCGAACGGAGGAGTTGGAAATTCTCGGCTCTTACCTTTGCTCCAACCCCACCACCTTCAAAATCGACGTGGCTCACCATATGGCCTTCCATCTTCACCGTTTGAGTAATTCACCGGGGCAATCGACCTCAATTGTCGTGGGTGGCCTCATCACCCACCTTGCCAAGCGCCTAATTCAACGGCTCAATTTGAATAGCATGAACTTTATCATCGGGGAGACTATGCTCACCAAAGACTACATCCAATATACTCTTAATTGGATAAAGAAGAACCCCTGGGACAAGCAAAATTATCGGCAAATCCGGATGCATGGCGGGGATAAGAATTCCATTCCCCTTCCCAACGCGGATAGGATGAAAGTGGTGCCAAATTCACCGTACTACTTGCTTGAGATCGAGGCGGATGAAGACACTTCCACCGCCCAAACATAAAACCCCAACCTCCTCTATGCGCGTGAGCGCCCGATTACGGCACAACCTTCTTTGTGGTACACTATGCCGACCTCTCCTTTCTTTCCTGGACCGTTCCAACACGGGGAAGCATCCTCAATCCAACCAAAACAACCACCCCCGCTCCATCCTCAACTTATCGAGTTCATGGAGGCTATGAACTTGGGAATGCAAATGGCCGCAAGTGAGAGGCTTGGTTTGCAACAACGAATGGACCACTTTTATTTTGATCAATCGGCGGGCCAATTCCCGGTTTATGATGATTACATGAGGCGGCGATCCCCCCCCCCCCCCCCGGCCTTCACCCTTCTTACTACCTTGCTCCGGATAGGGGGCATACTAAGGACGGGTCTTTTGTCTATGGCGACATTAACATGCGCCCGGACTACTTTAGTGCTCCCGTCTTCCCCACTCCGGCTTCTACTCATGGGGAAGGGAATAATACTCGATGTTTCGGGGGGGACCCCTTCTATCTTCGGTGTGGAGGGTGACGCTAGCGGCTCGGGGGCGGATCGTGAGGTGGATATCGACTTGACGGTCGAGGGGTTCGATATGGGTGGCCCAATGGACATGAACACGGATGATTTTATCCGTGAGTCCGAGTTTGGCACCGGGAACGATGATGAGGATGATGACGGTGCAGACACCGAAATCGAATGGGCCTAGTAATGATGGCCATCCTCCCTCCCTTTCAATCCAAATGCCAAGTATGATCCCTCAATCCAAATTTCCCATTCATATTTAATTTTTGTATGCATTTAGTTAGTTGTAACATATATAGAATCGTATGTCATATAGTTGCATTTCATATAGTTGCATTTGATTCAAATATTTGTAAAATACGTCACATATAGGATTGCATTCATATAGGCTAGCTTGCATCGTATTTCAATTTATGTATTTAGTTAAAGCATGCATTTCATTTTATTCAAAAATATAAAAAAATGAAAAAAAAATGAAAATCTCACAAAAACATGTTTTTATTTTTCACCATGCCTCTTATCCACACTTCATCCGTCACCGGATATTGTATATAATAAGTGTGGGGAGGAGGCCCAAAAAAAAAACAAGATGTTTTGATTTCGAAATTTTCAAAAAAAATCACCAAAAATATGTTTTCCATTCAAAAAAATCAAAAAACAAATACAAAAATATGTCTTTCATTTTCCCTATTTCCTTCCTACATTTCGTTCCATCGAGGACGATGTAAATCTTAAGTGTGGGTAGGGAAATATCTACGTTGTATATATTTGTAAATAGGTTTGTTAATTTGATAAAATTTAAAAAAAAATAGAAAAACTTTCAAAAATAAAAAAAACATTGCATTGTATATATATGTTTGTCTAACAAGTGGCGCAGGCACATGCGGAACATTTGAAGCATTAAGAGACTAGAAGACCGATTGGTATAATCTTTCTGATCCCTTTCTCCTTCTTCATTCCTCTTCTTTTACATTTTTGTAATTTTGAAGGAGAATGGGCAATGTTGATGAGGATGTTCCATTTTGGAACTTGGTTTGTGTGCTTATTTGCTGCTAGGTTAGAAAAACTGTTTGCATGTTTACTCTTGTTGCTAGTTTAGAATTGCATCTCGTATCTTGTAAATGTTTGTTTGTGTTTTAAATTCCGTTTGCATCGAGTTTGTACATATTTTTGAACAAAATATGGTCTAGGAAGGGAGCATGATACCCTCTATGATGATTTTGTCTTGGCCGTGTCTTTTCCCTCTTAGTGGCTTGCACCTTGTGACCTCTTTGTTAGAGTGTTTGCTTGCAAACACCCGGGAAATGAGGCTCTACCGGAGAGTATTGACCACCTTGTGAGACCAAAGACCGTAGTCTAGGCTTAGATTTCGACATAGCTACTTACATGTGAGATTTAGGGCCTCCTTGGGACCGGTACATCCATACCCGATCCCCCTTAGGTTGTGAGTAGGCTCCTTGCATGGCATGTCACATCGCGACGCATAAGCGTGGTGTCCTCTTCTTTCTGACCATGAGATGTTCATTTGTGTGCATAACTTGAAATAATTCATTGCATGTCATTCTTGAGCCTCACATTGCCAAATAAGCCTAATTTTCGACCCTTTAGACTAGGACCAATTTTGCTAACCCCTTTTGAGCCTTAACCTTTCATTTGGCACCTACAAAACCAACTACATACCATAAACAACCTTCCTTGATCAAGAAAGTTGTCAACATGTTGTCGGTTGAATGAAGAAGGGTACTTGAGTCCTAGTTGATTAGTTCTAGCTAGGCTCATTTGAGTCGGAATAATGGTTTCATTTGGTTCGTTTTGAATAATGATGTTTTGAAAAAAAAAAAAGAGAGAGAAAAGAAAATAGAAAAGAAGAAAATGTGAAAGAAAAAGAGAAAAAAATTATCACTAGTACTTTGTTTGATGTGAAAAAGTTGTTTTTAACACTCCTCATTCATCATCAAAGGAGTAGAAAAAGGCGTTGCAAAATAAACGAGCATATGATGTTTTTCCAAAGTGAGTCGGGTTTACCGAATGTTTGCTTGAATTTGGCAAGCAGAGTTCATGTTAGGGTGTCGACGTTACTCATTTGTTGCATTAAGGTGATGATTTTCATGTTTTTCCAAAGTGAGTCGGGTTTGCACAATTTTTGCATAAATTTGGAAAACCAATTTTTGTTAGGGTGTAGACATTGCTCATTTGTTGTAATAAAGTGGGAGAAATGGAATTTTGGCAACTTCTTGATGTGTACCTCCACATTTTCCCAAGATGGTGCTTGCACCAACCCCGTTTTGACCCGTCACCTACCCCATTACAACCCTTGTTTCTCTTTATGCACGTGTTACTTTTTGCATCTTATACATGGTCATGTAGGAGGAGATTCCACGTCAGATTGCGGGCATGTCTCACGAGTCGAGTAGTTGAGTGATTTTGGTTACTTTTGGGAACAAAAATCACCCGTTCTTCAAATGTGTGACAAGTGAAAACCGTGACGAAGTCGGTAATCTAGGTCCTCTTAGTCATGGGTCAACTTGGTCGAATCTTGTGTGTGTCATGTCAACCTTAAAGGTTAGGCTTTACTTCCCCCTTTCCCGCCTTTGAATTTGTTTCCTAGGCATTTGGTTGTCATATCGAGGTTGCTTGAGCAATCACTAGGGCATTGAAACCCCGCCAAGACTATGAGATGGTATCTTCCGACCAAAACCTTTGATTTTTCAAAACAAAACCCTCCGCTTAGATGAGGAAAGCGGTTGACTTTTTGATTGATGCATCCTATGCTTGGTTACGTGCTTAAATGTTGGATGTGTCTAGTTTTTCCGCAAGCCCCCACTTGCCTTGCAAAGAAGTGCATACCTCATTGCACTTCATTGTGAGTTGAAGGGACGGAGAAGGCCCGTTAATTGCCTTCCATCGGATATTATTAGTATAGTTAGACTATAGTTGAATAAGGAACTCGTTTTGACTCGCCTACTTACTCGGGGACGAGTAATGATCAAGTGTGGGGAGGTTTGATATAGGATTCATTTACACCAACTTTCCTCTCTATTTTCATGCATTCCGACTCCATTTGAGTCGATTTTGTGTGCCTTACCTTGCATTTTGTACCACGATTCCCTAGTCTATGATATTATGTCCGTCTTCCAGGTTTCGAGGTAGAAATAGAAGAATCGGAGCAAGGGAGACGATCGATAGGCTAAGCATGAAGATAGGAGAAAGGAATGCTGAGAGGAGCTCACAACCGGTAGGCCGGCAGCCGGTCTGCCAGCTAGGACTCCCCCAACACTTAGCAAAAGGAAAAAAGGGAATAAGTTACAGCGACCTCCCAGCCGGTCAGGCCACCGGCAGTCGGTCAGCCGGCTGGGAGCACAAGTAGAAGGAAGAAATTGACAAACTTACAGGGAACTCCCAGCCGGGCAAGGCACCGGCAGCCGGCCGGCCGGCTGGGAATGTATGATGAAGAAGGAAAGTCACCCAGCCGGGCAAGGCACCGGCAACCGGCCGGCCGGCTGGGAATGCATGATGAAGAAGGAAAGTCAAAGGAAGGGAGAAAAAGTCAAGAGGACTATCAGCCGGTGGTCCACCGGCCAAGCACACCTGATGACATTCTTTTCCTCAATTTCTTACAGAGAACTCCCAACCGGTCAGACCACCGGAGGCCGGTCCACCGGCCGGGACTTCATTTTCGCATTTTAACTTTGCTTGAAATTTCCACCCTAATTCCGTGTAAACTATATATACCCCCTCCCTTAATCATTTGTACACACAACCCTAGATCTGAAATTATTTCCTTAATCTTATGCAAACTCTCTTAAACAAACTTTAATCTTTCCTTAATCAAACCTTAATTACTTCATAAATTAGCTTAGAATTAGTTGTTATCAATTGTTTACATTTAGTATTGGGTTGTTAATTGAAGATTGGTGAAGATTATTCTTCTATTTAATCCAAGATTGCAACTTTGTCTTCAATATTGGTATATTTCCTTTCTTATTATTGTTCATCTTTCAATTGTTTACATTTCAAGTTGCTTGCTTAGTTTATTTTATAAACATGATGTTCACTATTTGTTTCATGCTAAAGTCTTCATCTTATGCCTTTGTTATTGGAAGTAGGTGTGAGTAGTTTCATACTAGGATGGAGGGGGATCTTATATAGAGTTATAAAGTTGGATTATGACATAGGAAGACTACAATTCTTGAGTATATGCTTGTTAGTTTTATCATGCACACGAGGTGTTTGTGAAAATGCTTGAGTTAGAATTTAGGTGTTTGCACTATCTTTTCTACTTGTTGGGTGAGAGATTGAATAGTATTTAGGAATTACATGATAAAATTGCGGGTTTGTTAATTAAGTGAGGACTTAATCGATCTTAACTTAGGGTTAGTCTCACATCCAGAGATTGGGTCTTTCCTTTGTATTTACTCTTGGATCTTGTTAATCTATGTGTACTTCCTCCTTTATCTATATAAGTGAACTCGAAATCCTAGTTTTCTCTATCATTGTTTCTTATCGTTCTAGTAGTCACTTGACTTTAAATTACTTTAGCCTTAATCTCTTTAGTTAATCTTAAAATCAACTCCTCACAATATATTGAACTAAACTAGTATCTAGACAAACAATCCTAGAACCATAATAACTGTCCTTTGGGTTCGACCCTCATATACACACAACACCCTCGTACACTTGTGAGGAATAAATATAAAATTTTCACAACAGAGGGCTTATGGCCCTTAAACTTTCAGGAGGGCTTAAGAAAAGTAGTCTGGATTTATCTCACCATCATACCTGTCTTTCTTACTGAGCTCAGTTTTTTATGTGTTTTTTGGTTGTGGCAAAATGTTTGGGATTTTGCCATGGTTTGTGAAGCATTTCTGGGATGTTGTTTAGGTTGGGTGGAGTGGCCGTTGCGTCAATTCTAAATATTTGTTTGAGCATACAAATATAATAATCTAAATAGTTGCAAGAAAAGTGTAACAAGTTTTCAGGATTTAACATAGTAGTTTGAGACATATAGTATAAGTCGTAACTTGACAGGCAATTACAGATAGCAGGAAATCATATAGAAATAACATAGATCATTTTATTCAAGGTAGTTACACATAGAATCAAGCCAGCTAGGATTGATAGTCTTACCTGGTCTAGGAAAAAAATAGATGGGTTAGACATGAAACAGTTTCAGGTGAGAGATATTCCAGGATTTAGGGATCATTTCTCCATCCAGGGTCTGGAGTCTGTAAGCTCCCTGCCCTACTATTGAGTCAATCAGGTAAGGGCCTTCCCATGTAGGGGCAAGTTTGCCAGCATTCTTGTCTTTTGTATTTGGGAAGACTTTTCATAGGACTAGGTCCCCTTCCCTGAATATTCTGATGTTCACATTTTTGTTGTAGCTTCTGGCTACCGTTTTTTGGTAGGAAGTTATTCTGATTTTGGCTGCGTCTCTTAGTTCTTCAGCCAAGGT
This sequence comes from Silene latifolia, assembly GCF_048544455.1. Taxonomy (NCBI): domain Eukaryota; kingdom Viridiplantae; phylum Streptophyta; class Magnoliopsida; order Caryophyllales; family Caryophyllaceae; genus Silene; species Silene latifolia. The sequence continues at coordinate 128,322,432 of NC_133535.1, forward strand.
CAGGCTATCTTGCATTAACGGTTGGTTCTCCTTAATGGTATTTAGGCTGCATCTGGTAGTTGGTACATGGATCTCTGCTGGGATTACTGCTTCACAGCCATAGACCAAGGAGTAAGGTGTCTGGCATGTTGATATTTTAAGTTTAGTTCTGTCAGCCCAAAGTACTACAGGGAATTCTTCAGCCCATCTGCCTTTTCTCTCCTTTAACTTCTTCTTCAGGTAGTTGATTACTACTTTGTTGCTGGATTCAGCCTGGCCGTTGGCTTTTGGATAGCCTGGTGTGGAGGTCACTATATTAATATTCCATTGTGCACAGAAGGTCATTGTTCTTTTTCCCACAAATTGTGTGACGTTGTCACAAACTATTTCTGAGGGGATGTCATATCTACATATGATATTTCTTTTGATGAATGATATGGCATCCTTCTCCTTTACTTGCCTATATGAGTCAGCCTCTATCCATTTTGAGAAGTAATCAGTCATGGCTAGCATGTAGGCTTTTTGTCCTGGGGCTTGGGGTAGCTTGCCTACAATATCCATTCTCCACTTCATGAATGGCCAGGGGGCAGAAATGGAATGTAATAGCTTAGATGGTTGATCAATGAACGGGGACTGAAGTTGACAAGCTTCACACTTTGAGTTGTAAGCTAGGCAGTCAGCCCTTAAGGTTGGCCAGAAGTAGCCTGTCCTTAGAACTTTGCTTGCCAGGCTTCTGCCTCCTTTGTGGTTTCCACAATATCCGTCATGTATGTCCTCAATGACTTGTTTGGCCTCATGTGGCTCCAGGCATCGCAGGTAGGGTCCAGCCTGAGACTTTTTCAACAATGTGTTATTTATAATGGTGTAGGTGGAAGTTTTGATTTTAAGGGCCCTTGATTCATGTCTTTCTTTGGGTAAGATCCCCTGCAAGAACCAATCATAATATGGTTTGGTCTAGAAATTTGTGTCCTCAATGATGGGACAAGTTTGGTCAGGCTTTATAATAGTTGGTTCGAGCAGGTGAACAATGGGTATCCTGTCAAATATAGCAGGGCTGAAATTTGATCCCAGGCTGGCTAGGACATCAGGCTGGGTGTTTAAGTCTCTTGGTATCTGATCAATGTCAAATGAACTAAACTTTTTGTAAAGGTTTTTGACATATTCTAAATAAAGAATCATTTTTGAATCCTTTGCAGCATAGGTTCCTTTGACTTGATTCGAAATTAAAAGTGAGTCAGTTTTTACCTTGAGTTTTTGCACGCCAAGATCTATACATACCTTGAGTCCGGCTATCAGGGCTTCATATTTAGCTTCATTGTTTGTTGCTTTAAATTTACAACTGACAGCCTGAGCTATTAAATCCCCTTGTGGAGATTTTAGTACTAGTCCTAGGCCAGTTCCTCCCATATTGGTTGCTCCATCTATGTGTAAGGTCCATTCCTGGCCTGATTTTTGGGTGTCTAGTTGATTGACCTCTTTTATGAGGTCTGGTTCTAGGTTCGGACTGAAGTTAGCCACAAAGTCTGCTAAAGCCAGGGATTTAATTGTTGTCCTAGGTTCAAAGGTTACGTCATAAATACTAAGTTGTACTGACCACTTTGCCATTTAGCCTGAAAGTTCAGGTTTACTGAGGATAGATTTGATTGGTAGATTGGTCCTAACTATTATTCGGTGACTCTCAAAGTAAGGTCTGAGTTTTGTGCGAGATACAATTAATGCAAGTACATATTTTTCAAGTAATCCATACCTTGTTTCTACATCCAGGAGACTTTTACTTACATAGTAGACGGGGTGTTGTTAGCCTTCAATCTCCTTGGTTAGGACTCCACTTACTGCTGTCTCGGTGACTGACAGGTAGACCGTCGGGGGTTCTCCTTTGTTAGGTTTGGCTAGAAGTGGTGGAGTGGCCATGTAAGTTTTCAGTTCTTGGAAGGCTATTTCATGTTCAGGCATCCATTTGAATGACTTGTTCTTCCTGACGAGGTTATAGAATAATCTGCATCTTTCAGATGACCTGGATATGAATCTGTTCAGGGCTGCAACTCTTCCTGTCAATATCTGGATATCTTTGACTGACTTAGGAGATTCCAACTCCAGGATAGCCTTTATTTGCTTCAATCCCTCTCTTTGTCACCATGTACCCTAAGAATTTGTCTGATGACACTCCAAAGTGGCATTTGGAGAGATTGATATTCATATTGAATTCTTCCAGGATTTTGAAGGCTACTTCCAGGTCTTTCACATGATCTTCAGCCTTTTTTTATTTGACCACCATATTGTCTATGTAGACCTCCATTGTGTCGCCAATTTGGTCTTTGAACATCATATTAACCAGGTGTTGGTAGGTTGCCCCTGCATTCTTTAGGCCAAAGGGCATTGTCGTGTAGCAATATATGCCTCTTTCCGTGATGAATGCAGTATTTTCCTGATCAGCTGGATGCATTTTGATTTGATTGAATCCACTTGAGGCATCCATGAATGTTAGTAGTTCGTGCCCAGCTGTAGCATCTACCATTGCATCAATGTGGGTGAGTGGAAATGGATCTTTTAGGCAGGCTTTATTGAGATCTGTGTAGTCTACACAGACTCTCCGTTTACCATTCTTCTTTTGTACCACGACCACGTTGGCCAGCCACTCAGGGTACATTACTTCCTTGATCATCCCTATGTCTAGGAGTTTATCCACCTCTTTTTTAATGATTGTGTTGCGTTCAGGGGCAAATTTCCTCCTTTTCTGCCGTACAGGCTTGAAAAAAGTGTCAATATTGAGTTTATGGGTAATTATATTGGCATCTATATCAGTCATATCAAAGTGTGACCAGTCAAAACATGTAGACTTATTTTTAAGAAAACTTACAAGTTCTGGTCTGACGTTATCAGGGATATCAGATCCTACCAGTACATAACTGTCAGGATACTCAGGGTCTAGTACTACTTGATTTGTTTCCATTTGATTTTCTGCCACATAAGTGCTCCTGACAGGGTACTGTAATTGCTAGGCGAGTGATTTACCTGTCTTGAAAGGTTTTAATGATTCAGTGTAACATTCATGGGCAGATTTCTGTTCACCTTTGATGGTTGTCATTCCCCCATTTTGTTGGTATTCTGACGCACTGGTGGTAGGTTGAAGGAATGGCTCTGACATTATGGATCCAAGGCCTGCCTAAGATTGCGTTCTAGGATGAGAGGCAGTCTAGGACTCCAAATCTTTTATATGATGAGACTTATTCAACATAGATTGGTAGGTAGATCTCCCTTAGAGTGTTCTTGGTTTCACCACTGAATCCTACCAAGACATTTGACTTCTTTATGATCTTGTCCTCATTGATTTTCATGGCTTTCAGGACATCAAGCATGATTAAGTTGACTAAACTGCCACCATCTACTAGGATTCTGAGGACACGTGCAGTGCCAATTTGCATAGTAATGACTAGGCCATCATGATGAATGTCTGAGATTCCATGCATATCAGTATCATCAAAAGTAATTTGAGGTAAATTTTTAGGTTTAAAAGGAGATTTCATTTTGGACTCCCTGGCTATTTTCTTTGCAGCTGAGCTAGTCAGGCCACAAATCTCAGATCCTCCATTGATGAATTTGACTTCATAGATTAGTGGTGCTGGGGGCAGATCACAATGTTGTCTCTCCTGATCCTTCCTTGATCTGTTGTCTTCCCTGTTCTTTGACGGCATTAGATCCTTCAGGTAACCTTTCTTTAGCAGGTAAGCCACTTGTTTGCGTAGACCCAGGCCTTCCTCTATGGTGTGCCATATGTCCATGTGAAACTCACACCATCTTGTTGTGTCTTTCCTCGAGTTGGGATTGTCCATCTTTTTGGGCCACTTGACAATGTCTCCCATGTTGTCAAGCCTTTTGATGAGTCCTGCAGTATCAACAGAGAAGTTATATTCCTGAATAGGTGGATAAGTATAGGAGTTACCTCGTTGCTCATGAGCATAGTTGACTTCTGATCTGTCAGGCCTGGTGTAGGGAGATGGCCCGGAGCTGCTTCCCCTGTGATTAGAGTTTTTCCTGCTAGACCTTTCGTATCCTGAAACACTGTTTGTGGTTTCTGCTTTGAAGCTTTTATCTTCCTCTAGCCTGATGTAGCCAAGTGCCTTTTCCTGGACGTCTTAAAAAGTTAAGCAAGGTTCATGGTCAGCTCGTCATAGAAATCGTTGTCCAATGGTAGCCCCTGCCTGAAACCTTCCACAGCTGTTCCAACATTACATCTGGGGATTGAGACTTTTTCTTTGTTGAATCTGGTCAGGAATGCTCTGATTGTCTCGTCAGACTTTTGCTTGATTCTATACAGGTTGCTGGATCTCTTCTCAGCTCCCTGCTGCTGGAAAACTGGTGGTTGAATGAGTTTATCAGATATGCAAAGGACTTGATGCTTCTATTTGGCAGGGTTATGTATCATTGAAGGGCAGGCCCGGTCAAGGTTGTTCCAAAGCCTTTGCCCATACACACTTGTCGTAGCTCACTGGGTATAGAGGCTGCCAACATTCTCTATTTGTAGTGGGCTACATGGTTTTGAGGATCTGCAATTTCATCATAGATCCTCATTGATGGTATCACCAACTTTTTTGGCAGGTCTATGTTGGCTATCTCATCCACGAAGAGAGAGTCAGCATAGCTTTCAGGGTTGGCTTCCTTAATGCTTGTGGGTATTACAGGGATCTTCTCAAATTTTTCATGGAGTTTCTGGATCTCCTGGACCATGGCCATCATTATGGCTACATTGGTTTAATCTGGAACAGTCTCTTCATTTGGGGTTTCTTCTGAGTCTGAATCAAGATCTCCTGCTTTGGTTTTTGATGGGGTTGGAGTACCAAAGTTGGAGAAGTCAATATTCCTGATGATTGGAGAAAATGGTGTTCTAGGCTGGATCTTTAATTTTGAGCCTGAGGCTTTATCTCCTAGCTTTTACTTCAGTCCTTCTTTCAGTTTCTGGACTTCAGCTTCAGCCTGGGCCGTTTTTTGCTTCAGTTGTTCCATTTCCAGTAGTTGTTGCTTGGCGGCGGCCAGTTGTTGTTCTATGCTGTCTCCAGTCATTTTTGAAGGATTTTTGTGTTGTTTGGGATTGGGTTTTGATTATTTTTGAGCTAGATGCCCCACGGTGGGCGCCAATTGTTTTAGCAAGATTTTACACGAGATTAATGTCATGCCAGGGGTTTAATTTGCAGGGTGATCTAACTCAATTAACAATGCCTGACTAGTACGACAAATAAGTAATGAATAAACAATAAAGTGAAAGACAAAGATTTGTACGTGGAAAACCCTGGGAATAAGGGAAAAAAACCACGGGCACCAAGTCAGAAGGGATTGTTATTATCTTTAGGTGTATCCTGATAGGGAATTTGTACGTCAGGGTAGTAAAAAGTATGAATGCTTAGTAGGATTGCTTAGAGTGTTTACAATAAAATGAGAGTAAATAAGTGAATAGTCGATGATCCTTTTGCTTTCTCCTCTTTGCTATTTATAGTGGCTTCCTTCTGTTTCCAACGGCTCTCCCCACATTTATTTAGTACGTTCCTAGGTAATAGGCATCGTGCCCTATTTACCCAGAGCTAGGTATTTGACTCCCAAAATTGCCCGTCCTTATCTTCTGCTTAGTTTACTGCTTCATGGTTGTTGTAGATTTTGTTGAATAAGTCCCCTGTATAAGTAGGAACTTCCTTGTTGTTCTTTGACTGTTGCTTGACGCATACTACACGGAAACTTCTCCTAATAGGCCATCCCGTGTCCGACACTGTGTCCGACACCGACACTTCTCGGACACACGTCGAAACGTGTCCGACACCTATAAAGTCGTGTCTAACTTTCTACATTTATTCGGGCACGTGTCCAACGCGTGTCCATGGTATTTGGGCCGTGTCCAATGCGTGTCCATGACATTTGGACATCATTTGGGGTGAATGATGTTTTTTAAATGAGAAATGAGTTGTCGAAAGAGATTAATTAGAAGGTGCGTTTGGATGGTAAATGAAAATGAGTTATTATCAAGGGCAAGTTTTACCTTCAGTTATTTAAATGGGTTATTTAACATAAATATTCCAAACTATTGCCCCCCTTCTTAAATTACTCTGAACTTTAATTTAAATTACAATAAACTATAGTATTAACCCCCTCTTCTCAAAGTATACTCGGTTAACCGAGTACCTGTTTAGCAAGTCACCCCCTTTAATATCCTTACAAACCCACCATTGACATACACTGCCATTAAAATCGGCAAATAAACATCACAACCGCCTGATGTGATCAATATTTGAGCATATTTAGTCCCCGAATTAGCCTCGCTCCTATGCTTTTTAGTGCATATTTGGGTCATTTACTATCTTTAGTCCTTTGTTTTGCATATTCTTTGAGGTTTTGTTTCCTTGGTAGGATAGGAATGCAAACCTTGCATTTTCATGGCAAAATAGAGCTAAATTGATCGAATTTAATGACCAAGCATCAAAGAGAAGACAAGACTAGAAGGCCTTTGTACATAATGTAGTAGATGGACAATGATGAAGAAGATCTTTGCATCTCTGACAAATTGGAAGAAGAAAAGAAGAAATGGCACGCTGGACTACGATCCGAGCGACTCACCTATAGGGACACTCGTCAAGAAGTTCCACAAGCCGCTCGTCCAAGCTGTCGGGACGCTCGTCCAGAAGCTCCACAAGCCGCTCGTCCAACACCTACACAATCCGCTCGTCCCGACCTTTTGGACGCTCGGATTGTCCTCCAGTGCAACACATCCTCTTCTTTCTCCATTTGAGATGCGCATATTTTTAAAGACTAGCTAAAAGGAGACCCGCATCTTTTCTTGAGAGGAGTGATTCCCCAAGGACTTAATCGCCATTTAAGCTCTTAGTAACCCTAATTTGTGCACCTAATCCCCACTATAAATACCCCATTAGTCTAATTAGATTATCATGTTCTTCTTATCAATATTTATTATAGTTTATATTATTCTAATCTCTCTTTAATCTTATAATCAACTTTTAATCAAGTCTTAATACAAATCTCATTTCCTTAATTTCTCTATTGTTCATCTTTTATTTTGGGTAATTGAAGATTATTTGGGTTTATTGGGAGATTGACAACCTTCCATCAATCATCAAGTACTTCTATTATTCTTTGCATTATTATTTTGGAATCATCATTAGGTATAATTCTCTTAATCCCTTTTTATTTATTGTTAATCATCTTCATTTATTCATCATGTTTTGCTTTGTTAATATGATTGACAACCTTGTTAACATGTTAAACTTGATAATGAGTGAGTAGTTTCCTTAACTAGGGTTAATGGAGAATTAGGGGAAACCAACATGGGGGATGATTCATACTTAATCTAATATGTTCACATAATTTATTTGCTTGCTTGTTGTGATCTCAACTTATGCACATGTTATGTTTGATGAAATGCGAGCCTATGAATCCTTACATTTTTACCCATCACTTACCTTTTCAATGAGACTTGTAAGACATAAACCAACTCGAGTCTCATTAGACCATGCATATAGTTGAGTAGGGAGGATTAAGTCGACTTGTAGGTGTTGTACAATCTAATCGATTCGGCTCCGGGACCCAAACCTTCCTAGGATTATAAGATATAAACCAACTGGATCCTATCACAACAATAATTGCTTGCTTATAATTTGAGAATATGTTTGTATGATCAATTCCCATGAATCCCCTATGAACCCATGACACCTTAGTGCTTTTAATCAATTGTTTACATCTCATTTTAGTCATCTTGCTTGTTTACTTTTATTGTTATTTAGTTTAGTGGTCTTCTTATCTCAACCCAAATTGTGACACCCCTAGACACCACTACTTGCAATCGAAAATCCTACATCAATACCCGTCCCTTGGGATCCGACCTTTACTTGCCTCTTTACTAGTAGTAGAGTTATTTGTGAAGTTATAAATATTGTTTTGGTCTAGGTGCTCCTAACGACAAGTAACCGAAATCTAAGCTCAAAGCGGACCGACCAAAAATGGCGCCGTTGCCGGGGACGGTGTTAACTTGATAAGATTTTCTTTGATTGTTATTAGTTGTGTCTTTCTTTGCCTTGGGAAAATAAATATTCTCAAGGTTTGTTCTAATTGTTTTCGAGTTGTTTGATATTTTGCATGTCTAGAAGATCACAAGGTAACTTGTTACCCATTGATCACGAAATTGAAAGGACTTGGACAACCAATAGAAGAATCGCTAGAAATACTTTGAGAGGTATTGGTGAGGTTGTAGATATTTAACTAAATACTATTGAGTTCATCAACCCTTTTGCAAGAGAAGGTGAGGAGAACCCAACACAAAATCAAAGGAACTTGTCGCTCACGTCCTCATCATGGACTTAGCGAGTGGTTCTTGGTACAACAATTTTGGAATGGTCTTTATGAAGACTCAATAAACACTCAACATGGGATCAAATGGTATGTTCACCGAAGTTGACGATAATCAAAATTGGAACAAGATTATGGAAATGGCGGTCCATAATTCACAATATAGTAGACCTCGCAAGGCTACTAGAGGAGGAAAGCATGAAGTGGACTCTATTACTCAATTGGGTGCTCAACTTAGTGTTCATATTGATACCATCAACTTGAAGTTTGAGAAGGCTATGGCTAAGCTTGAAGAAGCCTCAAAATCACGAAAACATCATGTTAATGCCATGGTGGCATCTTCATCAATTCCAAGTGGGATATGTGAGAAATGTGGAACTTTGGGACATGACCAAAGTGACGTAGGGGAACAAATGAGCAAGTGAATGCTTTTCAAGCATACAAAAGTGGTACCCCTTATTCCAACTATTACAATGAAAACACCAAATTCCATCCAAATCTCTCATACAAAAGCCAAAATGTTCAAAACCCTCAACCAACATACACCCCACCTCCCATGAGAAACCAAAATCAAAGACCTTTTTTCAACCAAAACCAAGGTTATCAAAATCAAACTCCATACAATCAACAAAATGACCAAGGTTTTGATGTGCAAAAATCAGTCCTCCAAATGCAAAAGAATCAACAAGAATTTTTCACTCAAATGCAAAAAGATAGCCAAGAAAAAGACATCGCCATCAACAACATCCTAGCCCACATAAAAATGTTGGAAACTCAAATGACCCAACTAGCATCTTCAAGCTCTCAAAGACAAAAGGGGCAATTACCACCTCAAAGTAATCCCCCAAGACATGAAACGGTTAGTGCCATACACTTGAGGAGTGGTACGAGATATGAAGGACCAAAGAAGCAAGTTAAGGATGAAGTCGTGGAAGCTAGTGACAAGGAAAACGTTGTGCAAAACTCTAGGGAAGAAGAACCCACCAATCAAGAAGTTTCAAAGAAAAGTGAAGAAAAGGCCAAAGAGAAGGAGCCCATTGTGATTAGACTTCCACTCCCGAATCGTCAAGCTAAGCCTAAGTTTGATGACCAACTTGGAAAATTCATGGAAATTGTGAAGAATTTAGAAGTCTCGATTCCTTTCACGAAATTGATCAATCACGTTCCGGCCTATGCAAAGTACATGAAGGACATCCTTACGAAGAAGAAATCAATCCGGAAGCTTGAGACTATCGCCTTCACTAAGGTGAGTAGTGCCATCCTTCAAGGGAGTTCACCTCCAAAACTCAAGGATCCGGGAAGTTTCTCCATTCCATGCACTATTGGTGACACTACAATCAACAAAGCTTTATGTGACCTTGGGGCAAGTATTAGTGTCATGCCATATTCGGTTAGCAAGAGGCTAGGAATGGGAGAACTCAAATGTACCAACATCACGCTTCAAATGGCGGATAGATCAACAAAGATACCTTTAGGGGTATGGGAAGATGTTCCCGTGAGAATTGGAAAATTCTTCATCCCGGTGGATTTCGTTATTGTTGACATGGAAGAAGACTCCAACATTCCTATTATCTTAGGAAGACCTTTCTTGCACACCGCGGGAGCGGTGATCGATGTAAAGCATGGAGAGATCACCCTTAAAGTGGGCGATGAAACCATCACTTTCAATCTTGACAAGACCATGAGAGCTCCCTGATTACATGAGCCTTGTTTTATGGTTGATCACTATAGCCGGAAGGATGATAGGAAGAAGTTGGAATTTCAATGGAAAATTAAAGTGGATGATACTCCATCAAAAGAACAAGGAAATAGCAACAATGAGAGCTTGAAAATCTCACCCATGACAAGTGAAGAAGATGGCCCCATTGGCCAAGACAAGAAAGAAGGATAGTTGTCTCTATCAACTCAAGAAGTTTTAGTGATTAAGTAGACGAAGTTTGCGGTCTTTGGGATGATGAGTTTGAAGGGATATTCAATCCCTATATTGGTAATGTTATGACCCAAGACTATCATGGAGAACAACAAGTGCAAAAATCTATTGAGGACCTTTATCATGATAATGAGCAAGCTTTCGACTACTTCTTCAAGGTGTTGAGTAACATCAACAACACCTTGAACATGCCCCCTTGACATCTCACATTGGAATGAGAGTTTGGTGAAATCCTCCCTAAACCACCATTTGTAAATATTCTAACTCCCTAACTTGCATTTCAATTATTACATTGCATTTTTGTCATTTTCGGATTTGTAATTTTGTGCCTTGATCAAGATATTCATCATTTTGAGAGAAGTGGGGGAGGGACTTATGATTTTATTGATGTGTAGTGCTTTACCTTAGTGTGGGGATAGCAATTGTCTAGGCTATTCATGCCTTTGTAGTGCCCCCACAATGAAGAACACGAGAATTGAAGAATGAAAATGACACGGGTTACGAAGTACCCACGGATGGACCTGAATCCGTGTGGTCAGGGAAGAATCCGAGCGGCCAAATGAACAATCCGCTCATCCTGAAGAAACCCGATCGTCCAAGTTACCAGACGCTCGTCTGGTAGAGCTGCAGAAATCAAAAATCTGGTTTGACTGTGAATCCGAGTGTCTCAGCTGAGAAACCGCTCGTCTCATTCTGGACGGTCGTCCTTCACAAAAGACGCTTGTCTTTTTGCTGCAAAATTTTTGGGATTTTCTCTGTAAAGGAATCCGAGCGTCCACCCAGAAAGACGCTCGTCCCACCACAAAGAATCCGCTCGTCTTTCCAGAAAGACGCTCGTCCCGTGGCGTCTTTTCCTGAGCCAAATTTTGAAGAATCCGAGCGTCCCGACACCTGGTCCGCTCGTCTTCCCCTGTAGTTTCAAATATAACGGGTCTTTTTAAAGCGCTCTTCTCCCATTCATTCTCATTTCTTCAACATACAAACACAGCCCAAAACCCTAAAACCCTCATCTCTCCATCAACAAAATCAAATTTCCTCAACCAATCTCAACCAAATCAAATCCAAACTTCCTCACAACAAAAATTAATCACTCCTTTTGCAACAACAACAAGTGATTTAAACACCAAAATCTTCAAGTTTTGAGTCGATTTTTAGGATACAAAGCAATATTCATTCATCCTAAATCAATTTGGGCATTACTAAAAATTGAAGATTTCAATCTTTCATTGGTGTAATCAAGCAAAGGAGAATGGTAAGAACTAAAGGAGGCAACAAGGCATCCCAAAAGAAGACACTTTCCAAAAGGCAACTAGCTCTTCAAGCAAAACAATTGTCAAAGGCTTTGGTAGTCCATGAGGCAAGGTTGGAGGTTCAACAACAAGATCCCCCTATGGAAGCTACAACATCAACAACTCCGGTCATTGAACAATTATCTAATTATCCGGAGGTAATTTTCACTTCCGACTCTCATAGGGAGAAATTCATTCACTTTGCTAAGAAAACCATCATGCCTACTAAGTTTATTTGTGAAGATGCATTGTCAAAGTTGGGTGTTCTTGAACAACCAAAACCTTCTTTGAGTTTATGGGATTGGGTAAATTGTTTACAATGAAAGAATTGACATACCCCTCCCTCACCTTGGAATTTTTTAAGTTCTTTGAAAGTCACAAGGGTGGAGACTCGAACCAACATCGAGTTTCGTCTTGAAAATTTTAATAGACGCATAACTTATGGCGAATTGGGTAAGATATTAGGCCTTAGTGATAACCCGAAATATACAAAGATTCCTATCAAGTATGATCCCACTCCTCTTTGGATGGCAATTTCCGGAAAGAAATTTATACTCTTTCATGATTGTTGTGCTCTCTTAGTCCACCATCCGGGCATTAGAGTATGGAATAAGTTCATTGGGAATACTTTGATAGCTAGAAATGGCACAAATCATCTTGCCAAACTCGATTGTATTCTTCTTGAGTCGGCCTTGAACATTGGGAGGGAATTTACCAAGCCATACAATGCTCTAAGACTTTTGGTTGAACGATGGCTTAATGTCGATTGTGGCAAAGAAGGCACCGCCTTTATTGTCAATGGAGGACTAGTTACCCATTTGGCTAAGCATTTCAACCGGAATTTCAACAAAAACAACACTTATGTGCCGGTTAAAGAAGGCCATCTTATTGATATGGACACCATGATTCACAAGTTTAAGTGAGTCAAGCACGACACTCCTGACAACAAATATGGGTGGTTAACAAATTAGGCTAGATCCTTCACCTTGCCTTCCAAAATTTGTCGATTGAATGTTCACCGACCGAACTACCTTCTACCACTCTCCGAAGAGACCCGAGTATATCATTCAACAACAAAGGGGCGATATTGCCGAGCCCTCCTCCTCCATTATCACCCCACCTTATCCATTTGAATACCACGAGTTCAAACCCAAAGATGTCGAAGTGGGAAATGATTACTTGACTCTACTCATGAGGGAAATGCATAAGCAAGCTTACAATGATAGAGTGGATGCTTACAAGGCCCAATATCCGCCCCTCCTACATCTAACTAGGCAAGGACTTCTTGATCCGTCTTGTCCTTTGCCTAGTTGCGCGGATAGGGAAGTATTCTTTCCTAACATTTCTAGTGGTGGTAGACCGGGTGGAGAGGAGATGGTTGTTGAAGAGGGTGGTGACCAAGAAGTCCAAGAAGAAGAAGTCCAAGAAGAGGAAGAGGAAAGTGAGGAAGAACAAGCAAGTGAAAGTGAGAGTGGACATGATTCCACATCTATGGAGGTTGATGATGCCTCAAGAGAGGAAGATGATGATGATGATGATAATGATGATGATACAATGGGTGAGGATTAGCAAACTTTGGAGGCTCCTACATTCTTACACCTCCCTTATGGTTTGTCGACTTCTCTTGTTTTTATTTTACCTTGATCATTTTATTGGAGTCCTAGCAACATTGGAGGACTAACACCTTGGCTTCATTAAAGTGTTCATTATTATTGTTCCCGACTTGTAAAATCTTAGTTTCATGCATTGCATTCCATGTGCATACCCCCGAAATTCATGACATTAGAAATAATGTCTATTTTGGTTTGGGGAAGTCCATGCATATGCATTGGGAGCTAATTTAAATTATGTTCTCCGCCAAAACAAAAACACATGCATCATGTAGTGTAGTTTAGTATAGTTTGCATTTAGTTTAGAAATAATGCATTTTCATTGCGTAATTTCCTATCGTATTGGCCATTGAAGACAATGCTCATACTAGTGTGGGTATGGGAAATTCTAACTTGACTTTTATACAAAAACCAAAAAAAATCAAAAATTTCGAAAAATCCAAAAAAAATGCAAAATTGAAAATCCAAAAAACAAGTTCATTTCCTTTGTAGTATAGTCTTGTATATATTGTTTTATATATATTGTGTTTGTTCATCCTTGTTCACATTGATTGACTACGCCACATCCGAGACATGAGGATATTGAAGACCGCATGGTGTGATCTTTCCAATCTCCTTTTTCCTCTTTATGTTAATGACTATGTGGCTTTATTTTGATTGATGCGGTATAAACAATGTGAATTTAGGACTTGAATTTAGATTATTTGGCATACTAGTTGGTAGTTGCATCATGGCATATAGTTGCATTTAGGAAAAATTTTGTGAAACCATCTATTTGGGAAGCTTGACAAGTATATAGGCCCTAGTAGATGCTTTTTCTTCTTAAGACTTTGCTTGTTAGAATACTTGTAAAACACCCTAGGATGTGTCATGCTAGTATCCTTTGACCCATGGATTAAGGCCTAGTCAAGAGTACCATGTGGTATGATAACTCCTTGTCTACCGTTTATTCCAAGGTGACCCTTGAAACCATACAACCATCATTCATCCATGTTCTACCATATATTTTGTCATCAAAAAGGAAATGGGCACAAAATTATTCAAATTTGAGTTCAAGAAATGAAATGAAATGTCAAAAAGTTTGCAAAATGCATCAAAAGAAAAGAGGAGTAACAAAAATGAAAAAACTCCTATGCTTCAAATATAAGGCACCCTCGTTACTAATTGGGGTGACTTTAAAAATGTTCAAAAGAAAATGCAAAATTGAAAGTTGTCAAGTATTGAAATGCCAAAAATCAAAAGATACGGCAAAAAGAAAGTGTTCTCAAATGTCAAATGCCACAAGAAATTGAGGGGAAAAACAACAAAAGCAAACTCCCACATGAAACTCAATTACTATTGATCCCTTTTTCCATCGTATCCACTTTTGTGCATGGTAGAGAGGAGACGGCCCTTCTTCTTGTCTAGGCAAGAAGGGGAATTCCGCGATCCTCCAATGTTTCTAACACCATAAGGAGTCTATTCTTGACAAAAGCATTTAACGATTGAGGATAAAGGTACCCTAGCTTGACACAACTTGGAGGTGATTTATTGGTATCCTTCTAGGCTTAGTAATTTGAAGAAACCATATCTATGAAGGAGTGTGTACCCTTGAATTGTTTCCCCTTTAGATAATTTCCGCCACTTAGATGAGGAAAGTGGCTATTCTTTTGTAGATGCATCCATTACTTGATTTACGTGCTTTAATGATTGGATGTGTCGCCATTTTGGCAAGACCCACCTTGCCTTACAAGAAGGCATCCTACCTCATGGTTGTCTTGTTGTGAGTTGAAGGGGCGGAGTGAGACCCGCTAATTGTCTCATATCGGCTATATGAGTAGGTTAGTTTAAATAAGGATCCTAGTTTTTGTCACCTCTTTACTCGGGACGAGCAAAGGTTCGGTTTGGGGATATTTGATGTGATCAATATTTGATCATATTTAGTCCCCGAATTAGCCTCGTTCCTATGCTTTTTAGTGCATATTTGGGTCATTTACTATCTTTAGTCCTTTGTTTTGCATATTCTTTGAGGTTTTGTTTCCTTGGTAGGAGAAAAGTGCAAACCTTGCATTTTCATGGCAAAATAGAGCTAAATTGATCGAATCTAATGACCAAGCATCAAAGAGAAGTCAAGACTAGAAGGCCTTTGTACATAATGTTGTAGATGGGCAATGATGAAGAAGATCCTTGCATCTCCGACAAAATCCCGGAGGATTGTTGGAAGAAGAAAAGAAGAAATGGCATGTTGGACTAGGATCCGAGCGTCTCACCTATCGGGACGCTCGCCCAGAAGCTCCATAAGCCGCTCGTCCAAGCTGTCGGGACGCTCGTCCAGAAGCTCCACAAGCCGCTCGTCCAAGCTGCCAGGCCGCTCGTCCAACACCTACACAATCCGCTCGTCCCGACCTTTTGGACGCTCAGATTGTCCTCCAGTGCAACACGTCCTCTTCTTTCTCCATTCGAGATGCGCATATTTTTAAAGACTAGCTAAAAGGAGACCCGCATATTATCTTGAGAGGAGTGATTCCTCAAGGACTTAATCGTCATTTAAGCCCTTAGTAACCCTAATTTGTGCATCTAATCCCCACTATAAATACCCCATTAGTCTAATTAGATTATCATGTTCTTCTTATCAATATTTAGTGTAGTTTATATTATTCTAATCTCTCTTTAATCTTATAATCAACTTTTAATCAAGTCTTAATACAAATCTCATTTCCTTAATTTCTCTATTGTTCATCTTTTATTTTGGGTAATTGAAGATTATTTGGGTTTATTGGGAGATTGACAACCTTCCATCAATCATCAAGTACTTCTATTATTCTTTGCATTATTATTTTGGAATCATCATTAGGTATAATTCTCTTAATCCCTTTTTAATTATTGTTAATCATCTTCATTTATTCATCATGTTTTGCTTTGTTAATATGATTGACAACCTTGTTAACATGTTAAACTTGATAATGAGTGAGTAGTTTCCTTAACTAGGGTTAATGGAGAATTAGGGGAAACCAACATGGGGGATAATTCATACTTAATCTAATATGTTCACATAATTTATTTGCTTGCTTGTTGTGATCTCAACTTATGCACGTGTTATGTTTGATGAAATGCGAGCCTATGAATCCTTACATTTTTACCCATCACTTACCTTTTCAATGAGACTTGTAAGACATAAACCAACTCGAGTCTCATTAGACCATGCATATAGTTGAGTAGGGAGGATTAAGTCGACTTGTAGGTGTTGTACAATCTAATCGATTTGGCTCCGGGACCCAAACCTTTCTAGGATTGTAAGATATAAACCAACTCGATCCTATCACAATAATAATTGCTTGCTTATAATTTGAGAATATGTTTGTATGATCAATTCCCATGAATCCCCTATGAACCCATGACACCCTAGTGCTTTTAATCAATTGTTTACATCTCATTTTAGTCATCTTGCTTGTTTACTTTTATTGTTATTTAGTTTAGTGATCTTCTTATCTCAACCCAAATTGTGACACCCCTAGACACCACTACTTGCAATCGAAAATCCTACATCAATACCCGTCCCTTGGGATCCGACCTTTAATTACCTCTTTACTAGTAGTAGAGTTGTTTGTGAAGTTATAAATATTGTCTTGATCTAGGTGCTCCTAACGACAAGTAACCGAAATCTAAGCTCAAAGCGGACCGACCACCGCCACTGTTCACCCCTAAACACTTATGCGCAAATCACGAACCACCTAAGCCCAACTCTCGACCGTCATAATAACACCCACACGACCCCCCAAGCCCCAAATTAATATTTACCTCCAAATTGATTTGGGGATCTAGGGTTTTAGAAATTTAAATCAGTTGTTGGTAGAGGGGTACATGACGACAAGCAGGACCGTTGGAGGATGCACAAGGTGATGTATAGGTTGTAATGGTAGAGAGAGGTGATTTAAATTGAAAAACAAACGCCGGAGGAAAGTAGTTAATGAAGAATATGGAGCTCATGATAGCTAATTCCGGAGCCAAGATGATTCGGTACACGTACTTCGGACTGGAACTCTCGGGGCTAGGGAGAATTCGGCTGCAACTCTCACTAGCCTGGCTAAGTTCGACAGCAATAAGATTTGAATTGAAAAATCTGAGGTTATTGGCCCTTTGGTAGACCTTTTGGAAAACGCGAATCTACAGGGGAAGAAGGATGCGGTCACCGCTTTCTTCAATTTATCGACAACAACTGTGAATAGGAGTAGTATCATAGAATCGGGTGTGGTAAAACATCTGATTGGTTTGATGGATCCAGCACTTGGGATGGTTGACAAGGGTACTGTTGTCTTAGCTAAACTTGCGACAGTAGTTGAGGGAAGGACTGATATAGCTCAAGCAGGAGGAATCCCGCTTCTAGTTGAAGCTATTAATTTGGGTTCACCCAGAGGATTAGAGTTTTCATTGTAATTGGTGGAACATGGGTTTAAGTTGTGTGTGGAGGAAAGTGGGGTATAAAAAAACTGAACAGGGAGGAAGTTGGGTATATAAGGACTAAAGGAGAAACAGTCATGGAGGTAAGTTTGCTGCAAGAAGATGAAGTAGTGGGTCCCGTGTTAGGTTTACCTGCTAGTATAGGTTAAAAAGGAGACGATTCTATTAAAAGCGAAGGGGTGTAATAATTGGGTATATTGCTAGTTAAATCAAAATTTGGAGTAATTTGAGAAGTACGTCAATAGTTTGGAGTATTTCTGTTAAATAACCCTATTTAAATTTAATATCAAATACTTTTATAAAAATAAAATCGAACGTTTATAATTATAAAATATTTATTTTATTAAATTTAAATAACGTGTCCCGTGTCCTAAATTTTATGGGATATCGTGTCACATGTCTGTGTCATGTCCGTGTCCGTGTCCATTTTGGTGCTACCTAGGTAGAGCCCAATATATGGTTGGTGTGTTATTCCTTCAGGTCTGGCCTTATTAGATGGCATGACCTATCTTTCCCTCCTGGCTGGCACCTGGCTGGGTATAGTATGTTTTGTGCTGAATTGCCTCCGTTCAGGCTAGACTTGATATTTCTTTGCCTGACATTTGTCTGATCAGGCAGGACAAATCTTGGCCCAACAGATGAGTTTATCTTTTACGCCTTTACGGTGGAATGATAGCAATAAGATGATCATAGGAGTATACATTACATGTGCTTTGTGAAAGAATGAACATAAAAATGAACTCTGTTTATCAGTAATTAAAAGATTAATTATTATTATTATTATTATGTAAGACGGTCTTATTAATTGAATACAAAAATTTGAAATGATTAATTTAAAAGCATGACGTGTGTAAGTAAATTGTCCATATTTGAAGGGTAGGTATATGGTTCAAACAAAATATATATACTCCCTCCGTCTCAGTCAATAGTTTACATTTGCTTTAATTTATTCCCCCTCACAAAATACAGCAAATGTAAACTATTCATTAATTTCACACCTGTCTTTATATTAATCATAAGGGCTATAAAAGCTCCCCGATTCCCTTACACTTGTGATGATTAGTACTTAATAAATTTTGCTAGAATTCGAGATAACAAAGCTTTAGAGGCTACTTAATGCTTAGAATCAAGCACGTATCAAGAGACCATAAGGGATTAAGATATTTTATTTTATTTTGTAGAATTATGTGACACCCGGATTTGAACTTCGAATCACCTATTCGATAATGTTCTATAACTTAGTTTTAAAATAATCAAGGTCATTAACTCGTACGAAGTACGGGCTTTCAAACTAGTAATAGTAATAATATTAAGGGTAAATTGATAACTTATACCTAATATAATCTACTCTTTTAAATTTTATACCTATGATAATTTTCTTTTAAACCTTATACCAAACAAATTCATTTCTTCCAAACTTAATACCAAATCTCAAAAAAAGACCTAAAAAGACGGTTTTACCCTTACTAATTAGCCCAACACCACAATTTTCCCACAATATCAATTCTTAACCTCTCTCATCAACCACACCCCCCCCCCCCCCCATCACCACGACCCCCCGCCTCCCCTTGCCAGCACCACCGTCGGCATTAGGCTCCATCGTAAATGTCCCCCCCACCATACTACCACCCCATTAAACACCCACAACCTCCCTAACCACTACACCCACGAATCCCACAAACCCAACTCACCACCAAAACTCTTAGCACCACCACCCACCCTAAAAAAAAAGTGTCCCACCATCAAAACCTCCTCCCCACACTCAAAAACGTTAAATTCGATGTTTCTTAGTGTCGATAAGAGTTTTCTTGAGTTGAGTGGTTCGGGTTTGGGGATTCGAAGGGGTGATGCTGGGAGAGGCGCCATCGAAAGGTTATGTGAGAGAGCGACGTCCGTGGGAGGTTGCGGTGGCAGCCCTGACAACAATGGTGATGCCGGTGGGAGGAGGAGGTAAGTGGTGATGATGGTGACGAGGTGTATGTGGGGATTGATTGGCTAATGTGTTAATGTGGTGGATAAAAGGGTGGTAATGGGTAATTAGTAAGGGTAAAATGGTCAATTTATGTGATTCGGTATAAAGTATGAAAGAAATGAATTTTTTTTGTATAAGTTTTGAAAAAAAATTATCTTAGGTATAATATTTGAAAAAGTGTATTATATTAGGTATAAGTTATCAATTTACCCTAATATTAATGTAATAGTATTAATATTAATAAATATAGTTATAATAATAATAATAATAATAATAATTATTATTATTATTATTATTATTATTATTATTATTATTATTATTATTATTATTATTATTATTATTATTATTATTATTATTATTATTATGGTGCTCCAATCAGCTTTAGCTCCGTTCAGTTCAGTTCAACTCCATTCAGTTCGGTTCAGTTCAGCTCTAAAAAGTCAGAAAGAACATGGTCTTAGTCTAACATCATGACTGTAATGAGTGTAATCTTGCTTGTCTATTGAAAATAACTATTCATTTTTAATAGAAACTAGGTAGTATCCCGCGCTTCGCGTGGCCTGTTTTTAAATATTATTATTATAATTGAAAAAAATATTATAATTTATATATGACCTTCAATATTTTCTTATAAATAAAAATAATTTAGTTTTTTTAGGTTTAACTTCAATGTTTAAAAATAAAATACATATAATTTTAACTAAAACTAATAAGTGATATTTAATTATGCATGGCCGACGTTTTATAAATAAATTTTTGACTGATCACATATCATATTAATTAAAATAAAATTCATTCGAATAATGCAACAATCAACATTAAGTTCTCAAATAGTATTATTTTTTGAGGTTTAACTTCAAAGTATTTAAAAGATAACGTATAAAATATTTAATTAAAAGTAATATTTAGTTATTCATAATCAATATTTTATACTTGAGATATACATATTTAATTAAAGATATTAAAAAGGGGGTAATGATAAATACAACCCAATGGGTTGTATTTAAGCATTAAATACCTTCTAATCCCCTATTTACTAAATGAATAGGTCATTCTACGTTTTTTCCCGCCTAACTATATTATCTTCTATTTGGGCCTTTAATTTTGCATTCTACTACGCATACTATGGGCCAAATCTACAAGCTCAAAAAATAAAATAAAAAATATAATGTAAACTGGATGAATCATCAATCATTGCTATAATTAAATTATCTCATCCCCTATATACTAAGAGAATAAAATTCTCCAATATTCTCCCTCCAAAAGCATCAAGTTAAATAAGGAAACGAAAAGACTTATTCATTACATTATTATCATTTCATCAAAATATAATCTTTTGATCAAATAATAATATTTTCATTAAAATCTAAATTACAATCTTTTAATTAAACTAAGATAAATTTGCTATAATTTTATAACGCAATTTATTTTTGCAGTACATTTTTTACTTATCACAGTATATTTTTACACTTGTTTTCCATTTACTACCCCTTTTACAAAAAACATCAAATTTTTTCTCTCTATTACTAACCATACATCCATTTTAAAATAAATGAAATTTTCAATTATGAATGATAATTTGAGTGTAAAACAAGTAATAAATTTGTTAATTTCATTATATTGATCAATTTAAAGACTTTCTTTGAATTTTAAGTTTGAAAATTAATTTAGGGTTTGTTTTAAAATTGATTTGGGTGTTTGTATTACTTGGTGGTAGAGAGAAGGGGATGGCTGCCTGGGATGTCGCCGGAGAGTGTAGCGGGAGTCAGAGGGATGCCGGTGGCCGGCGAGAGGGAGGGCGGTCGTTGGCCAACAGTGGAGAGAGAGGTTGAGAAGGAGAAGAGGACGAGAAGGAGACGCATAAGAGGGCAAGGGGCGGGAGAGCGAGCAAGGTTATGGTTGGTCACCGGCGATAGGTTAGGTTGCCTGTGGCCGGTGGCTGGCGGTGGACATGACAAGGGTAGGGTGGTGGTGGTGGTGTTGGAAGAGGGTGGTGATAGTACGTAATGATAGTTTTTTTTTTCTTTCTTTTTCTTCAATGTATTACAAGGAGGGAAACAAATGGGAAGGGTAAAATGGTCAAAAGTGTACTGTAATGAGTAAAATGCGTACTGCGAAAATCAACACCCTTTTATAAACTATAAATTTCTAAGTTTTTATTGTTGTTATTATTATATATTAGAGAATGACCTAACACGGATAATATTAGTTTCGTAAAAAAAAAAAAAAGATTATTAAAATAAATTGAGAAAAATTATAAATTGTAATCATTAGTTTTATGGTAAAGAAAAAATAGATTTTTTTTTCCAGTAAATATACATTTTATAACTTTAATCTTCTTGATTAGTTCATAGTTCAAATTTTTTTCTCATATCGAAAAGTGTATGATAAATTACTCATGAGTCAATTCAAAATACAAATAATAACTAAAAATAAAATCTCTATATATGTCGCACGTGTGCGGGATCTACACTAGTTAGGTTATTAATTTAGTAATTAAGAACTAAATTACACATTAACCAATACAATTAATGCATATATTAAGAATTTATTTCCTCTTTTGGTTTCTTAAATACAACTCACTGGGTGTAAAGTGTTTTGCACTTTTTCATATCATTTATAATACTATATTACTTAATAATCATTACTTTTATTTTGATTTTGTTTTGATTATTCAAATGCAATCACTGTATACTTACGTACTCTTACAAATACTCTTTATCACACAATTTAAACCCCACGAAATCTCATGTGTATTTAATTTGTTGCAATATTTTTTTTTTCATTCACACTATAAAAACTTATCTGTTATTAGTTTTCTTTAAGTTTTGTTTTTAGTAAATAAATGACTCTTCCAAATATATTTTTCTTAATGGTCTATATTTTATAACTTTCCCAAAAAAAAAATTTACATAAATGTAACACACATTGTGAGACACTCACTTTAATTATCTCTACATATCAAAATATTTCAATAAATATAATAAAAATTATACTCAATTTAAAGAATTTTTCGCAATGAACGTAATTATCTATATTTTAGAATTTTTATCAAAGTATTTTTTTTAATAAATTTAGAATCAACTACCGTAATTATTTAATGTAATTTTATAATAAAATTTATTAAAATATAATTAATAGCTGAATTTTATACAGCATTTATTATGTTCATTTTAAATGATTAGCTGTAATTAATACTTGTCATTAAGGATATATACGATACATGGCGCATCTACAACGTTTCAACACAGTTTTATATATATACACATTATTTAAAACCTTTTAAATCTCATATGTATTTAATTTGTCCAATATAATTTTTTCATTATCAAATCATAAAAACTTATCTCTTAGTAGTTATCTTTAAATTTTGTTTTTAATAAACATAATGATTCTTCCAAATATATTTTTCTTAAAAAATTTGATGATCTAAGTATTATAACTTTCTCAAAATGTTTTTCATCAAGTAAGTAAAACGCATTGTGAGACACTCACTTTAATCATCTGTATATATCAAAATATTTCAATAAATATAATGGAAAGTGTACTCAATTTAATGCATTTTTCAAAATTAAGGTAATGATTTACATTTTAGAATTTTTATCACTTTTTTTTATATAAATATAAAATCAAATCAATGTAATTATTATACATTTATTAAACTATAGTTAATACTTTGCTAAGATTTATGTAGCATTGATTATGATTATATTGGGTTGACACGTGTAATGTTTAGCTGTAATTAATACATATATTTAATACTGGGTTGACACGTGTCGCATCCACGACGCTTCAACCCATTTTTATATACACATATAAGATAAACAAGTTTCCAAATCAATACTTTCTTCATCCTAATCATCCCAGAAAAAAACAAATGATATTCCGTCACAAGCTAAAGACCTCTCACAAAAAGGGAGAGGGGATAAGGTGGGGCTTCCCCCATGTGCTCCCCACTCACCTCTCATGGGTATTTTATGAGATGAAATTATATCCGTCACAAGCTTGTGACGGATATCGCCGTCTTCTAAGAGATTTTGTGAAGAAAGGAAAGAAGGAAATAACGGTTTGCCTGCTCTAGAAAATAGAATTACATGCTCGGGCCACCCATTCTGCCCACTGCCCAGGCCAGGTTTGGCAGCTCTAGAATTAACTAATCGGCAATCAACAGAAATGTGATTTGTACACAATTTTAAATCGGTAGCTTAACATAATCAAAAACTAAACAAAATAATACTCGGTAATCATCAGAAATCTGATTTTAAATTTGTAAAAAACAAAATATTGGCCGAATTAAGGCTCTGTTTGGCAAAACGATCTGAAAAGGTAGCTGAAACCTGAAAAGGTACCTGGAAACTGAAAAGTTATCTGAAACCTGAAAAGGTAGCTGATAAGGTAACTGAAAATTACGAGCTGATAAGGTGACTGATTATATAAAAAATCGTTTGGCAAACTAACTGAAAAGGTAACTTATTTTGGTAAAATGACGTAAAAGGATATAATAATTATTTAATATATTATAAATTGAAAGGGTAAAAAAGTAACATTACCAAGAATCAGGTACCTGAAATGTGAAATGCTACTCTATGTAGCATTTCATTTTAGGTAGCTTATTTGGGCAAATAAGCTACTTGCCAAACACTTACAGAAAAATAAGCTACCTGAAATTTTTCTCAAAAAAGCTACTTTAGTCAAAACAGGTACCTGAAATGTCTTGGCAAACGGAGCCTAATACTGAGTACAAATTACCTAAAATAAGAACATTTTACTTAAAATAAATATACATATTTAAAACTTTAAAAAACAAAAAAGAGTGAAAAACAGGGATGGACTCAGTGATATAGGATTTGTCGGCAAGGCAATGAAGATTACCGATTACGACGAACGAGACCTGATATAACTCGTCATAGTCCTCAATTTCAAATACAAACTCTTCTCATTTGTTAAGTGGAACTTCAGAAAATCTTATCTTTATTAATACAAGAACATTTAGAACATCATTATTAACCCACGTCATCATATGCAGTTTTTTTTTCCCATTTCCTCAAAAAATCAGTAATGGTGGGCCATGCTGAGATTACATGAAATTATTTTTTTTGGTTGACTTTTACATTAGTGTTTACAACTTAGTAAATACTTTGTACGTTTATTAGTATTATTTTCATTTTTAATTTTAACAAATCAAGTAAATCAGATAAATGACATTCTAAAATTAGTTACTTTAAAGAATTTTTGGAAGAATATGACCAAAAATGTTAGTTAAACTATATCAAGTAAATCAAATAAAGTTATATCCATTTTTTATTTTGTATATAAATAACATAACATACACTTACCATAAATATTTCATATCAATATCAGCATACCAAAAATATTAAAAATAAAAACTAATCTAAAAAGTTGATTTAAAGCAACAAAAATACAAAAAATGACAAAAATACGAAAAAAATACAACCAAATTCTAGCATAAAAAATTATGGATGAAAATTTTAATTACTGTAAAAAAATAACTAAGAGTTTATGAGTAAAGCTTCACATAGATATTATTTGAAAAAAATAGCTCCAAATAATAATGACACGATTAAAAAATGGGTATTGAAATTAAAAAGGAAAAATACCAAATAGATTACTTAACATTCACAAAAATACGAGTAATGACGGGCTTTAGGGATAGTCATGACTTACCTAATCAAAAAAAAATCAAAAAAAAAAAAAAAAAAAAAATGGGGTTTGGGCCTGAAGCAATGACAATAATATTTAAAATTACAAAATTCACCTTAAAATGTATAATCTTGCCTAATAAAACAGTTATTTGGCTGTATATGATAATAAGGTTGTTATTTCTAAGATTAGTGTTTACACATGTTTAACAATACGTTGCATCACAAGTGAAAATGGGTTAACAACTCTAATTTATGAGTGAGTTGTGACTTGTGACAATGAAAAATACATATATAATGAAGAAAATTTTGAGATTTTGGTATTACCATTTACTTATGATTGTATATTGTAACAACGTTATGATATTTCAAATTTATATAGGTTCATTGTGTTTTAATATACTTTGAATATAAACCGTGTTGTTAACATTACGATATTTTTAGTACGTCGGTAACATACTCATATACATATTCAGTGATTGCATATGAGATTATAATACAAATCGAAAATTTTAAATACGGCTGATCATATTTTAAACATTATTCATAAATAACAACACTTGATTCTACAATCCCGTGCAATTTGCACAAGATTTAAACTAGTTTGTTATAATTAGTGATATATCGCAATAATGATTGTAAAAAAGGTATTTTAGGTTTATCAAGTAAATTAAGGTATGATTTCGCAATTAACAATGGTGTAAAAAGAATTTTTGGACAGAATTATACGCCATTTTGTCAATTTTGTACGAGCTCCTCCTATGTCCAGTTTAGTTGTGTAATGGTACTTTTACATTTGAAAAATCACCATTTGTTAGTTGTTACTTATGAATTTCAGGTTTAAGCTAATATTCCGATTAGTTGTTTATTTATCTATTTTCGGGTGCATAAATCAGTTGTTCAACTTTATAATTTCAGAATGTCTTTAATGGCAATTTAATCATCCATTACATCTAATAATTAGACCTACTTAAATAAAATACGGAGTATTGTAAGCTAGTCTCTACTCTACAATTTTCGCAATTCAAACGAGGAGAGTAATAATCAGATTAAAAAGGTCAATCACCACATAACACCACTCAGGCTGTTAATAAGTCTGGGGCGACAAACTATAATCATCACTTTCTCAACTATTAACCACGGAACACAAATCACAAATAATTTACTTCAGAATTACTAGACCTGCTTCAAAGATTAATATCTCAGCAGGTCTGAAGAACCGAAGACATTCATTTCCGAGCAGATTAACACCTCCCTTATCAATTGATTTTTGTTAGGGGGTTGCCTGAATAACTACTAGTATTTAAACTAACTTCATTCCAATCATTCGTTTACCTTTAATTATAATATCGCCACAAAGAAACGTTAACAAATAATCGAGACGAGAAACACTGTTGAAATAAGATTATAAAATGGCTCAGAAAAGTTGCATTATCTGCTCAATGAAGAACTATTTATAATAGTCTTCTCATACAAGAGGTGTCAGAAATAAGTTTAAGCACTCGATCATCTTCGCCATTTATAAACAATAATTTAACTATCAAAATCAAATTTTAAAAAATACTTAGAAATTGAATTACAGAGATCATCAGATAGGAGCGAAAGACTAATTTCTTTATATTAATCACAGATTAATCATATGAACTATGCGTTATTATCTCATCATACGACCTCTTTTATGACAATTAACAAATTAAATCAAAAATTTGAATCGAAAAAATAAAATTGAAAAAATTAAAATATTGAATTGTCTCAGAAGGAAGGCAGTAGTGAGATCGTAATCACTAAAATATTTTCATACAATTTTACATCACTAGTTGCATCATTGACAAACTATCACAAAATTAATCAAAATAATTAACATAAAATTGATTTGAAATTTAAAAAAACAAATTAGGCCTCATAGAGAAGATTAGGCTAACATCATGATTTAATCAGACATATGCTTGTCTATTAAAAATATTTAAATCATCGGCCAAATTAATTAAAAAAAGAAAGGAAAAAGAAAAGGACTCAGGTTATGGGTGGTGATATAAGAATGGTCGGCAAGGCGAAGAAGATCGCCATTACGACGAACGAGACCTGATACAACTCGTCATTGTCCTCTTTCTTTTGAAAAATAAAACCTAATTGTTGATTGAAAAACTGCAGAAAACTGAAGAGATTGAAGAAATAGAAGAGGGATTTGGGGGAAGGAATTAGTGATGAATAGTGTGACGGATGATGATGAGGTTGGGAAAGTTGGAGAGGTGTTTATAAAGGAGAGAACAAATTAGGGTTTTGTGAGATTCGGGCTTCTTTTCAATTGGTTGTGTTTACTAGTAGAGTAGTAGGGGTGGGCATAATCCGGTCCGGACCGGAATCTAGTGGACCGAAACCGAAATTAAAAATTTCGGTCCGGTCTCCGGTCTACCATTTTCCCAGATTTTGGTTTCCGGTTCGGGACCGGTATTTTCCGGTCCGGACCGGTTTGGACCGGAATGCCCGAAATTATTGTTATTTGCATTTTTTTTTCTTAAATTGTATTTTTATTCCGGTTCGATCCTATTGGACCGGAATTTGAAAAAAGTAGGTAATTCCGGTCAAATCGGTCCGGTCCGGTCTTGGACCGGAATTTTTCCGGTTCGGTCCCGGTCCGCAATTTTTGTAATCCGGTCTGGTCCCGGTCCATGAATTTTGTCGATTCCGGTTTCGGTCCAAACCGATTCCGGTCGCCCCTATTTACTAGAGTAGTAGTCAAATATGGTCTGCCTTCATAGTACTGGTCAAAATCGTACCCTTAGACAATCCCCAAGCAGTGGTCGCGCTAATTAGGTCGCGACCCGATTTTATTCTTAATCCCACCTTATTAACCATGACCCATTTTTACCCTCCCAAGCAGAAGGTCGCGACCTAGGTTATCAACCCAATCATTTTCCACTTTACAACATTCTCAATCATTTTCCACATTTTCTACCTCACTTTTCTCTCTCTTACTTTTACAATTATTTTTTCTAACATTTTATAAATATAGTTATTTTTCTATTATTGTAAATATCTTAATAAAAAAAACTATCCTAATATTTTACGACTATATTAATCTTATGTTGTACTTTACGAAAAAAATATTAAATAACGTTGTAATTTTGAAAAGTGATTAGACGATTTCATTAACAATTAAAAAAAAGTATTGAAAAACATGATTCGACATATAAAATACCGCATATATTTTTTTTTAAAAACATTAAATACTACGAAATGATAAAATGTATTAAAAGCAAATTCTAGTTACGAAAGTTTTCCCAAATTCTAGTTACGAAAGTAGAGTAGAGTAGTGTAGATTAGTGTAGAGTAGTTTTTTTTATTGTTGTATAATTGTTCAACCAATAAGAAATTGACACATAGAAGGTCAATATGATCATCACTTTTGACCAACCTTGGTCACAAATTGACCATTTCTTGTTTTTGGTTACAAATTGACCACCTTTGGTCACACATTAACAATACTAATGACTTAATTAACCATGACCAAGCAATTGACCTTGCTTTGGGATGGTCTTAGAACATCCGCAAAATTGTGAAGCTAACCTCCCCATATGGCCTCTCTCTCCTCAAATGGAGAACCCCATTATTGCACACACCCTCGCAACAAATGGAACTCTTCTATTTGTAGGGAAGGTCCCCAAAGAAAAAGTAAGGTTTTTGAGTTGCTTTTGGGGAGGCTTCCAAATTTGTGGGTGTAAATTAATATTGTTGGGGAACCCCATTATTGCATAGATATAAATATAAATTTGGAAGGGTAAATGGAAAAGTTAGTGGAAAATGAGGTGGACGAATAAGAGAAGGAAAGAGAAAATATGGGGAGCCTCACCTCTGCATATGCTCTTTAAGGACCCAACCGCTATTCGTGGTTGACATATTAGGGGGCGTTTGGTTAGAGAAAGGGAAAGAGAAAGGAAATTAGAAAAGATAAGAGTGGGAAAGATAAGGGATTACCTAAAACTTAACTAGTTGTTTAGTTATATCAAAAAAATGAAGTGTGGTGGGTTGTGGTTTGTTTTGGTGTACGGGTGGTGGTTTAGGTGGTGGTGGTGGTGATGGTGGCGGTGGCTGTGGTTGTGGTGGTAGTGGGGTGGCTGTGGTGGTAGTGGTGACGTCATGGTGGTTATGGAGGTGGTGTTGCGGTGGTGGTTTATGTGGGGTGGTTGTGGTGGTGGTTTTGGTGGTGGTGGGTTAGATGGGGTGGTGGTGGTGGTGGTGGTGGTGGTAGCGTCTTGGTGGTGGTGGTGGTAATGGAGTGACTGTGGTGGTGATGGTGGTGGTGGCGGTGGCGGTGGTGGTGGTGATTTATGTGGGGTGGCTGTGGCGGTGGCGATGGCGTCTTGATGGTGACGGGTGTGGTGGGAGTCGTAAGTGTGGTGGTAGGTAAATAAGGTGGTTGAAGGGTAACAAGGGTAATGAAATTTCATACCTTGGGGGAGTGGGGGTAAGGAATTAAACGGATTGAGAGGTAAGGAAGGGAATTTCACTCTTTGTTTGTGTCAAACAAACACCAACAAAGGAAATCTATAACTTTGTTTCCCTTTCCCTTTCTTATAGACCTCCAACCAAACGCCCCCTTAGTATAATTATCATCGACATTTTAACCTAAACTGCTAATCCTGCTACATATCGGAGATGTTTGGTAAACGGCATATTAGTCCATTTTTAGCATATTCAAGGGCTTTAGCATGTTTGACCAATCAATATGCCAATTTTAGTGTTTGGTAAACAGCATATTGAAACAATATATTTGGGGTCAATTTGCTGCTTACCCCAGCATATTGGTTAGCATATTGTAAAATAGGAAAATTTTCTCCATTTTACGAACAAAACTGAGAATCTACTAATCGTAATCTGCCAATTACCAAACGCTCAAATTAATTCTGCTAATTATAATATGCTACTCAAACCTTTGATAAAATCTGCCATTTATAATCTGCTTTTTACTATCTGCTTATGCTGAAATTAATCTGCTGTTTACCAAACATAAACAGGGCCATCATGGCAATAACGCGAGTAAAGCTAAGAATCTCGTGATTTCAACAATTCACTTTGCACCTATTGTAGATGGCTATAAAGCGAGTTAAGTTAGAAGGAATATCGCTCCCTAAATTTTGTACAGAAGGAATTAAGGATCCACGGCTTTTTAATAGAAAATGAAACATGATACCCTGTATACATTTTGAAAATAATCAAATGTATAACTACAAGTCTACAAATGAAGCACATACTACAAAGTATACAATGATGGTGAACATAAAAAGAGAACCCTAAAATCTGTAAAACTAAGCCGACTTAGGAAACCTATATACACATCCTTTACAACATTTCATTGCCGGAAAATCTTCGTAGTCCAATAGGCAGGCATTAGTTGTTCAAGAATCGATTTTCTTCTGATTAGTTTGCACAGAATAGCTTACTGCTTAGTATTGTCGTATGTGCTTAGAATGCGTTTTCAAAAGAATGATCTGTCAACAAGTTTAGGTTCCATGGAATGTGCTTCCAGTAGTGCTCGAAAGTATGATGAAGGCACACACGACCGAGAGAGAGAAAACTGAAACCCAAGCATTCTCTGTATACATTTCCATTGCATCCGTGAATGAAAATCGTGTTCGATTCTCGGCCCAATTCCGGATTCTATCTGCTTCAGCAGCATATACTGCCCTACCCTGGAACACCAGCGGAAACTATTAGAAAATATTGAAAAACTTTTGTTTTCTTTTGAAAAACTGGAGATATTCAGTGGGTCCCTCTAAAACCAAACTGAATAAACTCGGAATGCGCAACATCTGTTAAAATGTTTTAAACCACTCGCGCCTGACATGTGATATGTCATAGTCCTGATAGATTAGAAGTGAGTTTTATATGAGACGACCTCACACTACTCTCACCTATGACGTGTGATGACATGTAAGATCCGCCATAAACGCATTTCTCATTTAATTACGTGTATGATGACAGGTCTCGTACGTGACAGTTTCGTATAAGTTTCTGCTCAGTGTGTACTGTGTAGAGATGATGTGGATTTGTGTAACATTGATTGGTACCTGGTCATCAAACCAGCGAGCTCGTCGTACCCATGCTGTAACCAGGGCAATCAAAATTCTTGGTGGGGTCAAGTAATTGATAGCCTTTCCGCTACCCTTCACAACCCGCATGCGTGGCACCAAAGATCTCGCAACCGTCTCTGGAAGTTCACAGATGATGTTGAACATTTTTTTGTTCTGAAGACTCGAGCCACTGCACAGGAAACATAGAACAATTTTGAGAAGCCAATTAACATAGAAAAGCAAGGTAGTATGCGAAGTTCAACAACCACCTTTCCAACTGTTAACTCTGAAACCTAGAATTCGACCAACACTTGTTTTGAATTTGTGCAGAAAGTTTTAGAAAGACGGGATTCCTTGAGAAATGTACCTCAGTAATAAATCAGTTAGCACCATTCCCGGGGATGCGGTATGGACACCTATGTTTGTCCGTCTAACTTCCTTTAGGAGCGAGCTTTGAAGCTGCCGTAGACCACATTTTGTGGACCCATAACTGTAGGAAGATTAGTGGCCACTTAGAAAAGAAGTACTAGAATCGTATTGTTAAAATTCATGATATCCTGGCCGGAGATGTAGCACTTACACAGCCGTCAATGGTGTACTAGAACCCCCAGACCCGGCACCATCCATATTAAAAATGTGACCGCCCTTTTCTTGACTTTTCATAACTTGCATTGCTTCTCGGGTGCAGATTATAGATCCTACCAAATTTGTCGAGACAATCTACATGTAATCCAAAAGAGGTATTCAATTAGTCAAACTTTAGATAAGCAAAACAACATTATCCCAACTGCCTCACGGGCTCTCGCAAATGACGGGTAGGGGGTCAGACGTATGTAATCTCTCCCTGTATTAAAATGACCATAGTGAAAAATGCATGGGAAATTGCATCGAATTCTATTGCACAATGAGAAGAAGCGCATTCAGTATAGTATGCAATTTTGCTATGTTCCGTTGTAATTTAAACCAAAGAATATTAAATCTTTAGCTCCATTAGATGGAAACATACCTCACTGAGAATATTTCGAGAAAACACTAATGTGATTTGACTGTCAAATTGCTTAACCAAAATGTCGTCATGTGTCTTTAGTAGTTGATGATTCAGTATTTCAGTATCTTGTTGAAAAAGAAGGGACTAGAGATGGACATTGTTCAAACAAAAAAAAAAAAAAACTTTTCTAGTCATATGAAAGGTAGCACATCACAACAGCGCACCTGCGTGATATCTTCATCGGTGAACTGTAATAAGGGCCGAAAACCTTTGTTCATTCCAGCATTGTTAATCTGTCACATATTCCAAGATATGCAGTCAATAACTCAAGGCTATCAAAGTGATGGTACTGAACCTAGTTCATTCCAGCATTGTTAGTCGACCATACATTTCAATAATACTGCTCGTTGCACAGCGATAATTGGGATGAAAATAAAACTCACCCAAATGTCAACTGAGCCTAGTTCATTAATAGCGAATTTTGCCAAGTTCCTCACTTCATCAGGTTTACAAACATCACATGGCATGCCAACCACTTTTGAGTGCCTCAGGGTTTTCCCATTTGCAGATGCCATTTCCCTTAGGTTTTCTTCAAGCTCTTTTACGGTTTCATTTACTGAATCAACGCTGTATTCAAGACATTGAAGTGTGAGAGAATATTAAAGAGGAAAGGAAGGAAAAAATGATCCACATTTTCCAGAATACCCACCTTCGGGAGGTGACGACTACACGATCCCCAGAAAGAAGAAATTCCCTCGCGAGTGCTTTACCAAGTCCTCTCGTACTGCACCAAAGAATAAGAGTGTAAGGTAAACATTTGTTCGAACCTCAGTTCAACAACACAAAAAAAAAAAAAAAAAAAAAAAAACCAGAAAGACAGCTGATATATAGACAATAATCCAAACTAAACAAGACCGGCACCTCACAAATACCAGAAAAGGAAAAGAAAAGTCGAACACATGATAAGACAATTAGTAATGCTCACTCATCTCTCTCCACCCTGTTCATATTTTCTCATTTAATGTTAGTGGTCAAACAGGATGTCAACTTTTATTTCTCACACCATACATTTAGAACTTTGCAAAAATAAAAATATGAAAATTTTTATTTTCATAAATTAAAACGTGTGGAATTTGACATCTTTTTCTCCACTTATATTTGAAGAAATGATTCGCGAATTTGATGTGGGTTAGCCACCAAAGCGAATTAAAGAAGACATAAATGGTACTGTATGTAGTAACCTCCAACATAACGGATCTTAATACTTCAATAAGATCACAAGGTATAGGGGACATCATAAGCTCTTCGGATGTCCAATTGGAAACAAAAACAAAAAGATAGGTCAGGCAATGGTTGCAACATAACAAAATGGTGCATTTTACCATAGGTCCACAACTGAGGTTAGGCAGCCAAATTTCAGATGAATTTAGTTCTGCATTACAGTATTAAACAGCGAAAGAGCATCCATCTACACGTGATTAGGTGAACACACACATCTAGTAGGAATTATTGAAGAAGTCTAGCTCTATGCTCAACCATAATGATGAGGTGATGAGTTTTGGCATTGTACCTTCCAGTTATAACGACATTTCTTGGACCAGCTCGACAATGCTCATCCAGGACCATGTTAGCCCCTACCATAGTGCCAATTATAATCCCTCCAAGCCAGCTGTACCAGATCAAGTCATTCATCTGACCATCGCCTCCTAAAAATTAGAAAATCTAGCGGGTTAGCAAATAGTAGAAGTATATGCACATGAGTTCCATGATTCAAAAGTAGATATATTCTACTAACCTGACAGCTGAAACCCAGTTAATAAAACAACCCCTGTGCTCATCATGGTAGCAATGTACCTTCCAAGATGCTGACCGGCCTATCCATGTCGAAACCAATACATATATGAGTAACAAATTAATAATGAAGTAGTCGAAGCAAAACGCAACATATAAATCAATAGTGTTCATCTACTATTGAGCATCAACACAAAGGCAGAGATAGCAGATGATTTTTCAGGCGCTCCCTTAACATTGTTTTTTTGATACAAAGATATGAATAGCAATCAGCAATACTTGAGCTTTACATCACCAACATCCCCTTGAACTTGAGACACAAATTTTTGTTTAAGATGGAAATATCCATCCTTAACTTGAGAAGAGAAGGCTACAAGCTGAGTGATACTCAAACAATAAGATATACGACCTTCTAAGGCATTCCTGCACCTATCTACGAAACTCACAATATAAAATAAAATGCCATAGTGGACGTTCATTACTTCATACCGAGCAAATCAATGAACTACCATTCCTATTACCAATTGATACCGTGGTGAAATTATGAAGCGGGCTACCTCTCCTGCTTATGGGTGTGACCCAGACCCTTTTCAGTGTTTTAACACTCCGAAATCCAAAAAGGTCACACCACTACTCTACACAGTACAATTAATTATCAACTCCTATTCATAAGTGGCATCATTTTTTATTAATTATCCATAAATTAGATTTGCTGTTGTCACTAATCAGTCAACTCATAGTCAAACAATAAACAAATCTCATAAAGTACTCTGTTTACTCATAAAGTACTAAATCGTCAATTTGCCTTAACTAATATAATAGGTCTTGCATAAAAAGGGATCAAAATACTAGCACATGTTGATAATAATGATACTTCCGTCTTAAACACGAATTTGTGTAACAAATATAGTAAATCATTAATTAAAGAAACTATCATACCGAGAAAAGAACATTCTCAAGCTCAGCTAAAGCATCTCTATTCTCATCACCAGCAGGCCATTTACACAATCTCACAATTCCTGATCTTATTGAACTTAGAATTTCATTTCCATTTCCATTTCTTTCCACTTTCAATCTCAATTCCCTCTCTTCAACATCGTTTCCTTCCTTAAACGCTCTTACAAACCCTCTTCTTTTACCTTTCTTTGATCGACCCATCACTGAAATATTCCCCAAATTCGTGAATTTCCGGTGGAATTCAGATTTTACAGGCATTTGAATATCTGGGTAGTAATTCATTTTTGTTAAAGTCGCCATTTTTAATATAAAGTTTGGATCTTTATGAATAATATCTTCAAATTTGAGGAAATTAAGGTTGGAATTGTGGAAAAATAGGGAAGGAAAGAATATAAAGATGAAATGATAGAGAAAGAGGGAAGCAGAGAAAAGAGTGTGATGTCCACACGTTAAAGCAAAGGCTCATCGATCTATATTTGATAGCTTAGGATGCCACGTTGTTGTTTTTGAAAGTATGATTTTGGGAGAACAAGAGTTAAACGTTACTCTATTCACGAAATTAAGGAACGTTTTTTGTCATTAAGCTCACTAACTAATTCCCTTAGGATGGCTTTGAAACATATAGAACAACAACGAGCTCTCCGTTTCAATTATTTTTTGAGCTTATCGAAATAGTTGTAGAACGGTCGAAGAAGACAAATTCTTGGGTCTTTTAAAAGGACCGTGCCTCATTTATCTATTTCCTTTATAATACTTTCGTTTGGTAGATTCAATTTAGGTGAAGGAGTACCGAGTGAGTACCTTCCGAGGACCCAAAAATTTCTCGTAGAAGAAATAAGTGAGGTTTCATCTAAAAATAAATGAGATTTTCTCATTTGTACCCTCCATTTTTTCGTTTTTAAAGGTGTACCTTTTTTTTTCATAGCTACGAGTTCAGAAAACGTTAATTTTTATTAAACCAATTATCACGTAAAGGCCTTGAATTTGAAGAAAAATTCACCGCTTTCTGAACTCGTAGGCGGGAGTTATGCTTAGTCAAAACTTTTCTTAACAAATAAAGTTTGACTGACCATAATTCCCGGCTACAAGTTAGATCTCTTGTTTTTGAGCATGTTTTACTTGGATCTTCTGTTTTTAACATGTTTTAGTTAGATCTGTTTTTTGTAAAGCAAGTTCTAGTTAGATCTCTTTTTTTTTTCTTGGTACATAGATCTCTTGTTTTTGAGGATGTTTTATTTATATCTCTTTTTTTAAAACATGTTTTAGTTAGGTTTGTTCTTTCTGAGCATGCTTTAGTTAGGTCTTCTGTATTTATGTTATGAAAATTGGTTGGTGTTGTCAACTGTTGGGTTGTATGTACTTGGTTTTCCTTGTATGTTAATCCATATAGAAACCAGGTACATATAGGAGTATACAGAAACTTGCTTATGTATCCACCTAATTCTTGTTCTATGTACCTACATATAGACGTGGTCTGTATGTACCTGGTTTTGTTTTATATACCAGGTGCATACAGGAATATAGATGTCCTTCTGTTGCACCTGGTTTATGCTTTTTTACAAGCATAACTTGGTTTCTGTATGATCCTGGTCTTTACTGTTGATGTTGCTTGTGTGACACAATGATGTCGTTTTGAGGGTTTGTCTTGTTCTAGCTTTCTCACTACCCAAAGTCCCAAACTATAAATGAGAATTAGATGTCATCCTAATCTTTGATTGGCTAAGGGG
Source organism: Silene latifolia (assembly GCF_048544455.1). Classification (NCBI taxonomy): domain Eukaryota; kingdom Viridiplantae; phylum Streptophyta; class Magnoliopsida; order Caryophyllales; family Caryophyllaceae; genus Silene; species Silene latifolia. The sequence goes on from NC_133535.1 coordinate 128,359,183, forward strand.
GCACAAATTCACCAATTCATGCCACCTCTATCTTAAATTGATTATGAAGTCGTGAATTGGATTCATTTAAAAGCTCGGTGATGAGAGCATTTTTTCCCGAGAGCTTTAGTGTTGTTGTTTGTGTGACTCAATGATGCTGTTTATTTTAAGGGTCTATCTTGTTCTAGCTTTCTTTGTATCCCAACTATAAATGAGAATTAGATGTCACCCCAATCTTTGATTGTTTAAGGAGACACTAACTCACCAATTCATGCCACCTTAATCATAGATTGATTATGTAGGCGTGAATTGTAATCATTAAAAAGCTTAGTGATGAGAGAGTTTATGTAATACCCGCCCTTTTTAGAGACCAGTTGACCAACGTTAACCGACCTTGGAAGCAGTAATAGTCCTTAGAAGTGAAGGAAATGTAGAATCATATACACTAACATACTCATATATGTCTTAATTTATTTGTCATAAAATTAAATATGGAACTTATGCATGCAAACAAATTAACGAAATAAGGAAGAAACATTATTCTTACAATGGGTATTTCGGTTTTATGGGCACAAAAGAAATCTCCTTTTCTTTTGTTCTTGTGCTTTCCTATAATGGAAGAACAAGGATTCAAGTGTAGAATCCCTCCCAAAAGCATATACCCAAGGAATCTCTTAATAACCAATATTATTTAGATCTAGTAATAATATTAGTTTTACTATAAAATTGACACAATATAAATTGTATTTTCACTCTTGAAATTTCGGTCAAGAGGGAGTATTTTTGTGGTTTATTTCTCTAGAAATCTCATAAGATGTAGAGAATATCAACTTTCTTACTCTAGAAAATTATGTAGTGGAAAAATGAATGAATTGGTTATGAAAAAGAAGGGCTCTTCTCTTTCTTGTGGGATGGCCGAAAATTGCTTGGGTAGATTGCCCAACACTTTTCATTTGTGCTCTTCACAAGAGACTAGGCATGCAAGCCTACTACCTAGTGTTATGATTGTGTTTTCATTTAAAAATAAACAACACAATATAAACTATGTACACACCCCTTTATTTTCGGTTTTGGGCATAAAATGGAGAATCCATTTTATTTTGTCATTTGTCAAATTTGTCACATGTAACATGTTACATGACATGTCACAATGTAATGTATTTTTATCATATTAAAAATCAACATACTCATAAAATATGTCATTTACAAAATTGACTAATAATTCGTAATTACTCGTACCAAAAATGTTTCCAAATTATAAATTACAACATTCTGTATTTATAATGATTTATTCATTCCGTTCCAATTGTTTCTGTAAACAATGATTTCATCTAAGTAATAAAACAATTCGATTACTTAGACCGTGTCTCATTTAATCATATTTACAATAAGATACGTAAATTATACTCACAAAATCATCCGTCAATTTTAAGCAATTTAATTAACTCGTATCGGTATACGATTAATTAAATAATCAATTAAGAGTATTTCCCTATAGGTATGACCTAAGGGGATCAACTGATCACCACCGTCGCACGACAGTAATGTCAAACTCTAGTCAGCCAATCATTACCGATATGTGTGGACCAGTTGACTGTAAAATATTACATCCCACATGTATTCTTAAAATGCGATTTAATAATGATATTTAAATCATGTGATCGCACTATTGTTGAGGACACATTTCCCAACAAGAAGTGCGTAGCAAAGTTATCCTGTGTTTGGAGTTAGGGGTGGTACTCGATAGAGTAGAGGCTACTCGATCGAGTAGCTTGGATACTCGATCGAGTAGGTGGGCCACTCGATCGAGTAGCATGTTTTCAGCGAGGGTTTATAATCGTGTTTTATTAAAACCGCAAATCATTTCCGCCTCACTTCTTCAGATCTTTAGGTCGCCTCTTTCCCTTCCCTTTACCATATAACCTCCATGGAAGCCTTTGAAGGTCCTTGTGCCTTAGGAGAGCATAGCTTGAGTCGGGTAGCGGTCCTTTGCCAGGTTTCCTCTTGTAGGTATGTCGTCATCATCATCCATATCCTTGTCTTTGTAGTTAGGGTTAGTTTGGTAGTGATAGATGTTTGTATTGTGTGTATAGGTGTTGCTTGATTGCTGGGTGCGTGTGTTGGCATGGAATCGTGGCAGTCGCGTAAAGGTAGGTTCGCCTACTCAGTTTCTGTGTATGGTCTAGTGTGTCGGTTGTTGTGTCGTGGTTGTTGTGTTGTTGTTGTGTTTGTGTGGCAGATTATATGCGGTAGTCGGTTGGTGTATACAGTTTGTTGGTTGTTGTTGTATTGCAGTTGTCTGTGATTGATTGTCTCTGGTTCTCGAGGTGCGTCCTCGGCCGAGTGGAGTCACTTGCGGGAGTGGCTTAACGCCCTAGTTTCGCCCTCCGTGGAACCCGCCATGGGAGGGGATGTGCACATTAATGGGACAGGGCTATCGCTCGGTATGATGAGCGGGGCTTAGGTGGGAACGGCTGCGGTCCCCCACTGGCAGGGCTGGTCTAGTGGACAGTCGGTGACGGAGATTGATTGGAGTGGGTGTGATTGTGTGTGACTGGTTGTGTTTGTATTGTGTTGGTAATTGTTGTTGGTTTACGTTATGTCTTGTCTCGGTTACTGATCTTGTGTGGTTGTCTTTTTTGTTTATGTGTCTGCCGTGATCCCTTATGGTGAGCAGTCGGTCTTGGCAGGTATTGATGTGGTTGATAGCCGAAGTCCTGGCGGGGATGAGTCCTCACGAGTTCTGAGAGTGATAGCGTGTAGCTGACGAGTTGTATCTTTATTTTGTTAGTTGGTTATAACACTTGTAAATTTAACTATAATTGTTCTTTTATCGACTTTTGATGATTACTTACCTCGGACAACCGAGATGGTAATGCCCTTATATACTAAGGAAGGTCTGGTTAAGGCTCCTCGGTATTTGAGGGTGTTACAAAGTGGTATCAGAGCGACGATTGTGGAACCTGTAACAAATGAACCTAATGAACGTAGTGAGTCTAATAAAATGAACCTGGTGTATGTATAATGGGATCCCCAGCTGATGCTAGATTTTGGGTGAGTAGGCGCCCTCATTTCAAAATCCTGGCCCCATTGTACTTAAGCCAGTCACTGGGTATGGGAATGTGGAGTCCGTGTGTATGTACTTAATGTGTATGTTGATTACGTTGGAACTATCTGTGGTTGAGTCTTTGTTGAAGTTGATATAGGCATGATAGTTGCATCCGGATCGTGTATGGTGAAGTTTTGGTAGAATTGGTGAGTATATGTGATGATAATGAGAAACGTAAAAAGTTTTATTTAATCGAAATGCGTGAAAAGTGTAGGAGTGTATGCTGTAGTATGAAAAGTGGTCATGTTGGTGTTTGCTTCAGGTTGTTAGTGATGGTGATCCTATATGAGTTTATAAGTCTTACCGTAGCTGTAATGATGATAGTTAGAGAAATGTTGAGTTATAGTATGAGAAATAGCAGATAGTGATGCGTATATGCAATGCTTAATGATTGAAAGTTTCCGTTGTGTGGTGATTAATTTGTGTAGAATAATTTGTTTATGTTGAAGCTTGAACATGATAGTAATACACTTGGATGACATGTGGAAAATTCATCGTTAATTGTATGTTTTAATTAACGTAAGCATAAGTTGCTAGCAATGTGGTAAGACGAGTTTAGACATGAAACAATGACATAATTGCGTATACGGATGGCTCGGTAGCAGGTAAACTATGTTGTGTGAAGTTTGTTGTAGCGTAATGTGATATGAATTTTATCTGATGAGACGGTATGATATATTTGAGTAGTAATGGTGATATATGAGTGAGTACGATAACCAGTGACGATTTCCGAACTTGGTTTGGAATCGACACGTGATATTGTTTTGCAGGAATCTTCAATTAGTCTTATAATTCTGACCGAGTACTCAACCTTACTTGACCGAGTGCGAGTGCTTACTAGACCGAGTAGACCTCACTCGATCTAGTTAAGAAGATATGACGTCGAGATGTAGGAATTTGCTGCACATACTCGACGAAATAGCACCTACTCGATCGAGTAGAGGGCACTCGATCGAGTACCCTAGGCACTCGATCGAGTAGGCTACAGTACAGTGGCTTTTACGGGTTTCTTAAAACCCTTCTTCCTTCTCATTCTTCCTATTCTATCTTCCTATTTCGAAACTTAATCTCTCAAACCTCTCAAAAACTCTCATATCTTTGTGTTGGGGTGATTAATTTGGGTTGTTTTCTTTGTTTAATTTCGTTCTTTCACTTCCTATTTGATAAAGGTATGAATTTCTTCCCTATTTACATGTTTTTATCACTTGAATCTATTTGGAATGATAGAGTAGTCTGAAATTTTGATTCATATGGACGAAAAGTTGCTTGTAAATTGTTGTAATATGATTCACATGCTTTCCTTTCATGATTGTTGATGTTAATTGTGCTAAAAATAGAATAGAAATTGCAAAATTTGGGGACGAATTTTTCTAGGGTTTGTGAAATCAAATTGATTTTTGGGTGTTTTCTACATGTTGAATGATGAAATTGAGTAGCATATGTTGCATATATCATGTTGAAAGTTGAGTTTTGTGATTTTCACCTTAAAATTTGCCTTAAAACTCCGTCTTAAAGGTGCCCCAAATTGAAATTCGCCCTCTATAATTGGGATTTTGTGTTGAATATGAAGATGTATGTAAGAGTTAAGCCTTTAGTATAGTAGTGGTGATGCTAATTCTTGCCAAATATGTCAAATTGTTACAGCTGTAAAGACCGTCTGACTACTTAATTGAGAAAGTTGCTCATAATGTGGAATGTTGGTGATGGTGTGTACTTAGTTGTCCTTCTATGAGCATATATGAATGCCTCACATGTTTCCAAGTATATATGGAGTAGTATTTGAGCCATGTCGTGATAATCGTAGTAGTCGGGTAAATCATGTTTATCATGTTAAAATTTTCACAGCTTTGGAGATCGTCTGAAATACTATAAGCTGAATTTATATATCAAATTGGGAATTTGTTGGTGAAAGTGTGTACATAGATGATTATTCAATGTTTAATTTGTGTAAATTACATGTTTTAAAGGCCTATGCAAGTATGTTTAAATCGTATGTTGAAACTGTTGGTAAATGTGTCCTCAACAATAGTGCGATCACATGATTTAAATATCATAATTAAATCTCACACTAAGAATACGTGAGGATGATTCTTTATATAGTCGACTGACCGTCATTAATCGGTAATGATTGGCTAACTAGAGTTTGACATTAGTATCGTGTGACGGTGGTGGTCAGTTGATCCCTTTAGGTCACACCTATAGGATGAGGCCCAAATAGATATTTAATTAATTGTATGCGATATAGATTAATTAATTCCTTAATTACGGGAGTGCAATTTTACGTCTTATTGTAATGTGATTAAATAAGATTTAATTTAGTAATTAAGTGTTAAATTACTAAATTAGTTGAGGTATTATATAAGTTTTGAGGTAGAGGTAATTAGTTATTTAAAGTTACAAGAAGTTGTAATTTTAACTAACTAGTAATTATGGGACCCATTATATGTTGATATAATGGTAGTATACTACTCAAAAAGTGAAGTGTATATTATATTATTAATTGTAATATTTAAGTGTTAAATGATTACATTAATAATTAATTATGTAAGATAGTTAAACATATGACTTATAAGCATTTGTGGGACAAATGACAAAAGGCAAAAATGGACCAAAATGGGTCCAATATTTTGGCCAAATGAAGAGACAAAAGATGCTCTTTTGTTTTTTGTTTGTGTTGGTTATAGTGTGATTGTGACATATCACACAAGCCTTTTCATACTACTTCTTACACCCTTACTCCCTACACTCTACCTAGACTAAACAAATGAGTAAAAACAAATGAAAAAGATTCCTCCAAATGCTCTATAGCCACCGGTTTTTGGCTCTTCAAATAGAGCATTTGTTGCTCATTTTTCTTACTTGTTGTTTACTTGTTTTTCACTTACTTTTCCTCACATGAAAATTGCAATAAACTCTCACAAATACTGATAAATTAAATCTATTACTAGAAGTAGTAATAATAGAAATATTAGTATTATTAAGGTTACATTTCTACTACATATCTAGTTAATATTAATAGGAATTTTTGGGATTAATCTTGGGTGCAACTTATTGGAGTGTCTTCTATACTTGGAGTCTTAGGAGGATCATCCATCATATTAAGCTCAAGAACAAGTGAAGGAAGGTGACCTTACTTGTGCCCATTTTTCGAACCAACTAGCAATGTAAGGAACATTATTTTTCTTATAAATCTTTCATTTTGTTATGCATGCACTAGATCTAAAGAACATATAATTAATAAGTTAATTTGTTCACTATTATAGGAGTCTAATAATAGGTATATAAACCTAACAAGTGGTATCAGAGTATAAGGATGTTGCATGCATAATCGGTTATTGTTTTTCTGAGTTAAAAGGTTAACATATAAAACTAAAAATTTGTGATTTATAAGTATAAGCCACGAAATTAACATGCATGTTATATATTCTGGTCCTAAAATGTTTTTAGGTCATTTTTATGATTTATGGAAATTTATTGCTAATTTTAATGATTTTTAGTGATTTTATTACATTTTTATGACTAAAATGGGAATTAAAATGCTAAAAATAGTTAAACTAAGTTTCTGACCTTGAAAATTTTATATGACCTCACATGCATATTTTACAAGTTGTGTGTAAAACGTCGATTTAATTTGATTAATATTGCATGATTTATGATTTTTATGAGATAAAAATGCATTAAAAGAGGTAAAATGGTTAAAAATAGTTAAATTTCGAATTAAGCCATGATTTTTAAATATGTTGTCACATGCAAGATTTACAGAGTGTATTTAAATTTCTAGATTAAAATATTTTCTTTTTAGCATGATTTATGGATTTTTAGAGTAAAAATGGCATAAATAGTGACTATTTTAGCAAAATTAGCTAAAACGTATTGCATGGCTTGAGAAATTTAGTTTAAGTTGAATTAATATCCCACTAATCAGATCTAAGGTTGTAAAAATTATTGGAGTAATTTTTGGATACTTTAAATATTTTATGAAATAAAACCGATAAAATGCAACTATATTTTCTCAAAATGAATTCGAAAATTTTAACCATGATTTTTTTCATTATGAGTGTCATGGAATTATTCCAGAATGTTCATAATTTTAAAATTCAAATTTTGAAATTTTTATAAATTAATTTGGATTTATTTTATTAATATTATGATTTTAAGGTCAAAAATGAGCATAAAATTAAATCAAGTTGAATTATTGTCAAAAATTTAGTGATGACTAATTTTTGAGTCCTAAAAAGTGTTAGGATAATTAACTTGAGCTTAGATATGATTTAAGTATTAATTAGTGATTTTAAAGGTTATTATCACGCATTTCCATAAAACCAGATTATATGTACGACATAAGTTAAATAGGGCGATTTGGCACATGATTTTGCATGATAGGTACATATTATAATGCTGCATATTTTAATTGTTGAATGTCTTTTATTTATATAATTTTGAATTATGTAATTTTATCTTAGTATGGTCTTAGTTTAATCAATATTACCCGTAATGAAAGGGAATATTGATTCGGTTGTAATTTAATGTGATCTCGAATCACTTTTATTTTTATTAGTTTTTCAATTTTACAAATGTATAATAGGAATAGCTTTGTATTTTTATTATTATTTGTAATTATGGAGCATCTTCAAAGACGGTGCCATTCGGAAAGGTGATCCGACGAAGACGGTGTCTTGGGAAGCGTGCCAATTGAAGATTCAAGGGACCAAAGGAGTTGGTTTCCGAATATGTAATAGAATATTTGATTTTCTATTTTAGGAAGGTCATACTAGGAATTTCATTTATTGCTTTGCATTTATTTTAATATGTTGCATGCATTGCCAAATCGCCATAATAACACATGTATATCATATCGAGTCATCGACCGTGTCAATTATAATTATCGTAGTTCACCGCTTTAGTTCACTTAAAACGTGATAGATAATAAATTGACAAGACCTCTCACATATAATAATTGAGATATAGCCTTACCAAATAGTAGAAACCCATGAAGTACCAATTTCATAAGGGAATTAATCCGGCTTCACCGTAATACAAACCTTGTTACGTTGGCGAAGTGGGGTAGTAAAATGTTATTACATCGAAATTTGGATTGAGCTCAACGGAAGTATTGTTGACCGTAGTCGCATGTGTTCCGGGCTAAAGATGAAAATTAGAGTAATTTTTATCGACCGAGAGTTCTAAAAGTAGAATCGATTAAAGTGTTAATGCACCGAGTTATATTAATAAGGGATGAATCGGCTCACCGTGCCCGAGTTGATATGAATTTGGATCTCAGAATCATTTATATAGTTGGGTGGAGGTCACTATATAAATGCAATACTTGTAGTTAAATTTACGAGTATTATTAAAACGATAGATGATAATTAATTCCTTCATTTCCTATTTTGTAGTCAAATTTATTTTATCAACTGCAATGGCAACTCCAATCACGTCCGCATCCACTAGTTCCACCACGCTTACCAATGTGTCATGGCTCCGATCTTTCATGGATCGATGTAAGTTAGAAAAGAATGGGTCTAATTTCGCCGATTGAGACGCGCAACTTCGCTTGGCCGCGCAAGGTGACGACAAGCTTCGTTACCTTACCGAGGCATCTCCCACTGAACCTAATGCTAGGTCCACCCCCGCTGTTAGGCAAACCTATGAGGTTTACCAAAAGGAGTCGGCCGCGATCAAAAATGTGTTGATCTTTGTTATGGAGGCCGAACTCCAACGAAGTGCTATAAAGATTAGCACCACTCATGAGATCTACATGAAGCTTGTGAACATGTTTTCACGAGCTCCTAGGGTCATTCAATATGAGGCGGCTGCCGCATTCTTTGATCTTAACATCAAAGAGGGCCAAAAGGTGAGCCCTCATGTGCTCAAGTTGATGGAGCATGTTGAGACCTTGAAAATGCATAAGGTGAAAATTCCTAATGAACTCGTAATTGATCGAATTCTTCATTCCCTCAACAAAATCAAAGCATATGTTCAATTCCGGTTGAATTTTAATATGCAAGATAAGAAAGTTTCCCTTGATGAGTTGTACAAAATGCTTGTGCAAGCCGAAAGGGACATGGGGCTAAGTGTTAGCACCACCAAAGATGTGCTCAATGTCAATCATAAGAGCAAGGGAATCTTCAAGAAAGGCGGGAAGAAGCGAACTCCCAACAGGAATATAGCTAAAGCTTGTGAAGGTAGTACCTCCAAGCCCAAGTACAGTGCCCCCACCGGGGACAAGTGTAATACTCCGTATTTATGAGTCTCTGGGTACTCTATCGAGTAGGCCTTACTCTGTCGAGTAAGGGTGAGTTGCGTTTTAAAATAGTTTCTGACCTGTTGGGTACTCGATCGAGTAACGTGGGTACTCGATCGAGTAAGGGGGCACTCGATTGAGTACCTTAGCTACTCGATCGAGTAGCCATTCTGGGAGTTATTTCTCGGGTTTTGTTAATTATGCGATTAAGGTATATAATCTTTTCCGTCATTGTTCTAAACACTTTTCAAAACTTAAATTACTGTCAAGAGAGAAAGCAAAGTACGTTCTTCACTTTAATCGCATTGTTAGCAAATCTCGGAGTTTGGAAGGTCGGATTTCATCGTTCGTTATACCGTTGAGATCCTTGCGTCGAGGGTAAGACCTATGTACCGTTTTTATGGTATTTCCTTTAAGTTGTTTAAACCCTAATATGGGGATTTGGGGGTTTTGTGTAGATTGTGATTTGGTAGTGTTTATGTGTTTGTATGATAGGAAGAGGTTTTGTAGAAGAGGCTTTTTGATACAGCTGTTGAGACCGTCTGATAGTTGTGCTTTCCAGGTAGGATTTCCTACTCAGTATTAGTCCCATAATGTGATGTTGATGTGTTGTGGTTGATTGAATAATATAGTAATTGTATTGTGACGGTTGTGATTGTGATTGTTTGTCTTTGGTTCTCGAGACGCGTTCTCGGCTGAGTGGAGTCACTTGCGGGAGTGGCTTCACGCCCTAGTTTCGCCCTTCGTGGAACCCGACACGGAAGGGGATGTGCACATTAATGGACAGGGTTATCGCTCATTATGAGGAGCGGGGATTTGGTGGGTACGGCTGCGGTCCCCCACTGGCAGGGCTGGTCTAGTGGACAGTCGGTGATTGAGATTTATGGGACTGATGTGATTGTGTGTGTGACAGTGTGAGATATCTGTTTATCGTATTGTTGATATATATATAGATTGTGTGATTAGTACTGACCCCGTGTTGTTGTTTGTAAAACCTGCGGTGATCCATTCGGGGATGGTGAGCAGTAATTGAGCAGGTTTGAGTTGAGTCACATGGTATTGCTGGGATTGCCACTGTCAGATGATAGAAGTCTTCCGTTGTAGCTTAGTAGTTTAATAAACTTGGCATTTAGTTGATTAGACAGTTGGTTTGAGAACTTGTACCCGTATTTTGGGATTTGGCTTGTTTTGTACTTTTCACTAAAGTTTATACTATTAAATGTTGTTTCGTTATTGTCTTATGATTATCATGCCTCGGGTAACCGAGATGGTAGTATCCTTATACCTGAATGGTCCTGGCAAGGCACTTGGAGTATGGGGGTGTTACAAATGGTATCAGAGCGACGATCCTGAAACCTGTAACCAATAAATCTAATGAATATAGGGAGTCAATTAAAATAAACCCGGGGTAAAGGTTGTAGGAGCTAATGCAAAGGCTTGGGAGACGTCCTGAAGTCGCGAACTCGCCCTACAATTTTGAACCGGTCACATGGGGGGTGTATGTCGAGGTCGTATGCGTTGTTTGTTAGCTTGTGTGTGGATGTGATGAAGTATGTGTAATTGTTGGATGTTGGGAGTAGAAAGTTGAGAATGTGAAAGAAAGATTGATGAGATATATAGAACTGTTGTTGGAATGAGAAGCATGATGCATGTTTACTATGTGGCGTTTAATAACATGATAGAGTTATTTCGTTGATCGTATGAAGAGTTGTGTAGCATTATATGCTTAGTTATGATATAATGTTGGGATTTATAAAGTTGTTTATAATGTTGGAATATGATATAACATTGTAGACACCTCGTTTCTGCACCTCTCGAAATCCACCCGGTGATGATTGGGCCGCATGTTTGGTACGCGGAACGATTTGTGACAATTCGTAAGTTTATCGTCAAGTGATTGCTCAAATATTAATGTCTACCTCTTAGTTGTCATCTACGTGCCGATACGGTCGTTTTGACAGTAATTAGAGTACATTTGGAGTCCGGGCCTAAAACCGTCTTCATTTTCTGATAGCCGTTAAATCCCGAGTCAGAATGTTCTGGAATGTTCCGGATATTTCTATTCCATATTTCATAATCTTTATCCTTTGGTAAACAATTTCCCGTAATATTCACATAAAATATTAAGGAAAACCAAATTATTCCGTCCTACCATAACTTAAACACGGAAATCTTTCTTCCGCAGGAGGAAACCACTTGTGAACAGACGCAGCAGGTGTTGCGCCTCTTCCAAGAGACGCAGTGGCTGCTGCGCCTCTTCCCAGATCCTTTTCTGCGTATTTCTCGTATCTTTTTCATATCTTTCCGAGATTCACTTCCAAAGAGTCTCCAAAACCCTAATTCCTTCACGTGATTAGTATAAATAGGAGCCTTCGCTCCTCATATTTCTCACGCGAGTGTCCGCCCTTCTCTTCTCCCTTTGCATTCTAGACCTTTGTTCTTACTTTTTGGCGTCTACGTGCTTGAACTTTCGACCACGTAAGCTCGGATCCTTCTGAGTACCAGCCTCGTTTGCATGACCGACCAATTTGACCAACTCCACAATCAATCAACTTAATTAACTTAATCGTTTTCCTCTTACAAGCGAACTTTCGTTATAGTTCGCGTTGAGCATCACTAATCGATATCTTAGTCCTTCTCGTTTCGTCAAACATGTAAGTCTGAGGGTGTATAATCTCTCTTTATTTATTGTTATTTACTTCTTGTATCATCAATTGTAAGGTTTATGTCGAAAATATCATTAAAACCGATTTCTAAAATCATACTTTAAAACCTCTTTTTACAGATTTCCAGTAGACAGACGTTGTAATACTCCGTATTTATATGTCTTGGGGGTACTCTATCGAGTAGCCCTTACTCTGTCGAGTAAGGGTATGTTGCAGAATAAAATAGTTTCTGACCTGTTGGGCACTCGATCGAGTAGCTGGGGCACTCGATCGAGTAGGGGTACTCGATCGAGTACCTTGGGTACTCGATCGAGTGTCCTATTTATCGGGGAGTTTTCTCGGGTTTTGTTAATTACGCGATTAAGGTATATAAACATATTCGGCATTGTTCTAAATCACTTTTTACAAAACCTAAAACCTGTTTAAGAGAGAAAGCAACTTGTCTTCTTCCTAATCGCGTTCTTGACAATTCCCGGAGTTCAGACGGTCGGTTTGCATCGTAGTTCGTGTCGTTGGATTCCTTGCGTCGAGGGTAAGCTTTTAATGTAATTTATATAATGTTTGGTTAAGATTAGTGAAACCCTAATTTAGGAATTGGGGGTTTTTATGTATAGTAATTGAATAGTAGTATCTATGTGTTGCATGGTAGGAGGAGAGTTCATAGAAGAGGCGTTTTGAGACAGCTGTAGATACCGTCTGCGTGTTGTGCTTTCCGGGTAGGGTTTCCTACTCGTATTAGTCCCATAATGGGATATTGGTGATGTCTTTGTAATTAGTTGTTTGATATGATGATTGTGATTGTAATTGTGATTGTGGTTGTGGTTGTTGATGGTTCTCGAGATGCGTTCTCGGTGAGTGGGGTCACTTGCGGAGTGATCTCACGCCCTAGTTTCGCCTTCTCATGGAACCCGCCACGAAGGGATGTGCACATTAATGAGCAGGGTTATCGCTCGTACGATGAGCGGGGCTTAGGTGGGAACGGCTGCGGTCCCCCACTCGCGCGGGCGGTCCAAAGTGGACGATCGATGATTGAGACGGTTGGTTGGATGTGTGTGTGTGTGGCGGTTCAAATTCTGTCTTTTTGTCTTGTTGTTGTTATCTATATTGATTGTGTGATTAGTACGACCCGGTGTTGTTTTGTAAACCTGCGGTGATCCATTCGGGGATGGTGAGCAGATATTGAGCAGGTATAGAGATGATACTGGGATAGCTGGGATGGCCACGACATGACGATAGAGTCTTCCGCTGTAGTTTAGTTTTATTTATATTTCAGTTGAGAACAGTTAGTTTGGAATAATGTATTGTACTTTCAGTTTGGTTTCAAGGATTGTACTCATTCATTAAACTATTATAATAAATGTTGTTTCCGTTTTGTCTATTTGATTATCATACCTCGGGCGACCGAGATGGTGATGTCTTCATACCTGAGTGGTCCTGGTAAGGCGCTCGGAGTATGGGGGTGTTACAAATGGTATCAGAGCGACGATCCTGAAACCTGTAACCAATGAACTTAATGAACATAGAGAGAGTCAATTAAAAAGAACCCGGGGTAAAGGTTGTAGGAGCTAGTGCAAAGGCTTGGGAGACGTCCTAAAGTCGCAAGGGGTCGCCCTACAACTTTGAACCGGTCACGGGGGAAAGCGTTTGTCGAATATATGTGTGCTTGTTTAACTTGTGCAACAAAGTGATGAAGTGTGTTGATTGTTTGGTGTTGAAGTAGGAGGTTGAACATGTGAAAGAAAAGTAATGTATGGTTGGAATAACATGTTGAGTGCTTACAATGTGGCTTTCATAGCATGATGAATTGATTTTTGTTGATAAGTAGAATAGATGCGTAGCATATAATTTATGATATCATGCGGTTTTATAAAGTTTAACATGTTAGTATATGACGTAACATGCGGGTAGCCTTTACGTATTAGTGATACTTGATCGAGTGAGACTAACTCGATCGGGTGGGTTTCTGGCGATTTTGAGTCCAGAATCGTGTTTTGGGGCACTCGATCGAGTAGCTAGGGGTACTCGATCGAGTAGGGGGTCACTCGATCGAGTAGCCTAGACACTCGATCGAGTGGGTTAGAGATCGAAGGTCCGTTTGGTTCGGAGTTTGGGTACTCGATCGAGTACATGGGGGCACTCGATCGAGTAGCCCGTTACTCGATCGAGTGGGTTTGGATACTCGATCGAGTAGGTCCTATGCAGCGCGTTATCGTGTTTTGAGGTTTAGTACGCGTGTTTATGTTTATCCCTTTCTCCTATAGCTTCAAGATGCCGCCCAAGAGAAATGCTTTGTACGCGAGAGCTGAGGTTATGACTACGGATGACATCGTTAAGATGTTGGAACACCAGGACGCTCTTACAGAGACCCTGAAGAGAGTGAATGAGGACAAGGATAAGAGTAAGGAGAAGGAGGTTGATCATGCTAAAGTCAGCCTCTATATTGCGAGGTTTAACCCTAAGGAGTACAAGGGAGTTGAGGAGCCTAACCATCTTGATAGTTGGGTGAGGGAGATGGAGAATATACTAGATTTAGTTCGCTTTGTCCGATGAGATGAGAGTGGATCAGCTGCATTTTATCCGAGGGAGGCAGGTGGCAAGTGGTGGGATTCGGTGAAGGTGAGTGCTAAGGAATTGTATACCAACCAAGGGTTACCCGCTATACCTTGGGAGGAGTTTCGTAGGGTCGTGAGGAAGGAGTTTGTGCTTAAACATGTGAGGAGTAAGTTGAGGGAGGAGTTTGATAAGTTTAAGATGACTCGCCGAGATGTCTCGTGGCGAGTACTACAGGCGGTTCAATGAGAAATCTAGATATATCTTGAGGACATGGGTTTGAGTGATGAGAATCTGGCTTTAAGGTTTGAGAGCGGGCTAACCACGAAAATTATGGATAAGTTACCCGTGGGAGTCCTTACGATGTAAAGGAAGCGTATGAGAGGGCCGGGAGAGCCGAGAGACTAGTGGAGATGGCTCGGGAGAGGTCCGTGGTGAGAAGAGGAAGACGGAGAGCGAGGGTGGTGGCCAATCTAATTACAAGAAAGGCAACCACAATCGATCTAAGGGGTTTTCTTCCGGATCGGGGTTTAGTCTTTGGGGCTTCCTTTGGGCGAGGCCGAGGGAGTGTGAGTAACAGTGGGAGTGACTCCTTTGGATGTGGTGGCGTAGGCCACAAGAGACATGAGTGCACGAGTGCACCGGATCTTTCGAGAGACTCGCACAGAGCTTCGCGAGCAACGCAGACCACTGGGGTCATGGCCAAACCGGGGGTCGAGCTACCGAGTGGAGAGGCAACCGCAACGGCGGTAATTCTTATCAGAAGGCACCGATGAACAACAACAACAACAATCAAGGGTCGGGTGCTAAGCCGACCGCATCAGCCAGTACTGTCCAGGGAGGTGGACAAAAGACCAGTGGCAAGTTATTCATGATGGACAAGAAGGCAGCTGAGGAAGATGCGCATGTTATCACCGGTACATTCCTTGTTAATGGTATTCCTACGTTTGTTTTGTTTGATTCGGGGGCTTCTCAGTCGTTTGTGTCTTCGAGTCACGTAAAACAGTTGGGTTTGAGAGTATATGAGTCTGTTAATGAGCAAGTTTTCATACCTTCGGGTGAGTCTGTACCATGTGGGAGGTTGTTTAGAGATGTGTCTTTGATAGTTGGGCAAGTCGATTTCCCTGTAGACTTGCTAGAGTTTCCTTTTAACGGTTTTGAGATGATAGTTGGGATGGATTGGTTAGGAAAGTATAAAGCTAAGATAGACTGTCATCAAAAGAGAGTGTCCCTTAGAGGTCCAAAGGGTGTAAGTGTGTCTTATCGTGGGTTTCTAGTCAAACCCAAAGTTAAGTTGATTGCAGCTGTCACCTTGAAGTCTTATCTGAGGAAGGGATGTCCTTTGATCTTATGCCATGTGAGAGATGACCGGATAGAGAGTCCGACAGTTGATGAGACAGAGGAGGTGGATGGAGTTGATTGGCGATTATGACATGGAAATCATCTACCATGAAGGGAAGGCCAATGTTGTTGCTGATGCTTTGAGTAGGAAGAGTGTACATTCCTTGTGTACAGCTCTATCTTTGATGAGGTTGAGGGATGAGGTAGCGAGCTTTGGGATTCATATGATGCAGAAAGGAGATACCATGGGTGATATGACAGTACATATGGAGTTTTATGATGACATTCGAGGTAAACAGGCTTTGGATCCTAAGATAGTTGAGTGGAGAGCGGGAGTAGAGAAAGGGACAGTGTCCCGGTTTTCTATTCATACAGATGGTAGTTTGAGGTTTGATGGTAGGTGGTGTGTTCCTAATGATGAGGAGTTGAAAAAGACAATCATGACAGAGGCGCATTGCACACCATATTCGTTCATCCGGTGGAGACAAGTTATACAAAGATTTGAAGAAAACGTTTTGGTGGCCTGGGATGAAGAAAGAGACTGAGTTTGTGTCCCGTTGTTTGACATGCCCGAGAGTTAAAGGGGAACAGAGAAGACCACAAGGTAAGATTCAGTCTTTAGAGGTGCCTGAGTGGAAGTGGGAATCCATTTCCATGGATTTTATTGTGGGTTTGCCAAAGAGTCAGCAAGGTAACAATATGATTTGGGTGATAGTGGATCGCTTGACCAAGTCAGCTCACTTTGTTCCAATGAAAGATACATGGACTAAGGCACAATTGGCTATGGCCTATCGAAAGAACGTGCTTAAGTTACATGGAGTCCCTAAGGACATAGTGTCTGACAGAGATGCGAGGTTTATATCGAGGTTTTGGAAGGAGTTGCGGGAATCGTTGGGAACACTTTGAAGATGAGTACAAAGATTTCATCCTGCGACAGATGGGCAGACGAGAGAACAATCAAGACTCTTGAGGATATGTTGCGAGCTTGTGTGATGGATTTTGGTGGTAGCTGGGAGCAGAGGTTGGACTTGATAGAATTTTCTTACAATAACAGCTATCACACTAGTATTGGTATGGCACCGTTTGAGGCCTTGTATGGGAGGAGATGTAGGAGTCCAATCTGTTGGGACGATAGTGCTGAGGCAGTGGTTTTAGGACCAGAGATGGTACATGAGATGGTGGAACAGATTAAGATGATCAGGGAAAGGATGAGAGCAGCTCAGGATCGACAAAAGAGTTATGCAGATTTACATCGTCGGGACATAGAGTTTCAAGTTGGGGACAAGGTTCTTCTGAAAGTGTCTCCAATGCGCGGAGTTATGATATTTGGGAAGAAAGGCAAGCTAAGTCAGAAGTTTATAGGGCCGTATGAGATCTTAGAGCGAGTTGGAGAGGTTGCTTATCGTTTGGCTTTACCGGCTGCTTTGGAGAGAGTGCATAATGTGTTTCATGTATCGCAGCTGCGGAAGTATGTGAGTGACCCGTCACATGTGTTAGAGGCAGAGAGCTTGGAGCTAGATGAGTCTTTATCATATCTTGAGGTACCTAAGCAGATCCTAGACCGAAAAGTTAGAAAGACTAGGAGTGGTGAGACAGTTTTGATTAAGATCCTGTGGTCTAACCACGAGACCGAGGAAGCTACATGGGAGGCCGAGGACATCATGAAAGAGCGTTACCCCTTCCTTTTTGATCAGGTATGTATGGTTACGGGGACGTAACCTTGTTTCTTTTAGGGGGGTAGGAGATGATCGCGAGAGTTTTTAAGAGTTTTATACACCTTTTGTATGTTGTGTCGGGATGTTTGTCTTGGGTTTGTATCATGTTTTGTTTGGCTTTTGAGTCGGGAAGGTTGAGGGAGTACCTTTGTTTTTGTAGTGGTTTGAACTTCGGGGACGAAGTTCTTTTTAAGGAGGGAAGACTGTAATACTCCGTATTTATATGTCTTGGGGGTACTCTATCGAGTAGCCCTTACTCTGTCGAGTAAGGGTATGTTGCAGAATAAAATAGTTTCTGACCTGTTGGGCACTCGATCGAGTAGCTGGGGCACTCGATCGAGTAGGGGGGTACTCGATCGAGTACCTTGGGTACTCGATCGAGTGTCCGGTTTATCGGGGGAGTTTTCTCGGGTTTTGTTAATTACGCGATTAAGGTATATAAACATATTCGGCATTGTTCTAAATCACTTTTTACAAAACCTAAAACCTGTTTAAGAGAGAAAGCAACTTGTCTTCTTCCTAATCGCGTTCTTGACAATTCCCGGAGTTCAGACGGTCGGTTTGCATCGTAGTTCGTGTCGTTGGATTCCTTGCGTCGAGGGTAAGCTTTTAATGTAATTTATATAATGTTTGGTTAAGATTAGTGAAACCCTAATTTAGGAATTGGGGGTTTTTATGTATAGTAATTGAATAGTAGTATCTATGTGTTGCATGGTAGGAGGAGAGTTCATAGAAGAGGCGTTTTGAGACAGCTGTAGATACCGTCTGCGTGTTGTGCTTTCCAGGTAGGGTTTCCTACTCAGTATTAGTCCCATAATGGGATATTGGTGATGTGCTGTAATTAGTTGTTTGATATGATGATTGTGATTGTAATTGTGATTGTGGTTGTGGTTGTTGATGGTTCTCGAGATGCGTTCTCGGCTGAGTGGGGTCACTTGCGGGAGTGATCTCACGCCCTAGTTTCGCCTTCTGTGGAACCCGCCACAGAAGGGATGTGCACATTAATGAGCAGGGTTATCGCTCGTACGATGAGCGGGGCTTAGGTGGGAACGGTGCGGTCCCCCATCGGCAGGTGGTCCGGTGGACGATCGATGATTGAGACGGTTGGTTGGATGTGTGTGTGTGTGGCGATTCAAATTGTCTGTTTGTCTTGTTGTTGTTATCTATATTGATTGTGTGATTAGTACTTGACCCGGTGTTGTTTTGTAAACTGCGGTGATCCATTCGGGGATGGTGAGCGAGATATTGAGCGGTATAGAGATGATCTTTGGGATAGCCGGGATGGCCACGACATGACGATAGAGTCTTCCGCTGTAGTTTAGTTTTATTTATATTTCAGTTGAGAACAGTTAGTTTGGAATAATGTATTGTACTTTCAGTTTGGTTTCAAGGATTGTACTCATTCATTAAACTATTATAATAAATGTTGTTTCCGTTTTGTCTATTTGATTATCATACCTCGGGCGACCGAGATGGTGATGTCTTCATACCTGAGTGGTCCTGGTAAGGCGCTCGGAGTATGGGGGTGTTACAGACGTCGAGAAAGAACGCAGCAACTGCTGCGCCTCTTCGAAGGAGCGCAGTACCTGCTGCGCCTCTTCGTGAGGCTGCCGCAGTTCCTGCTTCCTTTCTTCTTCCTTCGTCCTCTGTTAGTTCGTTCGTTTTGTTTGTTTCGTTCGTTTTTGTTAATTCTTTGTTACAATAGCATATTAATAAACACATGTATATTAATTATCGTTCATTCACATTTTTAATTCATCGTTAAATCCGACTTAAATCCCTTATAATCCAATATTTGCGGGTTTTCGTCATTAAAATCAATCCGGGTTGTAGAAATTCGATTTGTTCATATTGAGTTTCTGTAATTCACTTCTTTGATATATTTTTATCTGTCTATTGTCATATGTATCGCATATTCATCGTATGTTTGTTATTAATTCATCGTATTTAGTTTATTTCATTCACTCATGTCACTAATCAATCACTCGTTCATGTAAATTAATTCGTTTGCATCCGTCTCATCCATGTTTGTTGCTTTTATGACCACTAATCGCATGTAATTAACCTGTTAATCACTTCCATCCGAGTAAATATCGTAATTAATCATTTAAATTCACCAATAAACGTTAACGATTCGCAATTCCGGCTTCACAGCCAGAATTCAGGTCAGGAACAGACGCAGCAACTGCTGCGCCTATTCCAAGGGACGCAGCTCTGTTGCGCCTGTTCCGGGTTGAATTCTGTCCCTGAACTCCGTTGTTGCTTGACCTAGTTTAATTAGCTTACGTATAATTAACTATTATTCGTATTATCACCTTCTGTTTTGTTCGTTAATTCATTCCTTTATTCTTTTTCTCAAATTATCCGTTTTAAAGGTATTTTCGACATAAATCGCCTAACCCAATGTAATTATTGTAATTTTTCTTTATTGTATTTTTTTTCTTTATTATGTTTATCATATTTCTTGTATCATTTGTATGTTTTCACATGTAATTGAACATTAAATCCCACTTCGACCCAATTGTATGACTAAATTAATTGTCCACCGACTTAGTCTAATCTTCACATGCTAGGATTAAAACTTGGATGTTGCATTGCATGCATATAGTCGACGATATATCGAGTATGAATAACTTCCCTAATCATTAGTAGAGGCCGCTATCGAGGCGGGCGGGATTAGGTGTTCGATCAAAAGAGTTTCCTAATACGTACCCTCACCCCTTACTCCAGATCTCTGTGAACATCCGTGTTCATTGGCATCCACGAGAGTCATTCTAGACATAGAATGCTAAGGGTAACGATTGCTTAGTGTTCATGTCTCTACTTTGTGTCTTGACATGGCACGAAGTATTCGAACGGTTCCAATTTCCCATAAAAATTGGTGGCAACTCCAACAAAATGTAAACGCTTGTTCTGTTCCCAAGCGCCCCCGTGGCCCATGTCCACAAACATGCGGGTAGCGTTTTTGAGTTAGCATGACTCGATCGAGTGGGACTGTCTTGATCGGGTGGGCATTTGACGATTTTGAATTTAGAATCGTGTTTTTGGGCACTCGATCGAGTACCTCGGGAACTCGATCGAGTAGGGGGTCACTCGATCGAGTAGCCGGGCTACTCGGTAGAGTATGTTAGAGGTCGGAAGGTCTGTTTTGGGTCTGGAGTCGGGGCACTCGATCGAGTATGATGGGCACTCGATCGAGTAGGTTAGGGAACTCGATCGAGTATGTCCTGGGCAGCTTGCTTTCGTGTTTTGAGGTTTTGGTACGTATGTTTATATCCACCCCTTTTCTGATATAGTTTCAAGATGCCGCCCAAGAAGAATGCTTTGTATGCGAGAGCTGAGCTTATGAACATAGATGATATCGTTAAGATGTTGGACCATCAGGATGCTCTTACGGAGGCTTTAAAGACGGTGGGAAAGGATAAGGATAAGGAGAAGGAGAATGAGGTTGATCACTCTAAAATCAGCTTCTATATAGCGAGGTTTAACCCGAAAGAGTACAAGGGGGTTGGGGAGCCTAACCTTCTTGATAACTGGCATAGAGAGATGGAGAACATACTAGATTTGGTTCACTGTCCTGATGAGATGAGAGTAGAACAAGCTGCGTTCTACCTGAGGGAAGCAGCTGGCAAGTGGTGGGATACGGTGAAAGTGAGTGCTAAGGAGTTGTATGCGAATCAAGGTTTACCTGCTATACCTTGGGAAGAGTTTCGTAAGGCTATGAGAAAAGAGTTCGTACCGGAGCATGTGAGGAGTAAGTTGAGAGAGGAGTTCGATGGGTTTAAGATGACATCTGACATGTCTGTGGCCGAGTACTACAGGCAGTTTAATGAGAAGTCTAGGTATGCTGAGGATATGGGTTTGAGTGAGTAGAACCTGACGCTGAGGTTTAAGAGGGGTTTGACCCCTAAGATCATGGATAAGTTACCCGTGGGAATCCTTACTAACGTTAAGGAAGCTTATGAGAGAGCTGAAAGAGCTGAGAGGTTAGTAGAGATGGCTCAGGAGAGAGTGGGTGTTGAGAAAAGAAAGTCTGAGAGTGAGGGTGGTGGCCAATCTAGTCACAAGAAAGGCAACCACAATCAAACTAGAAGGTTTTCTTCTGGGTCAGGGTTCAGTTCTGGGGCTTCCTTTGGGCGTGGCCATGGAAGTGGTAGTAGTAGTTGGGGAATGACCTGCTATAGCTGTGGTGGTGTAGGCCACAAGAGACATGAGTGCACAAGTGCACCTGGAAATTTCCAGAGACCTGCGCAGAGCTATGCGAGCAATAGACCGACTGGATCATGGTCAAACCGGGAAGTCAGAGCTATCGAGTGGAGGTAACCGCAACAGCGGTAATTCTTATCAGAAACCACCGACGAACAACAACAACAACAATCAAGGGTCGGGTGCTAAGTGACCACATCACCAAAGACTGTCCAGGAGGTGGACGAAAGACCGATGGAAAGTCGTTCATGATGGAGAAGAAAGCAGCTGAAGATGATGCACACGTTATCACTGGTACTTTTCTTGTTAACGGTATTCATACCTTTGTCTTGTTTGATTTGGGGGCGTCTCAGTCGTTTGTATCTTCGAGTCATGTTAAACGGTTGGGTTTGAGGGTATATGAGTCTGTTAGTGAGGAAGTTTTTATACCTTCGGGTGAGTCTGTAACATATGGGAGGTTATATAGGGATGTACCTATGATAGTTGGGCAAGTTGATCTACCTGTAGACTTGCTAGAGTTTCCTTTTTGCGGTTTTGAGATGATAGTTGGGATGGATTGGTTGGGAAAGTATAAAGCTAAGATAGACTGTCATCAAAAGAAAGTGTCTTTAAGAGGTCCTAAGAGCGTTAGTGTGTCTTATCGTGGGTTTCTGGTCAAACCCAAAGTTAAGTTGATTGCAGCTGTTACTTTGAAGTCTTATCTGAGGAAGGGATGTCCTTTGATCTTGTGCCATGTGAGAGATGGCCGGATAGAGAGCCCGACAATTGATCAGATACCAGTGGTGGGAGTGTTTGAGGATGTGTTTCCGGAGGAGATTCCGGGGTTGCCACCGAAGAGAGAGATAGATTTCTCAGTTGAGTTGAAACCGGGGACGGGGCCAATTTCTAAGGCACCGTACCAGATGGGTCCTAAGGAGATGGAGGAGCTTAGGAAGCAGTTAGATGATCTGATAGAGAAGGGATACATTAGACCAAGTGTATCGCCGTGGGGAGCACCAGTTCTTTTTGTGAAGAAGAAAGACGGGAGTTTGAGGTTGTGCATAGACTATAGAGAGCTGAACCGAGTGACAGTGAAGAACAAGTATCCTTTGCCAAGGATAGATGACTTGTTTGATCAGTTGAGTGGTGCATCAGTCTTTTCCAAGATTGATTTGAGGTCGGGGTACCATCAGGTGAAGATTAGAGAGGTGGACATACCAAAGACAGCTTTCACGTCGAGGTATGGCCATTATGAGTATGTGGTGATGCCGTTTGGGTTATCTAATGCACCGGCAGTGTTTATGGATTTGATGAATAGGATCTTCACACAGTTTTTGGATAAGTTTGTAGTGGTGTTTATCGATGACATCTTAGTCTACTCCAAGACTAAGGAGGAGCATGAGGAGCATCTGAGGATTGTGTTGCAGACTCTAAGGGAGCATGAGTTATATGCTAAGCTGTCCAAGTGCGAGTTCTGGTTAGAGAAAGTTGCTTTTCTGGGGCATGTGATCTCTAAGGAGGGAGTAGCTGTGGATCCGGCGAAGATTGAGGCAGTGACAAAGTGGGAAGCACCAAAGAATGTTCTTTGAGATCGGGGAGTTTTCTGGGTTTAGCTGGGTACTACAGACGGTTTGTGAAAGATTTCTCCAAGATAGCTAGACTTATGACAGCGTTGATGAGAAAAGAGAACAGGTTTCGTTGGGATGAGAGTTGTGAGACGGCGTTCCAAACATTAAAGGAACGTTTGACCACAGCTCCTATCTTAGCATTGCCTGAAGGGATCGAGAACTTTGAGGTTTATACAGATGCCTCAAAGAATGGGTTGGGATGTGTGTTGATGCAGAACGGTAAGGTGATTGCCTATGCTTCTAGGCAATTGAAGCCTTATGAGGAGAACTACCCTACTCATGATCTGGAGTTGGGTGTAGTGGTGTTTGCTCTCAAGATATGGAGACATTATCTTTATGGAGCAATCTTTAAGGTATTTTCTGATCACAAGAGTCTCAAGTATATTTTCACTCAAAAGGAGTTGAACATGAGACAGAAGAGGTGGATGAAGCTGATTGGCGACTATGACATGGAGATTATCTACCATGAAGGGAAGGCCAATGTTGTTGCAGATGCTTTGAGTAGGAAGAGTGTACATTATTTGTGTACAGCTCTATCTTTGATGAGGTTGAGAGATGAGGTAGCGAAGTTTGGTATACATATGATGAAGAGAGGAGATGCTGTGGGGGATTTGACAGTGCAGCCTGATCTTTATGAGGATATTCGAGGTAAACAGGCGTTGGATCCTAAGATAGTTGAGTGGAGAGCTGGAGTAGAGAAAGGGACAGTGTCTCGATTCTCCATTCATACAGATGGTAGTTTGAGGTTCGATGGTAGATGGTGTGTCCCTAATGACGAGGAGCTGAAAAAGACAATCATGACAGAGGCACATTGTACACCATATTCGGTACATCCAGGTGGTGACAAGCTATACAAGGATTTGAAAAACACGTTTTGGTGGCCTGGGATGAAGAAAGAAACAGCAGAGTTTGTGGCCCGTTGTTTGACATGCCAGAGAGTTAAAGGGGAACAGCGACGACCACAAGGTAAGATTCAGTCTTTAGAGGTACCTGAGTGAAAGTGGGAGTCCATTTCTATGGATTTTATCGTGGGTTTGCCAAAGAGTCAACAGGGTAACAACATGATTTGGTTAATAGTGGATCGACTGACAAAGTCAGCTCACTTTGTTCCAATGAAAGATACATGGACTAAAGCACAATTGCCTATGGCCTATCGAAAGAACGTGCTTAAGTTACATGGAGTCCCTAAAGACATAGTGTCTGACAGAGATGCGAGATTTATATCAAGGTTGTGGAAAGAGTTGCAGGAATTGTTTGGAACAACTTTGAAGATGAGTACAACATTTCATCCTGCGACAGACGGACAGACAGAGAGAACGATCAAAACTCTTGAGGATATGTTATGAGCTTGTGTGATGGACTTTGGTGGTAGCTGGGAACAGAGGTTGGATTTGATAGAGTTTTCTTACAACAACAGCTACCACACTAGTATTGGTATGGCACCGTTTTAGGCTTTGTATGGAAGGAGATGTAGGAGTCCGATTTGTTGGGACGATAGTGCTGAGGCAGTGGTTTTAGGACCAGAGATGGTACATGAGATGGTTGAACATATTAAGATGATCAGGGAACGGATGAGAGCAGCTCAGGATAGGCAAAAGAGTTATGCAGATCTACATCGCCGAGATATAGAGTTTCAGGTTGGGGACAAGGTTCTTCTGAAAGTGTCTCCTATGCGTGGGGTAATGAGATTTGGGAAGAAAGGCAAGCTGAGTTAGAAGTTTATCGGGCCTTATGAGATCTTAGAGCGAGTTGGGGAAGTTGCATATCGTCTGGCTTTACCAGCTGCGTTAGAGAGAGTGCATAATGTGTTTCATGTATCGCAGCTGCGGAAGTATGTGAGTGATCCATCACATGTGTTAGAGGCAGAGAGCTTAGAGCTAGATGAGTCCTTATCATATCTGGAGGTGCCTAAGCAGATTCTTGACCGAAAGGTTAGGAAGACTAGGAGTGGTGAGACAGTTTTGCTTAAGATCCTTTGGTCTAACCACGAGACCGAGGAAGCTACATGGGAGCCAGAGGAGGCCATGAAAGAGCGTTACCCTTTCCTTTTTGATCAGGTATGTATGGTTACAGGGACGTAACCTTGTTTCTTTTAGGGGGGTAGGAGATGATCGCGAAGAGTTTTTAAGAGTTTTTGTACCCTTTTGTATGTTGTGTCGGTATGTTGTCGGGATGAGTTTGGGTTAGTAACATGTTTTATGTCGAGTTTTGTTTTGGCTGTTGAGTCGGAAGTGTTGTGGGTGTATCTTTGTTTTGTGGTGGTTTGAACTTCGGGGACGAAGTTCTTTTTAAGGAGGGAAGACTGTAATACTCCGTATTTATGAGTCTCTGGGTACTCTATCGAGTAGGCCTTACTCTGTCGAGTAAGGGTGAGTTGCGTTTTAAAATAGTTTCTGACCTGTTGGGTACTCGATCGAGTAGCCAGTTTACGGGGAGTTATTTCTCGGGTTTTGTTAATTATGCGATTAAGGTATATAATCTTTTCCGTCATTGTTCTAAACACTTTTCAAAACCTTAATTACTGTCAAGAGAGAAAGCAAAGTACGTTCTTCACTTTAATCGCATTGTTAGCAAATCCCGGAGTTTGGAAGGTCGGATTTCATCGTTCGTTATACCGTTGAGATCCTTGCGTCGAGGGTAAGACCTATGTACTGTTTTTATGGTATTTCCTTTAAGTTATTTAAACCCTAATATGGGGATTTGGGGGTTTTGTGTAGATTGTGATTTGGTAGTGTTTATGTGTTTGTATGATAGGAGGAGGTTTTGTAGAAAAGGCTTTTTGATACAAATTTGTTGAGACCGTCGATAGTTGTGCTTTCCGGGTAGGATTTCCTACTCGCATTTAGTCCCATAATGTGATGTTGATGTGTTGTGGTTTATTGAATAATATAGTAATTGTATTGTGACGGTTGTGATTGTGATTGTTTGTCTTTGGTTCTCGAGACGCGTTCTCGGCTGAGTGAAGTCACTTGCGGGAGTGGCTTCACGCCCTAGTTTCGCCCTTCGTGGAACCCGCCACGGAAGGGGATGTGCACATTAATGGACAGGGTTATCGCTCATTATGAGGAGCGGGGATTTGGTGGGTACGGCTGCGGTCCCCCATCGCGTGTAGTCCCAAAGGGACGATCGGTGATTGAGATTGATGGGACTGATGTGATTGTGTGTGTGACAGTGTGAGATATCTGTTTATCGTATTGTTGATATATATATATATATATATATATATTGTGTGATTAGTACTGACCCCGTGTTGTTGTTTGTAAAACCTGCGGTGATCCATTCGGGGATGGTGAGCAGTAATTGAGCAGGTTTGAGTTGAGTCACATGGGATTGCTGGGATTGCCACTTTCAGATGATAGAAGTCTTCCGCTGTAGCTTAGTAGTTTAATAAACTTGGCATTTAGTTGATTAGACAGTTGGTTTGAGAACTTGTACCCGTATTTTGGGATTTGGCTTGTTTTGTACTTTTCACTAAAGTTATACTATTAAATGTTGTTTCGTTATTGTCTTATGATTATCATGCCTCGGGTAACCGAGATGGTAGTATCTTTATACCTGAGTGGTCCTGGTAAGCACTTAGAGTATGGGGGTGTTACAACAAGTGCCACTATTGTTGTGGTGTTGGGCATTGGAAGAGGAACTGTTCCAAATACCTTGGCGACATCAAAGCTGGAAAGGTTATTCCAGTAGGTATATAACTATCCCTATCTTTTATGTTTCAATCTCAACCTTGGTATGATGATACAAGTTATGAGGATTACCCTTTTATTGTAAATAGAGCCTCCTACCAAGGACAAAGGCAAAGAGAAGCAAGCCTAGAGGATCATGTGGGAAGCTAGAGTAGCCGACCATGGTGATGGATCAATGGAAGCTTGGCTTTAATTTGCTTTGTCTTTAATTTTATGATGTATTTCAAATTTTTAGAACTATTCTTGAGTGACTTGGAAATTGGTTTGTATCCTTTAAACACGGGTTGTATTTTGGATATTGGTGATTTGGTTTTCAACCCAAATCACTTGTTTTATTATGTTATTTGTTCTAAAATCATCATCATAAATTACTTGCGTAGAGAAACATTAGATAAACAACTCAAATTGATCAAATAGACGATTATGATGATGGGATCATTATATGTCCATAAGCTATGAATTTGATTCTCCTTATGTCATCATTACTAAAAGTAACTACTTACTTATGTAAGATCAATTAAAGTTGTAATGAGTTTGTGAACTCATCAAGTAGTCACGATACTATATGGACACATTATTCTAAACGGATGGTCAACCATGAGATACCTAGAATAGAGAGTCTATTAAACAGATGACATGGATAAGACTCGCATATTATCAATCTGCCATGTTAGGATGACCTTTTGAAAGCTAATACATAGTCTTGGTAAACTCCTAATACTCCATTAAATATATATATATGTTTGTAACTCACAAAGCTATCTCTCAAGAAGATAGATGTATTTATGAGAGATAGAGTGGGAGTAGATTGAATCATCACAAACATCTCTTATAGTTGAAATGTTACTTTGTGAAAGTAATAGAATTATAGAGTGGGAGTTGGCATTGAACTATTGTCTATGAAGATAGATTGGAAGCATAGTTCAGTGGGAGTTTATCGCACATGTCTTATTGTTTAAAAATATTACTTTGTGAAAGTGATAGTATCATGACCTTGTTACATACGAGCCGAAGCATTACAATCCGAAAATTGTTGCTCATGAGTAGATTTACTTTAAAGTGAGGGTCTCTTTAAAGGTAAATAGAGCTTTAGAGTACACAAATGCATAAGATTTACATGAAGATGTTGATCAAGATAAATTGTGTTAGGAATTGCCGCATTTCATTTTAATGAAGAATGGCAAATAGAATTCGCTTTTCTAAAATGGGATTTAGAGAAGGAAGTGTTTGAAACACAAAATCTTAGATGAAGATATAAGAATCCTAACATATTATGCGTAGCTTTCTTAAGTGATCTTAGAATGATCTTAAGCAAGCATTAAAGGATTATACTTTTCGTTCATGTGATTATAGTGAATTGTTTCATTCACATGATTGAAGAATCATGATATACATGAAGTTAAGTGGGAGCTAGAATTGTTTCTCCATGTCTTATATGTTGATAACGTATTACTTATTGAGTATAATGTACCAATGCTCTCTTCTGGCAAGAGTGATTGGGAGACTTGGAATGGGATGCAAAGTATTCTAGATTTTGAATCTATGTGAGAGAATATTGGCATAGAGTTGAGAGTCTTATGAGGATAAGATATTTCACATCTGTTGTATAACAACAAGGTCAAATAGGCTATTCATGTTGATGGAAGTGGAAATACTATGATGGAGTCATAGTCATTCACTGAACCTATTAAGTTGTTGATTACATGAAATCGATTTCTAATGTTTCCGCCATTAGAATGATCATGTATGCCAACCGACGCACGTGCCATGATATGATATATGCTGAGAGCATAACAGGTCAATAAAAGGGATAATTCCCATAATATGGCTTGTGAAAACCTTAAATAATATCCTTGGGATTCTTGAGAAGAATTAAGGATTCGTTCACATGTTTGGATGATAAACTAAGTTAGGTGTTGAAGTGTTGCACAAACTTTAGTTTCCAAACTCAAAGAGGATTTGTCGAAATCCTAAGCTGCTTTATTGACTAAGGAGTAAGAAACTAAGAAAAGTGTCTTAGTTTCGTGCATTGCAATTTTTACAAAAGGAATCCGAGTGAATTGTGATAAAATCGTCAATGAAGGGATTAAGAGTGAATCCCTCTACAAATGATTTTGTCACAAGCTATGCGATAACAATGAGAGCATCTTTCAAGTTAAAGAGCCCAAGTCTAGCAAGAAGACTAGACAAATACTTAGAAATGAATTCAAGTTATTAGAGATAACATTGAATGGAAGGAAATAACAATTAATAAAGTTGGAATATATGGATATCGGGTATATCCACTTGCCAAGCTTGTATTGCATTTTAACTAGTGTTAATAATACACTAAAGATTATAGAATATGAAGTAGTAATAGTGTATTGACTATTCATATGTGATAATCACATTTATCGTTTGAGTTTTATTAAACTCACCCGCTACCTTGTCGTATCCGAATGGGTTGTAGAGACAAATTAAACCCCATTAAAGTGAACTGGATTGACATGAGGTGACGTCTCGAAGTGACTAGAGTGTGATGCGATTGATGGCAAGTTCAAGTGCCATAGAGTCATATGGGATGACTAGTCGATCACATAGGCAGACTGTATGGGACAATCCGTCGAGCAGTGACCGCTTATAGAGTTCTGGTAATTCATAAAGCCTGGTCGTGGCAAGAGCTACTATAGTATTCTTATGAGTCAATTCTTTTGACTAGAGACTATTCGCCCAAGTTGGCACAACTTCTGATTAGCTTTGATTTATACTCTACGATTTCGTAAATGAGGTCAAACTGGGTATATTTTGGGTTATGATGGACTGTGGCTAAACGAAGGGAATAGGGCGATAGGAATTGTCCACCCCTTGTCAGGGTTATTTGAAATCTCAAGGCCACTCAAGGAGTAGTTAACTGGAAATGCGTGGCCACGCTCGGAAGGTATCTATGATAGATAATTTCGGTCAGACAGTTAACTTTTCAGATCGAGAAAACCACTCAAGATATGATCAAATGTAAGTACGACCTGCAAGACACCTTGCATTGAGTGGGAGATTGTAATAGGACAAGAGAATTGGTGACGCACACTTGTCGAGGACAAGTGGGAGATTGTTGGTAAATGTGTCCTCAACAATAGTGCGATCACATGATTTAAATATCATAATTAAATCTCATACTAAGAATACGTGAGGGATGATTCTGTATATAATCGACTGACCATCATTAATCGGTAATGATTGGCTAACTAGAGTTTGACATTACTATCGTGTGACGGTGGTGGTCAGTTGATCCCTTTAGGTCACACCTATAGGATGAGGCCCAAATAGATATTTAATTAATTGTATGCGATACAGATTAATTAATTCCTTAATTACGGGAGTGAAATTTTACGTCTTATTGTAATGTGATTAAATAAGATTTAATTTAGTAATTAAGTATTAAATTACTAAATTAGTTGAGGTATTATATAAGTTTTGAGGTAGAGGTAATTAGTTATTTAAAGTTACAAGAAGTTGTAATTTTAACTAACTAGTAATTATGGGACCCATTATATGTTGATATAATGGTAGTATACTACTCAAAAAGTGGAGTGTATATTATATTATTAATTGTAATATTTAAGTGTTAAATGATTACATTAATAATTAATTATGTAAGATAGTTAAACATATGACTTATAAGCATTTGTGAGACAAATGACAAAAGGCAAAAATGGACCAAAATGGGTCCAATATTTCGGCCAAATGAAGAGACAAAAGATGCTCTTTTGTTTTTTGTTTGTGTTGGTTATAGTGTGATTGTGACATATCACACAAGCCTTTTCATACTACTTCTTACACCCTTGCTCCCTACACTCTACCTAGACTAAACAAATGAGTAAAAACAAATGAAAAAAATTCCTCCAAATGCTCTATAGCCACCGGTTTTTGGCTCTTCAAATAGAGCATTTGTTGCTCATTTTTTTTACTTGTTGTTTACTTGATTTTACTTACTTTCCCTCACATGCAAATTGCAATAAACTCTCACAAATACTAATACATTAAATCTATTAATAGAAGTAGTAATAATAGAAATATTAGTATTATTAAGGTTATATTTCTACTACATATCTAGTTAATATTAGTAAGAATTTTTGGGATTAATCTTGGGTGCAACTTATTAGAGTGTCTTCTATACTTGGAGTCTTAGGAGGATCATCCATCATATTAAGCTCAAGAACAAGTGAAGGAAGGTGACCTTACTTGTGCCCATTTTTCGAACCAACTAGCAATGTAAGGAACATTATTTTTCTTATAAATCTTTCATTTCGTTATGCATGCACTAGATCTAAAGAACATATAATTAACAAGTTAATTTGTTCACTATTAGAGGAGTCTAATAATAGGTATATGAACCTAACAGAAACATATGCCGAGGCTAAACATAGGGACCCGTCAAAGTAAGAAGGGGAGGGCTTCTCAGCCCGAAATTGGGGAGGGTAGCGGACCGGTTGTGCCGTCTGTACTCGAGTATCCTTCAGTAGTATTTGTGGACTTTAAACAAAGGGAGCGGTTCGTAGCGTTACAGAAACGCAAGATGAGACCCACCTGTTGTGTGGATACCACACTTCTTGATGACCTGGGAATTGAGACGGATGTCCGTCATATCTTTGAGACCTTGGGGTTCACGGGGTTGTATCGTTTGAGGAAGCATTCCTATCCTTTTCTGACTTTGGATTTTATGAGCTCGTTTAAATACGAGCCAGCTGAACATTCTGTTGAGTTCCGTCTTATGAACACGAGTTTTGTGTTGTCTATGGACCTCTTTACTTCTCACCTTGGGTTGGCCAAGCCTCCCAAGGATTCCATCAGCGAGATTCCATCTGAGTGCAGTGTTTGCCGCCTTATGTCTTGTCTTTCCGGAAAGTCGGCTCCCACCTCCAGCAACATGTTGATTAATGATGTTCAACATGTTACTTTGAGGATCTTCCTTCGTTCTATTTCGAACCTTCTTTATGAGAGGCCGGATATGAGTAAGCTGAACAATCACGAGCTGTTGCTTTTGATGTCTTATCTTAACCTCGGTCGAGTAGCTGCAGGTGTGACAAGGATAGAGTGTTCTGATCTCAGGCCTACTCGATCGAGTAGCCAAGACACTCGATCGAGTACCCTATATACTCGATCGAGTAGCACTGCTACATGAACTTGTCATTAATTAAAATTGTTTAATGGTTATATAGCTACATGTTTTGATGTTTAATATGGTTATTGATGATTAGTAACATGTTTGAACCGTTAATTTCATATGTTGGAAGTCGTGTTTGGGTTTTGGATGCGTATTCGTAACGAATAGTGAAATAGTAGTTGGTTCTTATTGCATTCATTTTACATCCGTAATGTCTACTAATTATATTTCACCGGAGTTGTGTCTTTTCATATACATATACAAATGATATGTACATGCATTCGCGACTGTGGCTAGATATTCGAATAAAGTTGCATACGTTTTTATGAACTAATGGTTGTATGAGTAATGAGTAATGTCATTAATGAATCATATGTGTTGGGTACATGTCAAGAGGTAAGTTGTAAGTAACATGTGAAGTAATTCGGCGGTGAACTTCGGGGACGAAGTTCCTTTTTAGAGGGGAAGAGTAATGTCGCGAAATAAAATGTCGATATTACAATTATTTTGGTTGTTTGTTAATAATGTTCTCTATTATCCCGGTTACATTTCTTGTACGAAACTATAATTGTTTTCTTTGTTTGTTGAGTAAATTGGATGTGGAAGTAAAGGTTGAGATAGTTGTGATGTCATGCATTTGAATAGAATTGTATCTTTGAGTAACATAGTGGTGTTAAGGTGACATGTTTCGTGTTGATGGTTGTTATTAGTGAACGTGTAATCTCGTAGTGCGTGGCTAAGAGTTGTGAGCAGCAGGGTAGTCGTTGGTTGTGTTGGTCCATGTGGTGAGGTTAGTATTTCAAGTAATAGCTTGCAGGAGTCGATCTATATGGAGTGTTAGACAGGTGATGATGATGACATGAGGGGGATAGTATTTCCGGGGAGTAGTGACCTATGTCGGAAGAATAGTGATGTCGTTTTGTTCCCGTATCTTGTGCTTTGAGATAGGTGAGTTAAACTTCGGGGACGAAGTTCTTTTTAAGGGGGGAAGACTGTAATACCCGCCCTTTTTAGAGACCAGTTGACCAACGTTGACCGACCTTGGAAGCAGTAATAGTCCTTAGAAGTGCGTACCAAAGTTATCCTGTGTTTGGAGTTAGGGGTGGTACTCGATAGAGTAGAGGCTACTCAATCGAGTAGCTTGGATACTCGATCGAGTAGGAGCCACTCGATCGAGTAGGTGGGCCACTCGATCGAGTAGCGTGTTTTCAGCGAGGGTTTATAATCGTGTTTTGTTAAAACCGCAAATCATTTCCGCCTCATTTCTTCAGATCTTTAGGTCGCCTCTTTCCCTTCCCTTCACCATATAACCTCCATGGAAGCTTTTGAAGGTCCTTGTGCCTTAGGAGAGCATAGCTTGAGTCGTGTAGCGGTCCTTTGCCAGGTTTCCTCTTGTAGGTATGTCGTCATCATCATCCGTATCCTTGTCTTTGCAGTTAGGGTTAGTTTGGTAGTGATAGATGTTTGTATTGTGTGTATAGGCGTTGCTTGATTGCTGGATGCGTGTGTTGGCATGGAATCGTGACAGTCGCGTAAAGGTAGGTTCGCCTACTCAGTTTCTGTGGATGGTCTAGTGTGTCGGTTGTTGTGTCGTGGTTGTTGTGTTGTTGTTGTGTTTGTGTGGCATATTATATGCGGTAGTCGGTTGGTGTATACAGTTTGTTGGTTGTTGTTGTATTGCAGTTGTCTGTGATTGATTATCTCTGGTTCTCGAGGTGCGTCCTCGGCTGAGTGGAGTCACTTGCGGGAGTGACTTCACGCCCTAGTTTTGCCCTCCGTGGAACCCGCCACGGGAGGGGATGTGCACATTAATGGGACAGGGTTATCACTCGGTATGATGAGCGGGGCTTAGGTGGGAACGGCTGCGGTCCCCCACTGGCAGGGCTGGTCCAGTGGACAGTCGGTGATGGAGATTGATTGGAGTGGGTGTGATTGTGTGTGACTGGTTGTGTTTGTATTGTGTTGGTAATTGTTGTTGGTTTACGTTATGTCTTGTCTCGGTTACTGACCTTGTGTGGTTGTCTTGTTTGTTTATGTGTCTGCCGTGATCCCTTATGGTGAGCAGTCGGTCTTGGCAGGTATTGATGTGGTTGATAGCTGGAGTCCTGGCGGGGATGAGTCCTCACGAGTTCTGATAGTGATTGCGTGTAGCTGACGAGTTGTATCTTTATTTTGTTAGTTGGTTATAACACTTGTAAATTTAACTATAATTGTTCTTTTATCGACTTTTGATGATTACTTACCTCGAGCAACTGAGATGGTAATGCCCTTATATACTAAGGAAGGTCTGGTTAAGGCTCCTCGGTATTTGGGGGTGTTACAGTTAATCCCTGAGAGCTGCAGTGTTGCTGCTAGCAATGATGACATGTGTATATGTGAAAAATTTCAAGCACCAATAGTAATCATTTGAACATTCATTAAATTATCAACAAACATTACATTCAACCACCATTACATTCATTACCAACATTACATTAAATAAGACTTTTAGGAAGTTAACAATGTCAAATTATGTTTATTGTTTTGACAATGTTTCCCACTAAAACACTTCATAAAAAAGCCAAAAGATTGCATAGAACTACTATGTTGCTACATCAAAATATGAATGTTTTCATCTGAAATGTTGTCTTCTGGTTTTTCAGTCTTCTTCTACCATTATGCATCATCAACATTTACTTTAGTTGGAGGTAAATATTGGATTTCTTCTCTTAGGTACTGGACTGCAGCTCCCCTTTCCCTTTTTAATTTACTTTCAGTCACTTGGGTTGAATGAGAAAGAGTCACGGTTGAAGGTTGAATTGCAGGGGTTGAATTTAGTCTTGCACTTCTTCTAGGAGAAGCTGATTGAATGACAATGGCATTATTAACATCAATTTTAGCAGGAGATTGTGTAGGTTCTTAACTTTTAGCAGGGGAACTAGCTACATTTAGTCTTGCACTTCTTCTACAAGAGGTTGATGCCATTATAGTTGCATGTTCTTGAGTGTTAGGAGGGGATGTGATAGGGATAGCATCAATTTGAATTTCAGGTTGGGGTTTGGCTTGAGTTCCTTCTAAATGATGGTTTCTCCCTAAATGAGACATACTTATCAGCAGAAATGGACACTTGCTCAACAGGCATTGCCCACTTATTACAAGCTCTAACTGATCTTGACATTTAAAGAGTGTTACATGGAATAGTCTCTGAACCAAGCTAAATACCAAATTCTTTCTTAGCATCAACCCTATCAAACATGGTCATAAGGTTTTTGTCTTCTCTTAAATACACACTACTACAGATATAGGGTGTAACAAC
The DNA here is from genome assembly GCF_048544455.1 of Silene latifolia. Taxonomy (NCBI): domain Eukaryota; kingdom Viridiplantae; phylum Streptophyta; class Magnoliopsida; order Caryophyllales; family Caryophyllaceae; genus Silene; species Silene latifolia. The sequence goes on from NC_133535.1 coordinate 128,394,724, forward strand.
GGTTAAAGACCGTTGTTATATAAAAAAGCGGACGTTGTTAAAGCGTCCGTTGTTAAAGGTTTTAACAACGGTTGGTTTTTTTAAGAAACCCGTTGTGAAAACTATTAACAACGGTTAAAAACCGTTGTCGTTAGGAGACATTTGTTGTGGAAAATGTGACTAATTTTTGGTGGGAAAGTTATAACAACGGTTACAATAGAAAAAACCGTTGTTATAACTAAAGACAACAGTTTTTTTTTTAAATAACCATTGTGGAAAGTGTGACTAATTTTTGGTGCGAAAGTTATAACAACGGTTACAATAGAAAAAACCGTTGTTATAACTAAAGATAACGGTTTTTTTTTAAATAACCGTTGTTATTGTTTTTAAAAAAAATAAAAAAAATAAAAATACAAAGCATTACTGCCAAAATCCCTCCTGCATCAATTAATTATATATTACTAGATGCATGCATTATTACTGCCAAAATCCCTGCATGAAAGGATACAATATATGGAATGCGAAAGGTTATAAGATTTGAAGCAGGGATATGGCACAATTTCCTAAACAAAATTCGTATTAATTTAAGCATCAAACCCTAAACATATTAATTAAAAAACAACTCAAACGACACATTACTAATTATAAATTCATTCCACTATCTCAATAATCAATCCATTATATCACTATCTCCACCCTAAACTCCAAACCCTAAATCTTTAAAACCTAATAAACTCCTAACTTCCTTCAATAATGAATGATACCATTCGTTTAACATGCATTATGACCGAGTACAACAAAAGTTTCATACGCCGCTTGCAGGAAATCGAGAGGAAGTACAAGCTCTTCCTTGAGGACGCTTGGATAGCACTCAAGGACGCAAAAAAAAGGCTTGTTAGAGCCGCAGATAATGCAACTATATGAAGATATTACATCTGCGGAACGAACCTCCAAATAGCAAAGGAGGAGAGGATGAATATCATAGAAGAGAATGCATCCCTATATGAACATCTAAGAATTGTATTTTTAGCAATGCATTAAGTTTATGTATATATATCAATTAATTAAGTTTATGTATGTTAAATGTGGATTTGTTTTACTATCCTCTCCATCATCTTCTTTGTTTTATTTTATTTAATTTGTTTTACTAATAAACGCAGAAAAACTAAGCGAATAATAATTAGAGAAAGAACAATGACGGAGAAAAACACATGCAAATAAAATAATTAGAGAAAGAACAATAATGACGGAGATGACAAAACCTAAAACCATAAAGCAATAGATATATACCTTATAATTAATGAAAGAAAGAGACGATGACAACAACAGTGACGGAGATGATAAAGCGACGATGAGAAAGAGACGATGAGAAAGAGTGTGGTTGTGTTGTTTGTGTTTGTGTTTGTGTTTGTGACTGTAGCTGATCTGTGTTTGTGTGGTATATATTGTGGTATTTGCTTGAAAGTATTGACAACGTTTATTACACATAAACCCGTTGTCATTAGATAATATACTAACAACGGTTCCTTTGACAACCGTTGTTAAAAAGTATTAACAACGGGTTCTAATATAACCATTGTAATTACTTTTCACTAATTTTGCGCCAAATTATTAACAACGGTTATAATGTATTACAGAGTAAACTGTTGTTATTAGTTTTTATATTAACAACAGTTGTGCAAGTTTAACCCGTTGTTAAAACCAATAACAACGGTTAACAACACATAACCGTTGTAATTAAGTTTAGTAAAATTCGCGTCATCCATTCTACAACGTCTTATGGTGATTTTCGTGAATAAGCGTTGTTAAAGGGCCGTTGTGGTTGCCTGGATTTGTAGTAGTGACACCTGTTTCATTTTGAAACTATAACCCATGGAAGGGTGCTTGGACAAAGGAATCTCATGCTTTGCTGCCTCATCATACATGTCATTATACACATCAGATCAATAAGCAAGCATCTATTTGAGTCCTCAACCCTAACATCAACTGACTTACCCATATAATGCATTTTCAACACAATATTCTCCATTCTGTAGTTTGATTATGGGTTAAAAATATCAAAATTCAAAAGGAAAGACATCAAAAACCAACAGGGCAAGACAACCAACAATAAACTAGCCATGTTAACTTACAAAAATTTCTAATACAAAAGATTCAAAATTTAACTTTTTTTAACAACATTCATCAATTAAATAACATTAACTATTATCATCAATACTATATATTAAATCCAGAAACCAAGGGACTTCAATGTAATTAAAGAAAGATATACAAATTAATTATACTATATAGTTTTAAATCACTAGCACCGTGTGATGGACCCGATTAAGGGATCTCAATGCAAATATTATATAGTCTGGGTTAAAATTAAATTATATAGAAGTTTGATAATTTTCCTAAACATTTATAAGAGACTAAAACATGGTCAATTTTCTTAAAATAAAATAATTAATTAAGATGGTCAATTTCCTTAAAATAAAATAATTAATTAAGATGGTCAATTTCAAGGAGCCTAAAAGAAAGAAGATGCTTGATAATTTTCCTAAATATTTATAGAAGACTAGAATATGGTAAATTTTCTTAAAATAAAATAATTTGTATAAATATGCACATTTATGGTATTAATTATTATCATCATAAAATTATATATTAAATTTAAAATCTATGCAATTTTATTAAACTTTATAGTTTATTAGATGTATAGAGATATTGATTATTTAACATACAAAAATATAATATAAGCAGGTTATAAATAATTCAAGTTAGATTCCATAATATAAGCTGGTTCGTTATTAGAAGGTATGGTGCTTAGGTTGAATTTAATTGGGATTATTGATAGGATGAAGTGATTATTGCAGACCACCAATAGGATGGATTATTGTTATGAAATAACCCTATATAATATTGCATAATTCTTTCGATTTGATTTAATGCATATATGTAATATATTTATATGAATATATAATCCTCTTAAAATTGCATGCCTAAGTAGTAAAAGTAATTTCGTGAGTAAAGAAAAGAATTGTGGTAACATTGGATATAGTTAGATGATAGTAATCACTCATTTAGATAGTAAAAGTAACAATATTATCAGCGAGATTAGTTTTTTTTTTGGTGTAAACCAGGGTGTCCACCGTCGACAACAGTGTATAATCCCCTCGCCGCGGGTGCTCTCACGAAGAGGTAAACGGCCGGCCAAAGATTTTGATCCATTCCCATGGACAGGGATCGAACCCATGACCTCATGGTTAAGGGATGAGGTGAGCAACCACCACACCAAACCCATTTGGTTTATCAGCGAGATTAGTGAAAGTGGTAGAAACGACAACGGGAGTAGTGAGATAATCAATATTAATGCGGCAATAGTGGAAGTAACAATAATTACGGCGGGAGTAGTGAAATTATCAATATTAATGCGGCAGTAGTGTAACACCCCGTATTTTATTAAGTTGGATAAAATTCTTTTAATTGCTATTTTGAATTTAATTACATCATTTAACGATTTATATATATATGCTTAGCTAATTAATTAATTTCATCATAATTCGATACGTTAATTTTAATAATCATTAATAAGTTTATTTAAAGTTAGTTCGAGTTTATTGAAGTTAGTTCGAGTTTATTTATTTAATAATTTCCGTTTCTTTACGAGTCCTTATGAAAGCTGTTTTAAGTGAACCCGAGATGGATTTTGGGAACAAAACCGTCCAATTAGCTATTTTGAGCTTATTTCACTAAATTAGCAATTTTTATTAATATCCGTTAGTTTTGTAAAAATCGCTAATAATTCCGATTCAAGCTGATATTGTATTATTTACGTTAACTAGCTGAGTTTATTTTATTTTCACTCATTAAATTTATTTATTATTGATTCCGTTTTATTACTGAAACTTTTACTAAAACCGATTTTATTAACTCGAGAAGGTTTTAAAAACGAGCGAAATTACTTAACGATGAAGAAAGATACGTATAATAAATAGCTAGCAAGCAAGCACGTCACTCATTTCTACGTTGTTCCTCCATCTTCTTTCTTCTTCTTTCGTTCTTCTTCTTCTTTTTTTCCCCTTTACAATTTCGCGTCTATAAACCCGTCCCGACGCTTCGTTTCTCAACCGTTCTCAACTATTTTTGTTCCATAGCATTCCTCTCGTCGTTTCAGTCAATCCGTTGTAAGTAAAATTCATTTTCGTCATATATTTTTACAAACCCAATTTATACTTTCAGCTTTATTTATTATAAGACGGTTGTAGATGCTGAGATAGGCGGTCTTGTAGAAGATTTGTTAGTCATAAATGATTAGTTCAATCGGAAAAAGGTAACAATGATAGGTTACTCGATATTACTTATAAAATATGTTTATTTCGAATCTTTGGTTAGTCTGTTTTATAGTTGAGACGGTGTATAATTATATATAGGGATCATTATGGATGTTAATTAGTCCGTTGTATAGTTGAGACGGTGTATACTGATATGTGGAGATGATTGAGACGGTGTATACTGACCTGTAGGGATCATTTGGGATGCTAGCTAGTAAGTGGTATATTTAAGACGGTGTATGCTGACATGTATTGATTTTGGGATGCTATTTGGGATAAAGATGATTGTGTTAGAATAATAAAAGGAATTACGGATGGTTGCCATGTTAGGTGTAACTAATTTATAAATGGAAGAGGAGGTGGGATATGTGAGATGAAAGAGATCATGATGGATATATAAAGCTTTATACGTTGAATTGCAGAGAGATATTCATAGCCCTTGTACCTTCAGTTGATTAATGGTTTTGAGGTTCAGATTTGGACTATAGATTTGGGGTATTGTATATTAATTTGTGTTCCTGGCTGTAGCTTGGCAGTGGCCTGGCCGTGGCCTAGGCAGTGGCCTAGCTAAGTCACGAGTTTGAGGCCATGTGTAGTTGATGGTTAGGCCGAGTTTGAGGTTGTCATAATAACTTTTGGGCCGTGTCTATAAATTGTTTTGACGCTAGTTTGGTTTATTTAAAATATAATTAAATTAATTTTCGTCTCATATTTTATATAAAGATAATTCGTTAATATCGTCCTTTCACATAATTATTTTAGGTGCCTCATATGTGGTTGAAGATGAAGAGTAATTTTGGGTTTTAGAAGCTTTCTCAAGTTATTACTTGTCTCTTTGCTAGCGTAAGGTAACTATTCCGAGTTACTCGACGAATTAATGTCACATTAGTAGTTGATGTTGTGTTTGGTGTTTGTTAAGTGTTTAGGTGATTGATAATGTGTTACTTTCGTTTTTCACATGATAAAAATTGGAAATAGCATGAGAATGACATTGTGATACATTTTGTAATTTGGGCCAAAGTAGGCCAAGACTCGAGTGGGCAGTTGACCGAACGAGTTTGGTCAAACTAGGTTTAAACCGGTCAGCCTCGATTTGACCGATGACCCGTCGCGGGACTCGGGTCGAGGGTTTGTCTTTGAGGTGAGATTGGTTGTTATTAGATGTTTTACGTTGATGCCTTAATATTTGTGACTATCATTTCACATGTTGGTTGTTGGATGAATTGGTTGCCTTATACTTGAGTCTTCTTGTCTTGTTGCCTCTTTGCCATTTTAGCTTGTTCTCATGGATTATGGTATTGTTGGTTAGCTGGAATTTGGGTTATTATTGATATTGGAGATATTGTTGGATTGTCCGCTGAATATGCTCTTGCGTAGCCTTTCATATACTAGGGTGTGTATAATCTTTTGTGTGTACAAGTTTGGACTCTTTGCCCCTTTTATGGTTAATTGGGTGTCCTACTTGTCTTGTGTGGTGTGGGCTAAATTATTCAAGCTGGGACTAGGTCCTAGGTGAGTATTTCGGCCTTCATCATAGATAGGCCATTATAGTTTTTGACGAGTATATGTTTGCGGCTTAATAGCCTTTGTGTTCCTGGCTTGGTGGGTTTATATCCAAGCTGGGGCATGACCTTTCTGCCTATTTTGTGAGGAGATGGTCAGCTTAAGTACTAGCCAACTCTTTGGTGGACTCCTTAGGGTACTCATGTGGTTTTATCATGAGTCTTGGGTGCGGTGGTTTTATCCGCATTTCTCTAGGTCTGCGCAGTCTAGGATTAGGGTTGAGTCGTATCTTGACCATGTTTTATTCATATTAACCTCTGAGCCAAAATACTAGGTTCCCTACCTCGTGGTATAGACTCGAGTTACAAAGTGACTATTGACTGTACTAATAACTTATGTCTGTCTCTAGATATATTGTCCTTTCTTGTTTGATGATTCTATGAATCATAGAAGGTGAGATGCAAGCCGGCTATGGTTGATAGAGTTTGGATTCCTGGATGTTATGTGATTCACATGATAGTGTAGTATGAGTCGGTCTAGTATTCGCATGCTAGGACTATGTGTTGTTATATTGTTGTTCACATGATAAGCACGATTGTCTAGCATATATATGCTAAGGCTATGTGTTATTCATATTCATATTCATATTCTTATGTTTACATGTTATATTAATTATGACATTTCGTGGATGGGAGAACTCGGAGTTACTCCCCACTGACTGTGGCTTTCGTATTTGTATAAAATGCGAATGATAGGTAGGTGATGCATATATGGGGTACATGGACGAGCTAGCGAGCAAAGTAACCTTGGAACCTAGATTGGCTTTATTTTATTGTGACCCTTAAACACTTTTTATGTCACATACATTTTAGGGACATATGTCTCCCTCTTTACATTTGGTTGTATAACTTTGCTATTCGCGACTTTAGCAATGGTTATGTTGCGAAACTTCTATTTAGACCTTGTATGTTTTGACACCTTCCAATTTGGATATCTTTATAACAGGTTCAGGTTTTTAAAAATTACAGGTTTTTACCCAAATGAACCTATTACAAACATATCCATGCTGTTTTATTCTAGAATTACGTGTTTACTTTTCCGCGATAAATGAGGGTGTCACAGTTGGTATCAGAGCATATTTGCTCCCGACGCACGTTTGTGCACCCCAATATAAATAACTTGACCTTAAAATAATAAACTTGAGAGATGGGTAAGATGGGTAGACTTAGGACCTTATGTTGTAGTCTCTTTGTGTTTGCTCTTTGTTAGGTACTAACTTGTTTGTTGATTGTCATTTAATAATTGTTGCGTTCTTGGATCAATGACCGTGAGCTTATCTATAGCTAATGGAGCTATTACCCTTATTATAAAAAAAAAAAATTTTGAACTAAAGGTTTTGAAAATATTTTAATGTTTTTCACTGGTTTTAACGTCAATTAGTGTTAAAGCTTGTTATTGGAGACGTCTGATAATTAGTTTTATCATTTGTTGGTGTAAAAATGTATTTTTATGTCTTTGAATTGGAATATTGATGTTCTTGAGTGATCGCCAAGAGTATCTCCGTTCCATTGAAAGGACACTTATATTTTAAGAAGATCAAGATTTAGTGCCTATTGCTGAGGATTGAAGATTTATTCAACCTTTGAAGAATGCTTCTACTTCCTTGAAGATGTTTCTCGTTCTTTTTGTATCTCGCCTTATTCTTAATCTCTTGGTGCTTATCCTCCTTCTAAACTCCCTTCTGTTTTACTTTAAAAGCTACGCTTGTACTCCTAACTTGTCCTTTGTTCTTTGCTTATCCTCCCTTAACGCCATTAGATAGTACTCTTTCTTGTGAGGAATGTTGACCTTGGTTGGAAATTATGACCTTTGAGGAGATTGTTTGTGTTTGACCCTTAATCCTGGTTTTGAGAGGATGTGATATTAGAAAGACTTAGGTAAGGTGATGAGACATACTTAGTGATTCTTATACCTAGTTCCTTGACAAAGTGAGTATAATCGATTGGTGGATTCTTTGTGTTAGGAATGAGTTGCCTATGTAATTAAAGTTATAGAACTTGGCTTTGTTGTTTATGTTTGGGATTTGAAAGCTTAGTAGGTTGAGCGTCGTCGCCTTAGGAGTAAACATGAGATAAGTTTAGGATATGAATTTGGAAGAAAACCCATTTTTTTAGATGTTAACAATCCCGTATAGATTGGGAATGTGATTTGGTGTTAGTTGTTCCTTGAGAACTTTGTTGAGAAGTCTTTGTCAATTCATTCTTTGGTTTTTAAAACATTGAGGTTGTGTCGAGTGCTTGAGATAAAGAGATGCTTTTATACTTGAGTGGTAGATTTGATTTAGGGAAATCCTAATATGTGATAAGATAGGTGGAAGAAGTATCTAACTGATTTATCACCCCTTAAGCGAGCGTTTATTTTACCTTGACCCTTGTTTGGGATTTGGTCGTTTTGTCATGAAGGTACAATACCCTAATAGGCGTGACCTTGTTAGAGAGAACCTTAAGTTTTAGGAAGCGTATGGATTAAGCCTTAAAAATCCTCTTTCGTACCATTAATCGTTTTCCTCCCTTTCATTCATACCTTGGTTGGATTTGATTCTTAAGTATAAAAGTTTACTCGTTATTTCCTTGTCTTGAATACCTTCCTAATTCTGATATCTCTTACTGGTTGTTAACTAGTTATCTTTATGATTCGACTCTTTTAGTCTCACATTTTGACATGTTCATATATTCCTTTTTAAATTTCCTATCATTTCCTGACCTGGTTATTACCCTTTGTTTCCTTAGTGGAGTGATGACATTGTTGTTTGAGATTTGAGTATCTGACGTTTCCTTGTTGTCTAATTTCCCTCTATCCTTGATCATAAGCGTTACCGTTCATACCTCCTTTCCTCGCTTCATCTTGCTCCTCCTTTAAGTTTGACACTCGTATCTTGTGAAACTCTATCTTTGACATCCTTGTAAATTTGACTTCAATCCTTATCCCTAGGAAGTTCATCATACCTCTTTTGTTGGTTAAGCTTGAACCCTCTTAGCATACTTGTATCTATGATGTCTAACTTACTTTTTATTTCGCACATTTTCTAAATATTTCAAGCTATCATTTTAGGTTCATTGTTAAAAAAAAAAATTTATGTTACTATTACAAAATTTTCCCTACTTGTAAAGATTTGGAAAATGAAAATTCGATTTAATTCTCTAATTGTTCTTTGAGTATAGACTTCTTTATCATGGTTTTGAGTTGCTAAACCTGAGATTTTTGTAAATTTTATCCAATTTCTATTCACTTTGATCTAATCATGATGCCTTTGTTAAAGTTTAATATTATATTTCAGGAATTTAACTCCCCTTTTAGTTTAAAAGTGAAACCTTCATTTCTATTTTGTCTTTCGCAAAAGAAAATTTGAGTGGATTGCCTTTTTCTTTGATTTTGACGTTGATCGGATGATAGAACTAGTTATTGGAAACGTTTGATAACTTGTTCTACGCTTGTCGGCGAATAGTTTTTGTTTTAAATTTGTCTCTAACTTGGAAAGTTAGCGTTCTTGTGTGCACGACAAGAGCATTTCCGTTCCATGAATGAGACTTATATTTTTGAAAACTCTTCATTAATGTTTTTGAAGGTATTTTGATTTTTGATTTGTACAAATGATTTGCCTTTTGACCTTATCTTTGATTTGGAATGTGATGTTCTTGAATACGTAACGAGAACACTTCCGTTCCTCTGATGAGAGTCTGGTTCTGTCGGAAAATTTTATTTGAAACTTTTGAAAGAATTTCGATTCTTACGATAAATAACCTTTAAAATGTTTTGGTTACTGATTCCAATTCCAGTTTTATTTTTATAACCTTTCATTTATACTTTCAAGTTTCGAGGACGAAACTTTTTAAAAGATGGGGTGATTGTAACACCCCGTATTTTATTAAGTTGGATAAAATTCTTTTAATTGCTATTTTGAATTTAATTACATCATTTAACGATTTATATATATATGCTTAGCTAATTAATTAATTTCATCATAATTCGATACGTTAATTTTAATAATCATTAATAAGTTTATTTAAAGTTAGTTCGAGTTTATTGAAGTTAGTTCGAGTTTATTTATTTAATAATTTCCGTTTCTTTACGAGTCCTTATGAAAGTTGTTTTAAGTGAACCCGAGATGGATTTTGGGAACAAAACCGTCCAATTAGCTATTTTGAGCTTATTTCACTAAATTAGCAATTTTTATTAATATCCGTTAGTTTTGTAAAAATCGCTAATAATTCCGATTCAAGCTGATATTGTATTATTTACGTTAACTAGTTGAGTTTATTTTATTTTCACTCATTAAATTTATTTATTATTGATTCCGTTTTATTACTGAAACTTTTACTAAAACCGATTTTATTAACTCGAGACGGTTTTAAAAACGAGCGAAATTACTTAACGATGAAGAAAGATACGTATAATAAATAGCTAGCAAGCAAGCACGTCACTCATTTCTACGTTGTTCCTCCATCTTCTTTCTTCTTCTTTCGTTCTTCTTCTTCTTTTTTTCCCCTTTACAATTTCGCGTCTATAAACCCGTCCCGACGCTTCGTTTCTCAACCGTTTTCAACTATTTTTGTTCCATAGCATTCCTCTCGTCGTTTCCGTCAATCCGTTGTAAGTAAAATTCATTTTTGTCATATATTTTTACAAACCCAATTTATACTTTCAGCTTTATTTATTATAAGACGGTTGTAGATGCTGAGATAGGCGGTCTTGTAGAAGATTTGTTAGTCATAAATGATTAGTTCAATCGGAAAAAGGTAACAATGATAGGTTACTCGATATTACTTATAAAATATGTTTATTTCGAATGCTGGTTAGTCTGTTTTATAGTTGAGACGGTGTATAATTATATATAGGGATCATTATGGATGTTAATTAGTCCGTTGTATAGTTGAGACGGTGTATACTGATATGTGGAGATGATTGAGACGGTGTATACTGACCTGTAGGGATCATTTGGGATGCTAGCTAGTAAGTGGTATATTTAAGACGGTGTATGCTGACATGTATTGATTTTGGGATGCTATTTGGGATAAAGATGATTGTGTTAGAATAATAAAAGGAATTACGAATGGTTGCCATGTTAGGTGTAACTAATTTATAAATGGAAGAGGAGGTGGGATATGTGAGACGAAAGAGATCATGATGGATATATAAAGCTTTATACGTTGAATTGCAGAGAGATATTCATAGCCCTTGTACCGTCAGTTGATTAATGGCTTTGAGGTTCAGATTTGGACTATGGATTTGGGGTATTGTATATTAATTTGTGTTCCTGGCTGTAGCTTGGCAGTGGCCTAGCCGTGGCCTAGGCAGTGGCCTAGCTAAGTCACGAGTTTGAGGCCATGTGTAGTTGATGGTTAGGCCGAGTTTGAGGTTGTCATAATAACTTTTGGGCCGTGTCTATAAATTGTTTTGACGCTAGTTTGGTTTATTTAAAATATAATTAAATTAATTTTCGTCTCATATTTTATATAAATATAATTCGTTAATATCGTCCTTTCACATAATTATTTTAGGTGCCTCATATGTGGTTGAAAATGAAGAGTAATTTTGGGTTTTAGAAGCTTTCTCAAGTTATTATTTGTCTCTTTGCTAGCGTAAGGTAACTATTCCGAGTTACTCGACGAATTAATGTCACATTAGTAGTTGATGTTGTGTTTGGTGTTTGTTAAGTGTTTAGGTTATTGATAATGTGTTACTTTCGTTTTTCACATGATAGAAATTGGAAATAGCATGAGAATGACATTGTGATACATTTTGTAATTTGGGCCAAAGTAGGCCAAGACTCCGAGCTGGGCCAGATTGACCGAACGAGTTTGGTCAAACTAGGTTTAAACCGGTCAGCCTCGATTTGACCGATGACCCGTCGCGGGACTCGGGTCGAGGGTTTGTCTTTGAGGGGAGATTGGTTGTTATTGGATGTTTTACGTTGATGCCTTAATATTTGTGACTATCATTTCACATGTTGGTTGTTGGATGAATTGGTTGCCTTATACTTGAGTCTTCTTGTCTTGTTGCCTCTTTGCCATTTTAGCTTGTTCTCATGGAGTATGGTATTGTTGGTTAGCTGGAATTTGGGTTATTATTGATATTGGAGATATTGTTGGATTGTCAGCTGAATATGCTCTTGCGTAGCCTTTCATATACTAGGGTGTGTATAATCTTTTGTGTGTACAAGTTTGGACTCTTTGCCCCTTTTATGGTTAATTGGGTGTCCTACTTGTCTTATGTGGTGTGGGCTAAAGTATTCAAGCTGGGACTAGGTCCTAGGTGAGTATTTCGGCCTTCATCATAGATAGGCCGTTATAGTCTTTGACGAGTATATGTTTGCGGCTTAATAGCCTTTGTGTTCCTGGCTTGGTGGGTTTATATCCAAGCTGGGGCATGACCTTTCTGCCTATTTTGTGAGGAGATGGTCAGCTTAAGTACTAGCCAACCCTTTGGTGGACTCCTTAGGGTACTCATGTGGTTTTATCATGAGTCTTGGGTGCGGTGGTTTTATCCGCATTTCTCTAGGTCTGCGCAGTCTAGGATTAGGGTTGAGTCGTATCTTGGCCATGTTTTATTCATATTAACCTCTGAGCCAAAATACTAACTTCCCTACCTCGTGGTATAGACTCGAGTTACAAAGTGACTATTGACTGTACTAATAACTTATGCCTGTCTCTAGATATATTGTCCTTTCTTGTTTGATGATTCTCTGAATCATAGAAGGTGAGATGCAAGCCGGCTATGGTTGATAGAGTTTGGATTCCTGGATGTTATGTGATTCACATGATAGTGTAGTATGAGTCGGTCTAGTATTCGCATGCTAGGACTATGTGTTGTTATATTGTTGTTCACATGATAAGCACGATTGTCTAGCATCTATATGCTAAGGCTATGTGTTATTCATATTCATATTCTTATGTTTACATGTTATATTAATTATGACATTTCGTGGCTGGGAGAACTCGGAGTTACTCCCCACTGACTGTGGCTTTCGTATTTGTATAAAATGCGAATGGCGGATGTAGGTGATGCATATATGGGGTACATGGACGAGCTAGCGAGCAAAGTAACCTTGGAACCTAGATTGGCTTTATTTTATTGTGACCCTTAAACACTTTTTATGTCACATACATTTTAGGGACATATGTCTCCCTCTTTACATTTGGTTGTATAACTTTGCTATTCGCGACTTTAGCAATGGTTATGTTGCGAAACTTCTATTTAGACCTTGTATGTTTTGACACCTTCCAATTTGGATATCTTTATAACAGGTTCAGGTTTTTAAAAATTACAGGTTTTTACCCAAATGAACCTATTACAAACATATCCATGCTGTTTTATTCTAGAATTACGTGTTTACTTTTCCGCGATAAATGAGGGTGTCACAAGTAGTGGCAGTAACAATAATTACGCCGGGAGTAGTGAAAGTAACAATGATTACGGACAAGTAGTGAAATGTTATTAATATTGTTTCATTAATAAGAGTAAAATATTAATAGCGGGAGTAGTGAATTTGTCTTAAAATTTATTTCATCTTAATTTTAGGATATGTCATAGAAAAATATTTTAATGATAAATTTATGGGTTATGCAACTTTAAGTAATTTTATTTAATGAAAAAAAATTAATGGTAAATAGAGGTAGCCCGGGCGAAGCCGGGCACCAATACTAGTATCAAATTATAGTTCATGCAAAGTTTTTTAACATCAAACAAAACAAAGGAAAAATTAGGGCCAATAAAAAGGCAAAAAAAAAAAAATAGGAATTATCAACATACCTGCTTTGATCTTCTGTAGAGATGAAGAGGAGGAAGCTTGATAAAGAAGATGGACGGAATAGATGGAGAGAGAAACAAAGAAAGGGGAAGTTGGATGGTTTTTTTTTAAGGGTTTTAAAATGATCTTTACAGTGGGATAAAAAAAAGTGACTCTGTGTTAGTAGGGTTAAAGAGATAACCCAAGTCAATCCATACTCTGCTTTAGTAGGGTTAAAGAGAATAACCCAAGTCAATCCATGTCATTACCAAGTCATGCCATTCATTCATTACAAATCACACTTAACATTTAACAGAATTTGACGGAAATTAGAGAGTAAGGTCACGCCTAATGGTTTTTAATTAAAGTTAGGGGTACCATAGAGGTTAATAAAAATATAGGCGTATTAGGTAGAAAATCAAAAAAACACGGCCTACTATTCCGTAATATTAGAGCTGGCAAAAGCTGACCCGACTCGATACAACCCGAAAATTGGGTGACCCGAAACCGACCCGATCTGATCCAACCCAACCCGATAACATCCTTATTTTTTCCAACCCGAACCCGACCTGAACCGACCCGACCCGACCCATGACCTGATATTGACTCAACCCGATAATGAATTAGCTTAATAATGGTGTAAATAAGACCAAATTGACATTAATCTTAATTATTTTAACTTAAAATTACAATTAATACGCCTACACGTGGTTTAAACATAAATTTACCCATCTAAAACTAAATACATAAGAGAAAATATATGCTTATAATCTGACCCAATACTGACCCGACCCGACCCAACTTGCCACCCGCTGATGACCCGACATGAACCGTAACCGACCCGCCCGTCGCTAACACGTCACAACCCGAACCTGATATGACCCGACCCGCTTTGACCCGACCCGTAAACGACCCGAGTGACTCAATTGCCAACTCTATTCCGTATAGAAAACCCAATAAAGAATTTGAGCTCCAAAAAAAAAATAAAAAATAAAGAATTTGATAATTTCCCTACCTTTTGTCTAATGAGTAATGAGTCACCGAGACTGCGAGTATTTTTTTTTTTTTTAAGACAAGTGTCCGAGACTGCGAGTATACGGGTAGGAGAACTGGAGAAGGAACAGAAAAATCTTCTAGTAGTAGGCAACGGTAGCACTCCCCAACCCACACAAAATAAGAAATGGTAACTCACTCTCTCTCTTCCATCCTCTCTCCTAATCCACCTCCCTCCACCACCACAACCACCGCAATTACCACCGCCGACACTCTCTCTCCTCCCTATAACCTTCGTTTCACCGACTTCTCTCGCCGGAATCCTACACCTCTCTTTAACCACCACTGCCGTCGCCGCCAATTTCTCCCCCCTCCTCGCGTCTCCACCTTCTTCAGGCCGTCCGAAAACGACGGAGACGGCGGCGATGTCGATACTACGTCGGCGGAGCAGTTTTTCGAGAATAACTCCATTGCTGATTTCATGAGGTTTAAGAAGCGAGCTAATGATGGAGGTGGTGATGGTGAGTTGCAGACGGCTGTTGTTCGGTTTCGAAAGAAATTTCCTTGGTCCATTCTTCGTCCTTTCCTTCAGGTATTTAATTGTTCTTTGTTTGTGTTTTTTTGTACGAAGTATGATGATATTATGTTTGTTGTTGTAATTTGGTGGTTGAATGAATGATTTTTTGCAGGTTGATTTGGTTTCCACCATTCACATTGCCGATAAAGAGTACGTCTTTTCGATTTGCCATGTTTTATTGCGAAATTGTTTAGTTGATGAAATTAGTTCTTTTATATTGAATTGAGTAGGTCTTGCATTGCATTAAACTTGTAGTCTTTGGCTTGGATTTCGTTATCTAATGGCGCTTTGTGATGAAAATGTGGAGGAATTAGGAGAATTTAACGCAATTTATTACTATTGTAATGGTTTATAGGATCCCAGATGGTTTTAATTCATGCTCGTTTGATAACAATAACAAATTACCCCAGTGCCTTAATAGGAGACTCCTGGAAGTTGCGGGGTAAGAGGATCGGAAAGCCTTACCCTTGTGTTACACACAAAGAGGCTGTTTTCGAATGACTTTGAGATTCGAAGAACTGCATCGAAGCACTCTACTTCACAATAGAAAGAAGCAAAGCCTTTTTAGTGAGCCATTTTGTTTTTTTTAATCATAATCATCCTATAAGAAAGAGTAATGAATCTTTGACTCCATTGGAAATAGAAACGCATTTGATAACAATGTTTAAGAATGGGATTTTGGTAGAGAGGGCTCTATTGGAAGCAAGGGGGTTGAGTTGCGGACTTGCGCCATTGTGTACGTCCTTTATTTAGTAGGTATTGATTGTGTTACTTATATTTTACTATTCATACTGGCATACTTGGTTTCAGCTGGTTGTCTCCACTCATCATTCCAAGAACAAGAGAAAATTAAGAGGGCATGGATTTTGCTAATGTCTATGGACTTGTTGTTTGTTCTCGGGCTGATGGGAGAACTGAGAAGTAAAATATACTTGGAGACACTTTGTCTAAGTTGCCATCATTCATTCTTTCGAAAGTCGTCCACCCACTTCAATTTTTCTTCTCACAAGTTACAAAACTTAATGAGTTAATGGTTACATTTATAGCTATTGAACTTAATATTGGCGCCAAGTGGTTCGAAAGTCAAAATATCCATGCAGCTAGGGCACTAGACTATGACATAATATGCTCTTCACTGGCTGTCTAGTACGGGTCTTAAAATTGCTAGATGAAATGTGCAGTTGATATTGGCACTATAAATTTGTCAGAAAGGGTATCTCTAATATCTAAATGGAAATGATTTTCTGTGCTTTTACTAAATTTTAACTTGAGGTTGGTGTAAGGGTAGATTTGATGTGACAACAAATGTTAACTGCTTGCAAATGTGCTATAAAAAAAGCTTACTATTTAAGCTCTATAGGTTTCAACTTGAGACCCTTGACTATAAATTGCTTTGCTAGGAAACTGAAGACTTCTGCAGTTCACCTTTTAAGTTCTTCCTTTTGTTTACTTCTCGATGGATTGTGCTCTAGTATCTATTGGTGACAGATCATTTGATCGTTTGTTGTTTGTTATCCTACAGATACTTTGATACTTTACAGAAGGAACTTGAACACTATGATTGTGTACTTTATGAGATGGTGACTAGCCGAGAGAGTTTAGAGCAGCGTAGATATACTGTAGCTAAAAAGAGGCTTAAATCTTCACGTTCAAGAGGATTTAGCATTATTGGGTTTATTCAGAGACAGATGGCTCAAATACTAACACTCGATTTCCAGTTAGATTGTCTTGATTACCAGGCAGAAAATTGGTATCACGCTGACTTAGATTTTGAGACCTTCAAATTACTTCAGGTACAATACTTTACCTTTTGGTGCTTATAATAATATCAAGGCCTCAACTTTGCTTTATTTTAATCTGGTCGTTCTATTATTGCAACTTTCGCGCTCTGTAAAATTTGAAATTAATAATATTCCATCAATGTTGGCAACTTGGCATAGTAAATAAAAGAAGCATAAAACTATGGACTTTCAAACTTAGTATTTAAATATCTTTGTTCGGAAATTTTATCTTTCAGCTAGAAAGAGGTGAAAGCTTCTTTACATTTGCAAGAGACATGACTATAAAATCTACAAAAGCAATGATGCAACCAACAATTCCTGAAAATCTCGACCCTTGGAGATCCAAGCTCTTATGGGCATCTCGTGTTCTTCCTATGCCACTTGTGGGTCTTCTTATTATTGGAGGCATCTGTACTGATGGTGGAGATCAGGTAACAGAATACCCCGAGCTAGATGCTTTATCCAGGCTTGATTTTGGTGCTGCAATGAAATTGTTCCTGGCAAAGCGCCTTACATCTGAGTAAGTATCTATAATTTTGTTTTGTTTTGCATAGCTCCATATATAAGACACTAGAGGAGATATTGCAAGCTTCACTAGTAGATCATCTGTTTGTGCACAGTGTCTATGAGGTATTTGCACACGGTTCAGGGTGCCTGTCTTAGAACCGTATGTTCAACAGCATAGCTTAAATTCTAGAGATAGGACGATTCAGGAGCACTATTATATCAAGAAATTCAACATTTGGTGTCCATAGTTTAGATTGTAGACTTCTAAACCTTGTATATTTTTATCACCCTTTTACTTACCAGTATGGTGGGCGGTGGCCAAGCAACTGGTCAGATTTGAGGTCTGGGAAAAGGGGTATTCTTGTCTTGTTCATTGGACGCTTGTATGGAGAACCAAAATGGAAGGAAATTTGGGTTTCAATCGTCTAGTTCACAATTGTATCTTTTTCTTGGTAATTGGCTATGGTGCTTTCCTCTTGAAAACTTTTGCTTCAGGATCAGATAATTCTTAGCAGTATGATTGAGTTACTGATTGCGGAATGCTGTCTGGGAAGTCTTGCCATGTATGCTTTTTTGATAGTTTATCTCAAGTTGCTCATCACTATATGCACTCTATGTCTTCTAAAATTTGATTTGGGGAGCTAGAAAGCTTAGGTCTTAGGTAGATGACTGGAAGAGAAGAACACTACTAGCCTTAGCAGAGCCCTTCAAGGATTGAGATACTGGCATAGATTCTATGATCTTTGACTTGATAAAATGTTCCACATGACAGTGAGAGATTGAACCATAGAATAAGATCGCCAAAGATGTGAGAAAATATTTCCTTAAAAGATGGATCTTCCATCACGGATTCATGGTTACGAATTTAGAGAAGTGTGAGGCAAGTTAAAGCAAGCAGGAATTTATAATTATCGATTCAACCCTGAGGTAAAGCAAGATAAATCATTTTTTGTTCCTCTACTCTGTGACGACTATACTGAATTCATAATGAATCTAATACGAGAATTGTTTACTATGGTGACTGGTATGCTATGTGGGTGTACAAATGGGAGAGTAGAATGAAGTTCACTATCAAAGCAATGTAAGGGGAAAGGTAAACCCCTCCACTGAGCTGTTCTTGAGGATTCTCGAAATTGTTGTTACCAGGGAACCAAAATGGATAAAACCGTGAAATTGCCAATACATATGGTGAGAATAACATTAGCATACTCACTCGTTGCTGCCTAAGAATTGTTAGAGTGAATTACACACAAGGAATTGTTAGAGTGAGAAACCTGTCAAATGATAAAGGAACAGTTAGAGTTATCCATTACAACCTCCATCCCAAAGTAGTATTTCATCATTTGACTGTTGGTGGGCAATGTATGGCAACATTGACTGTTTCAAAAAGTAGCAATAATTGTAAATTACGAGAATTTTTTTTTTGAAAGAAAGAGAATAAAATGCTATGAAGTGACTATCTAAGTAAAACAGAAGCAATTATCTGGGCATCTTATCCTGAAAGAGTCTTAGGCAGTTAGGCTTATTGGCGACTGTTGCTATTTTGGTTCTCTTTCCGTTCTGTCTTGTTGTCAATGTCTCTCAAGTCATGTATATTCCAATATTTCCCTCTTTGAGGTCTGAAAATGTTCCAATGTGAAGGTTCACCCAAGTGACAGCAGATGTGGAAGAGAAGTCGGTTATCATCGGTGAGAGGAACAGGGCGGCAACAGAAGCCCTTCAAAGAGCAATGGATGAAGGGCACAACAAGATAGCCATACTTTATGGAGGCGGGCACATGCCAGATCTTGGCAGACGATTGACGGTTGACTTTGACCTCGTGCCCTCTCAAGTCCACTGGATAACTGCATGGTCAATAAGGAAGCGGGATTTGAAGAGCAACTCAATTCCGATTCTACAGACCATGGCTGAAGTCTCCGGTTGGCCGTTAAATAGGTACCAAACTCTGGGACTCCTTATATTTTCGTCAGTGCTTGCTGTAGATCTTTGGTTTTGGGAGCTATTTTTTGGAACAGCGGTTAATTGGGTCTCTCAAGTCGCATCAGATACTGCACTGTACTTCGGCCATTGACCAGCTCAAAAGATGATGATTAAATGAATGTTGATTGCTCATAATAGGTAAAATTGAAAGGTTCTGTATATGCATTTGTAAATAATGCTGTAAATTTTCAGAAGTAAACTGGTAAAATTTCAAATGTACACAATAGCATTGATTATTAACCACGAAAGTATGTATATGCTGAACACTACTTTCCTTTAAGATATCAGAATTGGGGGAATGTGTTTTATTCTAATAATGGCTTGTTTGAGATGAGTTTATTGTTGAACAAGAAGAAAAATTAGAATGGCAGTAGCGAAGGGTGGAAATGAGGGACTGTAAATGTATAATAGCTATCCCGTAAAGGGAGGTAGCTTATCGCGTCTTCTTAAAGATGTGCATTACCCCCGTCTCTCAACCCTCGTTATGCACTACTCTCTTCCTAGATCAAATCTTCTATGTCACATCTTGTATTTCCACCTTTTTATGCTTTCAACACATCATTCATGTAACATAAATTATTCGTGCGAGTTTTAATATTTAAATGATTGTACTTCGAAAAGAGAAAAGAAGAGCATGGAACATGAAATGTGCCACACTAATCAGCTAGTCTTGCTTGTGACGGGCTAATTCCGTCACAAGCTTGTGACCTCTTACAAAAAGGTAGAGGGGACAAGGTGGGGCACCCTCCATGTGATTCCCACTCACCTCTCAATGAGTATTTTGTGAGAGAAAACGGTATCCGTCGCAAGCTTGCGACGGGTACCTCCGTCACAAATGAGAATTTGTGCACAATAATGGGACATGATCTTAACTTATGTCTTCCTTGTATCGAAGAGGTCTTAATCTAGTGATTAAGACGTAATCTAGTGATTAAGACGAAGGTATCATGACGATAGGTCATAGGTTCAAATTCCCTCTCTAAATATTTTGTACTCGCCTTGATTCCTTTTTCCTGTTTTGCTTCAGCATATATCACTCTAACCCAAGATAATTCCTTTAAAATCTTAATTTTGCCAAGTTAAAAACCCACAAAATTCTCCAAATTTACAAGGGGTAATAAGGTATGGCATTGTAAATTTTGACTGTATGTTCTTAATAATCAGGAGTCAATATATTTTATGGACTTTAATTTGATGCGTACACATGTATGTATTCCATCAACTAAAAGTAAGATAAAAAGAAATCCAACCATAAACTTATGACGACATGCGCATTAGCTCAGGTGTATGAGACTCATTTCATAATATGGTCAACACAAATTCTCACTGAAGAGGCGAACTTTTACAAATTGAAGACGGGCCAAATATCATCATTTTAACGACAAATGTGATCATTTTATTGACAAATTGTTATAGCATAGAAATTTATTCTACTTTTTATCTAAAAATGATTACATTTTCGTCTTAAATGAGGTCATATTTTATTCTGTCTTCAGCTTGTGACGAAATATGACCCGTCTTCAACATGACTTATTGTATGGTAAACTACCTGTATGTATGCGCGCTCATGGAAAACTTGTGTTTATTGTTCTGTTTTGCTCCAGCAATCAGCAATTATCACCATATCTTGCAATGCAAATATCAAGGCCCGTTGAATAAAAAATTATTTATTAAAAAACCTGTTTTACAAACTTCTTGTGTAGATCCTTACACAGGAAGTTTGTAAAATTGGTTATACAAGAATTTGTAATGTTTGTAAAACTATGAAGGTTTTAAATGTTAACGAAAACTTTCAATTTTTTTTGAAGAGTAAAGGGCGAGAACACCTAAGAGGGAAAAGGGGTGAATTAGGTGTCTATTTAAAAATTTAAGCTTAATGAAAGTTTCTTTTAAAACTCTTAAACACTTTAGACAACACTTAGATGAAAGGAGAAGTTGATATTTAGAACTATAGAGTTAGAAGTATTCAACAACGATTTAGCAAGTAGAAGTCACAGTGTTAAAACGTGAGTTTAGAGTGGCTACGGAAATAAAACGAAATAGACATGCCAAACGATGTTTTTAAAACTGGTTCGGTCACTACTCCGCGATCTACGTCAAGCGCTATTTTATTAAACGTCTTAGGAGTAAACTCATACAAACTAAGACCACCCCGAATAATAAAACAACTCCCCAACCTACTCCGATTGTTATTGTTTTAGCAGGATTTCCCCTGAATGGATCCGGCTTGATTAAAGAGTAATTTGGGTATCTAGTTCTATAAGTTTGGAATATTGTGAGTGAATAACAAGGGAAGACTGAGTATAAAGAATATTACTTGTATTATTTCAATAAGGTGAATATAAATTTGTATATATATAATTGAATATCCGAGAAACAATAAGAGGTAAATTGTGGAGTAGCTCAATAAAAATCAATGAATGATGAATGAATTTACAAATGCCAGATTACAATATTTATAGTCCTACAAATGTTAACGTTGTATTGATCTTCAACGTTCCTCTCTTTTCTCGGAGTTGTTGCCAGATTAATAGGGCACACTCCCTATTAATCCGGTTTGACTCGTTCTACTCTTAACTAATCTTTAGCTCTTCTTCTTTTATGCGTCTTGATTCATTGATGATATCGTCTTATAGTTAGATTTGGTCTTCCTTGAGAATAGGACGTGGTTATTAGCTCATACAACTGCCTCTCTTGTTTATCTTCTTAATCCAAATGTTTGAATGTCCCGCCAGGCTATTCTCGCACTTACCATCGGGCTTCTCTTCCGAGGATTTAGTAGCCTGCTTGCTATAATATTCTTCAATAGCCAAATAGTAGTTAGATTTGTCCGGTCTCTGGTTGCCTCAATCAGCCTAGTAAGGTCAGGCCAGGTTAGAGTCAGACCAGGCTAAACTGGGCCTAACAGTTATTGTTTAAAAGCTACTCCGCTTCCAAGACTCTTGCTTTTTGGGCTACTCCGCCGAAAGACTCCGTGCTTAAAACTACTCCGCAATAAGACTTTTGCTTTGGGCTACTCCGCCGAAAGACTTCATGCTCAAAAGCTACTCCGCTTCGAAGACTTCGTGCTTAAGATAACTCTATCCTAAGACCTTGGTTTGGTTCTACCCGTCAATGTTGTTCACTCAATTGAACGGAGGAGATAAAGTTTAAGTACAAACACGAGATCCTCGAACTCAATTAAACGACTAGGTGCAACACAACATACTCAATAAAAGACTCACAAAGAAAAAAGAAACTTGCAAAATGTGACTCAATAATTGTTAAGTGATAAACGATTTTTCAAAGTTAATTTACTCGATAAAAAGTCTTTTTCGGTTTTAAACTCGTTGTTGCACACTTGTAAAAATGAATTATAGGCAAGGTATTTATAATGTCCAAGTAGTATACTTTACACATTAAAATATCTCACACACCATTAGTCCAAGTGATAAAAATAATGTAAATAGTTTGCTTGAGCAACATGCACAAGTCACCGAAATTCTTCTCCAAGTAAACCGAGTATTCTTCCTCAAGAAACCGGTGTATATTCAAGCAAGAAATCTTGCACACACACAAATGTAAAAAGCAAACAACCCATTTATAGAAAGTGTCTTATTGTGTAAGCAAACTCTTTAGCAAGACATTAAAAGCTCTATTTTCTTCAAAAACATCAAAACATTTTCAGAAAACTATTTGTGAACATTGAAAGCATTTTAACAATAGTTCAAATATTTTCGAAATATTTCTTTGGAGGACGAGTCATAAGTAACAGTTGACTGAACTATTGTTTTTGCACCTAGACATAAATTCGAGTTAAAGATCTATTTACAACACATGACTTTAACACTATTGACAATCTTCATCTTTGATCTTCTTGATGACTTTATTGATAACCTTGAATTGATAATTGAAGCTTCATGCTACATGGTTAAAACTTAAGAGACATACAATTAAATAACAATAAGATTAATTTGTCTTAAGACATCATCAACATTAACTAATCAAATTGGATTTCTTCATTTTTCTTTAAGAGGAAGGATGATGTCCCTTCTTGCCCTCGTTTTACCACTGATTGAGCCCATCCATTCCTCTCTAATCGATCAACTTACTTCATATACAAAATTAGAAGAGTGAATTAACATAGCATATTTAGGCCATGTCATAAAATTAGCCAAATATCATGAGCACTTAGGCAAACCGATAAGAGATTGTTCTAATTTACCAAGAGGTCTTGGGTCTTTCGGTCTTGAGTTCAAGCCTTTAAAATGCAACAGTGTTAAAACTCATGAGGTAAACCTTTACCGTCTTAGTGGTCCTATCTGACTTAAATCCGAATTAAACCAGGTAGTATTAGCAATCAATGAAGGAAGTTTTAAGACATTAAATCAAGAGTTTCATTTAACCATCCAAAAAAAAGACAAATTAAAGGTGGAGTGTGAAATATGCATGTGGTATTGAATGTGTATTCTTTGTCAAATTAAAGACGTAAATAAAGACTGGCTATTTTACATGCCTTTAAAAGGTATTTTACCAATAATAAGGATATAAAGTATCAGTTTTTCCATTGGATCCTTTCCACTTGGAGATAACAACACTATAATTTTAGTCTTTTTTCATAAGAAAGTAAGATGAAATTATTGGGATTATTGTGTGTCTTTGTGTTGGTGTCAAAAGTTATGTTGTCTATTTACATGCACTACTACACTAGTGTTATGAAATTGTTTGTGATGCCACTCCTTCGTATCATCGTATGTATGTAAAACATAAAAGAAAATGAAAGGGTGTCACTGTTGAAATATAAAAGGCCAAAATTTCCATGTAAAGTGAGGGAAATGGGAATAAATCATACTTCATAAATAATTAAGTGTACTTTGCTCTCTCTCGATGGATCAAGGGTATCGTTCGTTTGCAGATAATGTGTATCACAGTCGAGGAGATGAATCTTCGAGACACAATTTTGTGTCTTGTTGTAGGTATTTTTCCGAAACTCTATTGATTAAGATGAGTAAAGATTTCTTCGATCATTTGGCCAGTTTTGTTCGTCCCTTGAAGAATATTGTGGATGTTGGAGTTGACTTCCGTATCCAGACATCCGTACGCCATCAACACACTTATGTTAATCGATGTAGTTACTTTGTCGCCTTAGTGTACGGTATGACTAAAATAAGTCCATTTGACCAAATGAGTCAAATGTCCGGTTGCCAAATAAAAAAGTAAATAATTAAGTGGAGACTTATTTGCTGGAAAATGATACCTATTTGTTGCCAAATTATTAAAATGATCATATTTTATAAGGAGGGGCTATAGCTGCCAAATTATTAAAAGATGGCAATTGTCAATAATATATATGATATTTTGACCATGTATAATGTATTTCTAAAAGTTTATGTTAATTATTAGACATAGCCAATAATATCGGCAATGGAAACATGATGCAACGGTAAGTCATAAGTGTGATGTTCTAATTCAAGGGAATTTGTGTGCAAGTCTTGTTGCTGGAAGGATTTAAACCCTCCTATCTTATTAAAAGTATACCATATTTAAATTTATAAGGTTGTTGCTTTAATTATGTATTATGTATTTTATATTTTCAAAATTCATTTAAAAATTACTAATTTTGCATCAAGAATTTTAACAATCAACCGTGAAATCCATAGTTCAGTTGTCCAATTAGAGAAAGATCCTGCATCCGCCATTAATCATCAGATCATCAGAAGCTTGCAATCAACCTATGTAAGAGATAGTACATTACCAACAAAAGATGTCTTATATGGGGCAATTGTACAAAACCATTTTCAGAAGTCCGTCTCAAGTAGGGCTATGATTGAAAGGTTTGGAATCACAATAGAAGAGATACATTACAAATTTACAAGCACTAACTCTTAGCCAAATTTACCAACAAAGACAAGCACAAACCTTTGCAATTGCCCACTTTAGTTGTGTCTCATAGCAAGATAACACACATCTATCTTCTTTGGCCCTTTTATTTTTGGTGAACTCTAGATTAATATAATGACAAAAAAAACTGAGATAATATGGATGGAAAACAAATCCCTTTATGCTGTATACTTATGGGTCAATTTTTATATGTTGCTAAAGGCTAAAGATTTGTGGTCGTTACAAGAAAAGCCTTTAAACATTTTACAAAATAGATTACAAATTACATCATCATTCTAACACATATTCATGCTCTAATATAAAACGGTATAATAATGAGTTTAGCCTTTAAAAAAACCAAATTTTAATGTTTTGGTGTAAAGGGAGTGACAAGGGTTGAATAAGTTGATGACGGGGGATTTAATTCAGGTTATGACTCTGTTTGACAAGACATTTTACATACTCCGTAGTTTATATGACCAAAATTTAACCACGCTTATTTTTGTACAAATATTTGGTAAGTAACTTATTTAAACAAATCAGTTAGATGAAATGAAATGCTACGCCTAGGAGGCTAGGATAACATTATGAGTAATAAGGCTGCTCATTTTACCAATATTAGTAAACTTTCATCTTATTTGCCAAATAATTTCAATTTAATCAGTTATTTTATTAACTCATAATTTTAAACTTCCTTTTTACATTTGATACCAAAAAATACTTTGTATCCTTAATATATTTGGACTCATCGGAGTATATAAAACTAAGGTGGGGTAAATAATATTCAAGTAAAGTCACACAACTAGCTAGCATATCACTTATTACATGATCACCGCTTATATATATACACAAACATGAACACAACTGCCATACTTCGCACCACTTCTACTCCTCTTTAGTTTCCCAAAAGAGTCCCAATTTCATCCCATGCAATTAATATGCTAATATTATGTACCCTTTAAACTCCTTCAAACACACACCTTTTCTCCCTTCTCCCTAAATCCCTTTAAATATTCTAAAAACATCTACCATCTATAACTTGGTCTTCTTAAATCCCCTCTATTAGTATCTTCTTTTGTCATGTACATTTGATAGACTCAACCTAACAAAACTCGAAGCTATTGTTTTTTTGAAATTCCGAGGGCTGGTCGAACAGGCGATGGATGAACATGGAGTTGAACCGAAAAATGGAGGAATTAGTCCTACAAGAAAGATAGTTAAGCTTAATGGTTATGCTTTGGCTTGTGCTATATTGGCATCCACTAATTCAATTCTTCTTGGATATGGTATGTGTTCTATGCATAAACTCTAGTACTCCCTCTGTCCCGATCAATAATTTAATTACATTTGATTTATTTTCTCCTTACAGAATAAAACAAACGTAAATTATTGATTGAGACTGAGGAGTACGTAATTACTAGTTTTACAACTTTCTTTGGATTCGTTGTCATTGAATGAATATAACAAGGGTAGGTCCAAAATTGAATGAATAAGGACATAATTCGATAAAAACAACTTATATGTTGCTCTTGTGCAAGTGTTCATGTAAGGTTAAATGTGACATGTGAAGCATCTGTATTAAATATGGGTCCGTTACGTAGAAGTGATTCATTTTACCTCCTACTATAAGTTTTCTTACAATTGGTTGTTTCAACTTAATTGACCAATACTTGACGACCCATACGACCGATTTTAAGAGGATATAGAAATAGACACGTTCGATATTGGTAGATCGTTTGATAACATAACCTGCGCGCGATAAAAAGCGTCATAATTTGCTACCATGGTTCGCGAATGGTGCTGCGGTTTACTACTCCGCTATGGAGTGTTATGTGATGAGTTGATAACCTTTTATTGTAACGTCTAGGTCGCCTGGCCTTTTTATTTTGGCCAGTGACTCAAAGAAGATGAAAAAGTTTGGTCACTAAATCAGCAAGTACCATATCACTTTCACAAGAATCGCCCATTAAAAAGAGAGTATCTTGGTAGATTGTCAGGCCATAAGCTTTTTTTTTTTAAAATAAAATAAAATTAAATCCACTAAAAAGAGACTTGAGAAGTTTCGACAAGTGCCCAGGTCGGCCCTGGCAGATCTAGAGGTGTTGCCCGTGTTGGCAGGGCAGGGAGGCTCGCCCTCACTAGACAGCTAATTTCTGAAATTTTTAGTTAACTGATATTCTTAGTTTGCCTTGTTGAGATTTTTCATTAACATAAATCCTTAATTATAAATCCTGGCTCAACAGCTGTATGTGAGAATATAGTGACTGGCCTTTAATGTTTTTCACTTGGGTGTGAGACAATAAATTTTGTTGAGATATTCAGCCAACTACCAATTTTTTTTTAATAATAATATAACAAAATTAATGTGAGACCGTCTTTCCAAAAAATTTGTATTGTATAGTATGGTTTAGAATTGACATGCCGCTACGCATGGGCGTTCCTTAGAGAGAATTGTCAGTTGGGATGACATATTTCAGTTGTTATTTTTCTAAGCCTTGGATCAAGTCAAAACCCACTACTATTCTAAACACGTCACGTTGTGTGACGGAGCTATTTCGACAGTCTTTATAACACAACACGGTAAAATTATGTTTCTAATTTAATGATAGGAATATATGAAATGAATAAAATATTATTATAAGACGGTTGTATGTTGTACAATGATTTAACTCGCTGTCTCGATAATTTAATCAACTAAAACATGACATTTTATGCGTAGATATTGGAGTAATGAGTGGAGCAGTCCTATACATAAGAGAAAACCTCAAACTAAGCTCAATCCAAGAAGAACTCCTAATAGGCTCCTTAAACGTATGCTCCTTAATCGGCTCCCTCCTTTCCGGCAAAACATCCGACATTCTCGGCCGACGTTACACAATCGTCCTCGCAGCAACAACCTTCTTTGCCGGAGCCCTACTAATGGGTCTAGCCCCGTCATACCCGTTCCTCATGGCAGGTCGAGTTGTGGCAGGAATCGGAGTTGGCTACTCCCTAATGATAGCACCAGTGTATACAGCAGAGATATCCCCTGCAATGTCACGCGGGTTCTTAAGCTCGTTGCCCGAGGTTTTTATTACCGTTGGGATATTGTTGGGTTACGTCGTGAATTATGCATTGTCTGGGGTTTCTAGTAAGTATAATTGGAGGATTATGCTTTTGTTGGCCGCGATTCCTGCTATCGCGGTTGGATTGGGGGTAATTGTTATGCCCGAGTCGCCTCGGTGGCTTGTGATGAAAAAGAGGTTGAGTGAGGCTAAGAGGGTTTTGGTTAAGACATCTGAGAGTGATCAAGAAGCTGAGGAAAGACTTGGTGAAATTACTAGAGCTTGGGAACTTAATGGTATGTTATGTTATTTATGTCTCCCTTTGATTGTCCATTATGCTTGGCTACGAGTTCTGAAAAGGACATTTTTTTCCAAATTAAATATCTCGTAAAAGTTGAGTTAGAAAAAAAAAATAACCGTTTTCTGAACTCATAGCTGGGAGTTATGGTTAGTCAAAGTTTTTTTATCGAATAAACTTTGACTGACCATAATTCTTGGCAACGGGTTTAGACGACGGTGAATTTTTCTTCAAACTAAAGAGATCTCGTAAAAGATGGGTACACCTTAGGTTCAAATTGGATAAAAACCCGATCCAAAAATATGTATTTTGCGATTTTGAGGGTGATTTCTAAAATATTTAAGAGTGATTTACGTTTATTTTTGGATCGGATTTTTATTAACGCACATTTAAATGAGATGGTCTTACCCCCGTTCCGGCGGTTCCGCCACCATACAAAACATGCTCCTGTAGGATATGCAAGTTATAAGTGGACATGGAGATTTGTATATCAAACATAACAATTCTACAAGAAAATCTATATGTTATCGACCCCGATTAATTTTGAAATTACGACTTCGTTGTTTCCAATCCATTGTTAAGTGAATTGTTTTCATTTGGTGTGTTGTTGATATGGGTCATTGGCAGGGTCAAGCAACAATAATGTTGGGCAAGGTGTATGGAAGGAGCTAATATGGAGACCAACTCGGCCGACCCGTCGCATTCTAGTGGCTGCCATAGGAATCAACTTCTTCATGCAAGCCTCTGGCAATGACGCGGTGATATACTACCTGCCGGAAGTGTTCAAGGCGGCCGGAATTCACAAGAAGAAAGAGCTCTTTGCCATCAATGTTATAATGGGAACAGCCAAAGCCTCCTGTGTTATGATCTCAGCTCTATTTTTGGACAAGTTTGGTAGAAGGCCACTTCTTCTATTGGGTTCAAGTGGTATGGCAGTGGCCTTATTGGTTTTGGGCCTTGGGTCCAAGTTTCTTGAACACCCAACCCACAAGCCAACTTGGGCCATAGTAATATGTGTGGTCGCGGTGTGTGCTGACGTGTCATTCTTTTCGATCGGGCTTGGACCTATCACTTGGGTTTACTCGTCGGAGATCTTTCCGTTGAGGCTCCGAGCCCAAGGAACGAGTTTGGCAGTTTCGGTTAATAGGTTGGTTAGTGGGGTGGTTTCCATGACGTTTCTAACTATTACAAAGAAGCTGAGTTTTGGTGGGATGTTTTTTGTGTTGTCTGGGGTTATGGTGGTGGCGACTGTGTTTTTCTTCTTTATGATGCCAGAGACTAAAGGGAGAAACTTGGAGGACATAGGGAAACTCTTCGAAGATAAGAGAACTAGTGATGAGGGAAGGGAGATGCTTGATAAGTGAATGTTAGATAGGTTATGCAATTACTAATTGGTTATTATTGTTTATATCCAGTTTTCATTTTGTGTGTTGTGTGTGCAAGAAAAATATGAAAAAAAAAACGAAAAAAGAAAAGAAAACTTATCCGTTTTGTATTTTTGATCTACTGATCCCGAGAGGGTAATCGTGATAACATTTACCAGCAACAAATTCGGATTTAAACACTTACGTTGCTCATATTCTTAATAATTAGTCTCTTATTAAGTGATTTATATTAAATATTGATCACTATATTAAAAGAAAAGAAAAATAAATTCTTTGAAACTAATTCTAAAAATAGTTTTACACGTGTAAGACATCTTTGCGCAATAATTTATGTTTGTCTAATAGGAATATATGATTGCTAATGTATAAAGTAATTTAACATATCGTGAAAATACATTTTTATCAAATTAAAGTGATCAAGTACAATAAACAAAGAGTTCACTAATTTACCTAGGAAAAGGCTCGCTAGATATAAAAGAGATTACTAATTGACGTAACAGATGAGTCATACTTCACGAAAAATGAGTACAATTATAATGTTCTTCATCCGTGATCAAATGTTCTCTCCATGGCGCTATTTGAATTCGAAGGTTGAAACTCTTATGATACATAAACTAGTTACATTTTCTATCGTAGTGTCTTTCAAAAATCCATATTTTCACAAAATTATATAGATTTCTTTTTATACACTTAGTGATTTAAATATGCCATATGATGATATTCACAAGTCATAACTCTAGGATATTAATATGTTATCGGGTAATACTAAGTTTAAGCATCATTTAGTTGTATGTACAATGTAGACTCCAACCCAACCTAATACCGAAAATTAAAAAGAATTTGAAGCGTATATAAGAAAATGGTACCTAAACTCAGTCCTATATGCTATAGTACTTATAAGGCAGTTATACAAATTAGATTACTTAACTAGTTTTAAACCCGTGCAAAAAATGCACGGATCGTAATAGTACTCACTATCATTGAATATAGGAGCATATGAATGAGCGTGATTAAATGTGTAATACCGTGACAATATAAATAGTCCACAATTAAATATTCGACGTACATCCCCCTACTACTAAGAGAATAAAAATTCTCTTAGTTTTCCCTCCAAAAAGCATCTACCTAAATTAGGAAATAAGTATCATAAAATTATCTTTTCAATAAATATGTTTTAATAATTATAACTCTAATATTTTTATTAAATTCATAATTATTATTTTTCATTAAAATTAAATAAATTTAGTATTAAATTATAAATTAAAATTTGTTAAATTTTTCAATAATGCAATAATTATTATTTTAGAGAATCACTTGACACCCCCTTTTACTAAAAAAAAAAAAATCTCAAACTTTTTCCGCCTACGTCGATAACTACTACTTACAGTACTTAGTATATTTCTCTAATTAACTACTCCCCTAATTCATTTTAATGATATTCTGATTTTTTACACAATAAAAGTAGCCATAAATATATGCTGTATAATTGAAAATAGAAAAATATCAATAGTTTAAATGTTAATTTTTCTTACATTTTCATCTAAAAAAACCGTGCTATAGCACGGGAGCTACACTAGTATAATTTAAGTTAGTAATCAATATGATATGATGGAATTATCTACACATGTATATAGCGTGTTTATTATGACCTAACTATATTATGTTTATACACGAATTCTTATGTTTATTACGACCAAAAATTTACACTGCTTCGTAATATATGTGTATTAGGCCGGTCCAGTCGTAAATTTATGTAAGTAGCGTATGTAATAATATTAGACATTAGTCTAATATTAGACTATATAAACATAAATGTATTCTGTGGTAAATTGGTAACCTTATTTTTCTTTATTTTGATTTATGTTAATGTTAATTAATGTGTTTTTGGTAGATTTCTGGCGGAAGAATGTTACCGAGTCTTTTTTTTTTTTTTTTTTTTTTTTTCAAATTCAGGGAATGTAATTTGTAATTTGTGGGGTGTAATTTTTGGCTGTTCCAATTTTTTTTTTTGAATTTTCATATCATAAGATAGGAAATTAAATATGATATAATTCAGAAAATAAATGAATCCGAGAGATAAATTAATGAAAGAAATGGAGGGAGAGTAATTAAATATATGAAGAACATGGAGGGTCCTACCTAATTTTTTTTTCAAACCCTAAAAATGAGGAGCCAATGAGAAACAAAGAAAAAACTCGTCTTTTATACTATGTAAATTATATCTCTAAAATAGCCAGAGTACAAAGTACGTTATTTCTTGATTTTACACAAGAGTCTCTCTTGATAACATAATCTCATTTTTTTTTCCAGAACTGATAAATAATATCAGGGCCGTCTTTGGGCCTGTGCGGCCCGTGCGCCGGCACAGGGCCCCCAAATTTTTGGCCCAGAATGTTGTTGCAGTTCATGCGCAGAATGCAGATGTAAGGGATGAATATGATCAGGTTCCCTAATTTTCTTAAACTTCCCAAAAATATAATCAATCCTCCAACTCATTATCTAAATATTTTAAATATCTCATTCCTCCTTTGAAGGTTATTATATCACGTATAAAAATTTGTTTGTTACTTCTTCCCTCCCAATATAGTTTAAAAATCTTTTAATTTATTTTTTCTATTAAAAAAGTACAATATATGTTAGAAATTTTTCAAAAGCTTTTGCTAACCTTATCGTAATTGATAATTCGTACTTACCTCATTTATCTTGTGAATTGTAATCAACGGTGAATTTGTGTTCTTTGTTCATTCGATTGACAATTAAAATTTCACATTACAAATACATATACGGAGTATTATCGAGGGCCCCATTTTCGGTGTTCGCACAAGGCCACCTAAATCTCCAGGACGGCCCTGATAAATATCCAATCATGTTAAGGTATTAATTACGAAGTATTATGTTACCCGAAAAATTTGACAAAAATAATCGCAAATTCTCACTTGTGACGGACTCATTTTCATCACAAATTGTGACGGACCTAAATGTGACCATTTTAATGAGAAAACATGACTATTATTTAATTAATAGGTAACATTATATATTTATATGAGTAATTACTTTTTATCTTAAGGTGGTCATATTTAGAGCCGTAACAATTTAAACCGTCACAAAAAAGACCAATTAACAACAAATTTCATTTTCTTTTTTTAAATTTACCTGGTGAAGTGTTGTAATACGAAACCGGGAGTCGTGTCCGATAGATAAATGAATGATTAAAATGGATGAGTCGTCTACTGATAATAACCCAGAAACATCAACAACAACATCATACAACATACAATCCTCACCTTTGATTTGACTCTTACCATCATCTCTCTTTTCATTTTCTCCAAATCTTTACACTTACCCTTCTTCTTAAGGTAATCTCTTTAATCCCAACTTTACACTTTTTTTTTTGTACTTTGATTTCTTCACCTTCTTTATCTTTCTTCTAATCTTACTTCCCAGTTTTTTGTCTTTCTTTTTGTTTGCTGATCTGCTTAACTTAGCTTTAATCAAGAATTAATCTTTGTTCATTGTTAATTTTGTTTGTAGTTTTGGTACTCGGATGCAAAGTTATTAGTACTTAATTAGCTGATTTTGGGTTTTTAGTTTGAATTTAATGGGGTAGTGCTGATTTTTTGTGGGTTTATGTTTAATAATCATGAAAGTTGGTATCTTTGTTGAATCTGGAGCAAGTTTGTGGGTTTTAGTCACCAATCATTGTAGATTAAGTTATCATGACAGCTGATATCTTTGTTGAAATTACTTCAATCATCCCACATTGATTTTCCCCAATTGACTTGGATTAGAAATCGTGTCGACTATAGCAGTTTTGTTCTCATGATGTACTTCAGCTGCAATTTCTTTAAATGAATAGTAAAATAGTTGTGATGATATACTGTAAATTGGGATTGAAATAGTAGAAATCAGTAATCTCTGCTGGTATGTCGAAAACTGTATATGTTATGGAACGCAACTGTAGAATCTGTGTGTTAATTTCATTTGCCTTTTGCTTGAGGAAATCTAGAGTACTAAGGTATTTAGTTTTATTTGTAGCTTTGGCACTTTGCTTACTAAGGTAGCTTTGAGCCTTTGACTCGATGCAATTGTTGTGGACTTCGTATTTGGTAGATTGTGGGAGCGGGGAAGATTATGGGTGATTGATTAAGGTCTATGCTTCATTGTTTGTTAACAGTGATTATGATTGTGATAATGTAGCCTTCTGACATTGATGATGCAAAATATAAATGCTTCTCTATAAATTTCGCTATTAAGTACATTTGGTAATTGAGTTCAGCTAGAGATGAACTAGAGTTTTTTCATTGTCTTTTAATTATTCTATGGCCAACTTAATTGCAACCAAATGGTTGCATACTAACATAGTTACTTATTAGAAATCAAGGGATCGTATTTTATGTTCCACTTTTACCCTAGACAAAGGAAAGTGATATGGTGGTTTACGGGTGCACATTTTACTTGATTTGTCAGTAGTGCTGGATTCAAATTTCATCCTAAAATTTTATAAAGGAATATTTTTCCAGTTTTACTCCCATACTCTCATACCTCTCCTGCTCTCCCCCTTCCCAATGCAAAAGCATCCCATTTCCTTTTCTCCATACTTCTGTGAAATTTCATACTTCGGAGTGTAAAAGCAAGCTAGACGATCATGTCATGTATGTAGGTCGATGAAGCATGGATTGCTGTCTACAACTTGTCTTACTCCTTTGTACAGTCCCAAAGGGGTTTGAAATCAGCTTCTTATTTCTTCAGTGTACGTGTTTTACAAACAGGACCACTATCCTTTTGCATGTCCCTAGTCTTAGGCATTCCTCATCCTGTGTCAGTAACCAGGAGTTGGGTCAGCAGTTCAGCTTGAAGAGTGCAGGACAATTTAGTTCTGTTTTCCACATCCACTTGTTATTTGCATATCTATATGTACTCTAAATCCTTTGCCTTTCACGAAATTAACTTGGATTCCAAACTTCTGTGCGTTTAGCTATCATGCACCTATTTATCTTGATGAACATTTCAGTCATTTTGAATTCTCCTTGATTGTTGGAAATCGTAGATTTTCCCCGGTGATTAAGACTGTGTGGCTAGTCATGTGCAGATTTTATCTCTGTAAACCCTATCATTGATATCTTCGTGTCTTGTGAACGTTGATGAGAGCAATGAAAGGAATCATCAATCTAGGTTACTTTTTAGTCGGAGTTCCAGGCATATTCGTCATGGAGAAATAAAGAGTAACACGTGACACCTACTTCTCAAGTCATTTCTGTAGGCTCTTACTTCGTCCTGCAGGCTCTGTTTTGAGTATCTTATGATAAATAACCTATACAGAGTATATATTAATCCTTCTCCGACATATTTCGTCAGTTTAGAAGCATGAATATTACATCATTGACTAAGCCAAACATAATGTGGTCTTATTTGTTTCCTTCTTCATCATCTGCAACTGAGTAACCAGTTCGCATCATCTAAACCTTTTTTTTAATTCAATTTTGAGATACATATATTCATTCAAAAATTCATTAATCATTGTTCTCTACCAATAAATCATGCCTTCTAGAACTTACATGGTATAAACCTGCGAGCCTCTGACCCAGGTTTTGGTATGTACATTATGTTTTCATATATCTCGGAAATCGGAATGCCACACTTGCATCTCTTATGGATTTGTTGACTTTGATGTCATTTGAGTTTGACATGTTGAGCGAATATGATGAGAAGAAGAATGAGGAGGACGATGAGAGATGAGTTAGAAATGTAGAATGGAGGGAGGACCTGAAAGATAATAAATAGAGAAAATTATACTGAGACTTAAGTTGGAGAAACCGGCAAAAGAGAAAAAACTTGGGAGGGGTGCTTGCACGATTCACGAGCTCAGTTAGTCATTACAGAACATTGACCTTTTATTAACAGAAGTTGGCGTTTCGTACATCCCAACAAACAAATACAAAATAATAGACAACTTTGGGGAAAATAAAAGTTAGGTGTCCGCGACTCTGTGTTCCAAATGACGAAAATAAGTCATTTGTGCAATTCTTGCGCAATAATCATTTGGGGTTATCTAGACCTCTTTGTGTTGCTAACGTATGAGTAAGACTGTAAGAGCGTAAGACTCCGGCTACGTCCAACCCCCTTAACTTGCAAATTGCAATTTGTCGGAGCCCTTGAAACATCGTAATAATGTTGTTGGCGTTTGATTACTTTTATTATTGTGAATTATTTTTCTCTAACTGCTCATGAAAGTATCACTTCTTGTTGTCTTTGTTAATAGTCTGGAAATAATGGAACTGAAGACCGTGAAAGACGCGTTTGATCATGTCACCAAGAAGCAAAAACTATGTTCTTCGAAATGCCATGAAGCAATTGAACGAATAAGTCAGGAAATCGATCAAGCTATAGTCAAATTGCAGTCGGATGATGCAAGCACCTCATACCCAGATCGTCGGGCCTTTCTTATTGATCTCAAGAGCAAGATAAAAGACATTGCTCCCCTGAGCCAAGTAGAATCCAGTCAAAAGGAGCTTAACACATCATTAAGCAAGTACCCTAAGCAACTTGAAAAGGCTTTCAACTCAGATATTTCAAAAGCTTACAGAAACGTCGAATTTGATGGGCGCACAATTAACCATATTATAGCCAGCCATTTATACAGAGAAGGCCTATTTGAGGCTGGAGATCTGTTTGCAAACGAGGCCGGAGAGCTAGACTCTAGTGCCATGAAATCCCCTTTCATCGAGATGTACCACATACTACAGGCTTTAAAGTCCCATAACTTGGAACCTGCCCTGACGTGGGTCACCTGTAACCGCGAGAAACTGAGCCAAAGTGGGTCTGATCTTGAGCTAAAGGTTCACAGGTTACGATTTGTAGAAATTTTGCAGAACGGGGATAGATCTGAAGCCCTGACTTATGCAAGAACCCATCTCTCCCCTTTTCATTCTAGTCATATGGATGAAATCCAAAAACTAATGATGTGCCTCTTATGGGCCGGTAAACTCGATTCTTCCCCTTATGCTGATTTGCTCTCTCCAGTAAACTGGGAAAATTTGGCCGAGGAATTTACCCGACAATTCTGCAATTTACTGGGGCAATCTTATGAGAGTCCTTTAAGTGTGACTGTATCGGCTGGTATTCAAGGGCTACCTACCCTTCTTAAGCTGATGAACGTGATGACGGGTAAAAAACAAGAGTGGCAATCTATGAAGCAGCTTCCAATTCCTGTCGATTTGGACAAGGAATTTCAATTCCACACGATTTTCGTATGCCCGGTAAGTCGCGATCAAGCGACAGAAGAAAACCCGCCAATGTTAATGTCATGTGGGCATGTTCTGTGCAAGGTATCCATAATGAAACTCTCCAAGAGCAGTACAAAGTCTTTCAAGTGCCCTTACTGCCCAACTAGTGTTGATGCCACTCTCTGTAAACAGTTGTTTTTCTGATGTTGGATGAAAATCATTTGTACTATTTAGTCTTTCAATTTCTTTGTTTCCTTTCTCTTGTGTTTCACTTGAACATAAAAATGTTAGTTCTGTACTGTAGTTTCTTTCTGTTTGTTCATTGTGCAGGTATATCAATGGTGTTTTGGCTAGAAACGTTTCTTATAGCGACTCAGATGTTAAATGTTTTACTCATGGTTTGTCAATTTTGTATATATGTATTCTTGTTGTGATTGCTATGAGACAGAATGTCAAAATTTAGCTCTTTTGGGTATCAGAAGTTAATGGGTGTGTATTGTTTTACGTAATTGCTCTTTCATGTACACGTTTTACTCTTTTGTGAACTTTTTACATAGTTTTTCCATTGCATTATGCATACCCTTTCTTTAGAGAACCCCAGCAAAGTTTTTCTCTTATCTTTTTCTCTCTCTCTCTCACAAATTAATCTGGCCATGCCCGAAGTCGTTACCTTAACCGCAAGGAGGGGGATGCCGAAGGCAGTGCTAGTGACTGGAGTGAAGTCATAACAAGGTAGTCGTACTGGAAGGTGCGGCTGGATCACCTCCTTTTCAGGGAGAGTTAATGCTTGTTGGGTATTTTGGTTTGACACTACTTCACACCCCAAAAGAAGCAAGCTACGTCTGAGTTAAACTTGGAGATAAAAGTCTTCTTTCGTTTCTCGGCGGTGAAGTAAGACCAAGCTCATGGGCTTATTATCCTAGGTCGGAACAAAACAAGTTGATAGGATCCCCTTTTTACGTCCCCATGTCCCCCTGTGTGGCGACATGGGGGCAAAAAAAGGAAAGAGAGGGACGGGGTTTCTCTCGCTTTTTGCATTGCGAGCCTCCCTCCGGGGGCTCGCACGACGGGCTATTAGCTCAGTGGTAGAGGGGCGTCGTCGTGCCTGGGCTGTGAGGGCTCTCAACCACATGGATAGTTCAATAGTAACCAAATTCATCAATTATGCACTTTTTTCCTACATTAAACAAGTAATTAATCTAATTTCATCAACAATACATCAAATTTGTGACCAAAATTAAGTGATTAAAAATTTAATTAAGCTAAATTTTACAATAAGAGTTTCATTCAAGAAGCTAAATTTTACAATTAGGGTAGAATAGGGAAGGTGGTGGAACGTTTGTGGTGGACCACGGCCCACGGGGATCGGCGATGATGGTGGTAGGGACGAGGGAAGCACATGTCGGAGGGGGAAGTTATGGGGGGAGGGGGTTATTTGTAGAGCAAGAGAGCTAAATTTTACAATTAGTGTAATACTCCGTATTTTATTTAATAGTTTATATTTATATTTATGCGAGTAGTCGTAAATAAATAATAAGATGAATAAATATTAAGTGGAATAAATAAACACCAAAGAGATTCTTGAATAAAAACTTTGCTAGACAAATAATCTGCATTTTTTAGATAATAAGTTGTTGTCGTAAAAGAAAAGAAGTAAAATAAAAAAAGCAAATAAGACGGAGTGGGGACCACGGGTTGGACCGTGTGAGGGAGCCGTGTGGGCCACGGTGGGACCAAGGAAGGAAGGTGGTATTTGGTTTGGGTGTTACCTAGCTTTAAGATATTTTCATTATTTTATTATTAAATAGACTTTCCTAGAACCTTCCTACTTCTCCTACCAACTTATATAAATACCAACCATATGCCTCACAATTATAATTATTTTTCTTCTAAAACTCAAATACAATTGTGAGGAGAGCTTTTGTGAGACAACTTTAAGACGGAGCTTTTCACCTTGCAATAATTAATTGTGGTAAGATATCTAATCATCTAATATCAATTCTTTACGTTTGACCTTGACCCGTATTGTGGCCGTTGACCGTGACCGTTGACTGAGCCGTGGTGGCTGTTGACCGGCGGGTTGACCACCGTCGGTTTGGCCGTGTGATTGGGGGTTGTTTGTGGCATTTTGCGGGATTTGTTTTGGGTAGTTTACATCTTAAATCTATTAATAAGATTAGTTAATAATTATACATAATTTAATTATTGTTTAGGTGGTGAATTTGTTGAAGAGCCTTTTTGATTTAATTGCTTAATTGAGAAGTTTTGCTAAGAGGTAGGTTAACTACTCAATTTTACTATATTGGTAATTGGAGAATTGTTGGAAGATGGATTATTGTTGCAATTGTTGTCTTGAGCATATTATTATCATTGCTGTCTTATGATCATATTATTATCTTGTTGGTTGGTTCTCTATTGTTGATTGGTTATGAAAGAGATTGGCATTGAGATTGATATTGCTATTGAGATTATTTGGTCGGTCAGGCACGGGGATGTGTAAGTGCCGTGGTCCTGTACGTATGATGGTCAGACATGCATGGTGGCGTGAGGAGTAGGCCATGGACCTGAGCAGTACACCGTGTGGTGTCAGATTGGAATTCGCCGTATGGTGCGTATGTGTGCCGTGTGTGTATGAGCACGATGGTCTTAGTTTGGATCGTTAATTGTATTGCAGGCTAACGTACTATCATTATTGTTATTGTTGTTTGGTTATCCTATTCAACCTCGTGGTTGACTGTGTATTCGTGAACACCTGTGATGAACCATAATGGGGAGCAGAATGATTCCAGGTTAGCGTGTGAGAAGTGCTGGATGCTTAGAGGGGAGCTTTGGGACGAGATCACTTGAGTCTAGAGATCGCCTTAATTAGTATTCAGACACTATTGATTTAATTCCGCTGTCGTTGTTGGAAGTACTTTATTATATTTATTTATCAAGTTGGATATTTGTAATAAACCATTTGAGGCACTTTAATAATATATATC
This sequence comes from Silene latifolia, assembly GCF_048544455.1. Lineage (NCBI taxonomy): Eukaryota > Viridiplantae > Streptophyta > Magnoliopsida > Caryophyllales > Caryophyllaceae > Silene > Silene latifolia. The sequence goes on from NC_133535.1 coordinate 128,434,939, forward strand.
GTCTTAAAGTACTTTTGTATTGTTTGTCTTTTATACTTACTACCCCAGGCAACTGAGATGGTGACACCTTTATTTATTTGGGAATGTTTTGCTAAAGGCTCTTAAATAAATGGGGGTGTTACAAAGTGGTATCAAAGCGAACAATCATAAGGCCTAAACAAATGAATTTAATGAACTTAGGACGAGTCTAATAAAATGAACCCGGGGTAGGAACTGTTTAGGAGCCCATTCTCTAGGTTAGGGAGACGTCCTTGATCTGGCCCTTTTCAGTTTTGAGCCGGTCACCTCGAGGAAGGTTAAAGAGAGAGAAGGGTAGTTAGCGTGGACGTATTACCTTAAGGGTCTAATTGTATCCTAAAGTTGTGAGAAGTACTGATTTTATTTGCAGGATGAGAATAAAAGGTAAGAAGTTTTGAGACGGATGAAAGTAATAGGCGTGTGGCCTAAGTGATGGGTAATAGGCGTGTGGCCTATGTGGTGGTAGTATGGTGATTGAAATTTATTTTGAGCTTGTTCTAATTCATAGCATGATTACACATGGAAATTTTCTTGACATATCATAAACGACATGAGATGGAGAAATATGCATAATGGATTATTGCATCTTCACATGAATTAATTGTATATACGTGAATGACATGTTTAGTAAATTTCATGTCTAGAGATATGCGGAATGTGTTGCCCTGAGCCTGTAGACATAGAATTATGAGATTGCATGAATTAAAGACTACACACGTATCAAAAATAATTAATTGTGAAAAGAGAGGAAGAAGGCCGTGAGGCCGTGATACCGTAATGCCGTGAGGCCGTGTATGCCGTAAGGCCGTGGTTGGTCGGGCAAGGCCAGCTCGATCAATCACACATTCTTTTGTATGCAGGAAATTTTATCTTCTACCTAATACCCGAAAACTTCTTAGAACGAAAACTTATGTTTCTTATTTTATCTTATTATAACCCAAATGGCACCCAAGAAAGCTACATCCACAGCTATGACCCAGGACGAGATTGATAGGCTCATTGTAACCAATGATGCGCTGACTGCTGCTTTACAATCAAAGACTGCGACAAAGTATCCTGCTAAGATGAGTGCTGCTATTGCTCGTCATAACCCAATGAAGTATGATGGACTTGGTGAACCGTTATTGCTGGGAGATTGGTGTAGGAAGTTTGACAATCTTTTTGAGGTCTTGAACTGTCCTGAGGAGATGCAAGTAGATCAAGCTGCTCACTACTTGAAAGGAAAGGCTGGGTTGTGGTGGAACCGCAACAAGGCAGTGATTAGGGAGGCATGGAAGGAGAGTGATGAACCGTTTGTCTCATGGAGAGGTTTTAAGGATACCTTGAGGGGGCACATTTGTACCTGAACATGTTAGGAGTAAGATGAGGTCGGAGTTTGATTCATTTAAGATGACAGAGGAGATGACCATAGAAGATTATCATAATCGATTCATGGAGTTAGCTGAGTATGTGTCAGACTTGAATTATGGAGAGGAGGTGTTGGCTTTGAGGTTTGAGAAGGGTTTAAGTACGCGTATCAAGAAGAGGTTGAAAGCGGGAGAGCCATGTACCGTAGTGGGAGTATATCAAAGAGCGGGACATGCTGAGAGAATTGCCGACATGGTGAAGGAGGAAAAGAAGGACAAGGGTGAAAAGAGAAAGGTTGAGGCTACAAGTGAAGGGACGGGAGAAAACAAGAAGCAAAATTTCAATCAACACCGTTCGTCTTCTGCCGGTGGAGCCGTGAGTGGAGGTGGTTTCGGTCGTGGTAGGATGACAAGCGGAGCGAGTGGTATGAAGAGACCAGTGCTATGGATGCGGAAAGTTTGGTCACGAGATTGTGGAGTGTAGGATTACTGCGAGAAGGAATAGCATGAATAATATGAATGGAGGATTTAGTAGTGGCGCCTAGCTATGGAAGCAATCATTTTAATGGATCATGGAATAATCAAAGAAGCTATAACAATAGCAAAAAATTTCAGAGTCGCGTTACCAATAGCCAAGGCAATGGAAATGGAGAAAACCAGAATGACACCGGGAAGCAAGGAGTGGCGTCGCCATCTACAGTGCAAGGTGGTGTGAAGAACTGTGGCAAGTTGTTCATGATAGGAAAAGAGGCAGCTGAGGGAGATGCTCATGTGGTTTCTGGTACTTTTCTAACAAACTCTAAGCCATCTTATGTTTTATTTGATTCAGGAGCAACCCACTCATTTATATCAGTGACCATGCTAAAGTGATGGTATTGGATGACCCAGTAGTAATAAAGGATAAAGTAACAATACCTTCTGGGAATCGATAATATGCACCAAAATGTTTAGGAATAAGAATATCCTTATAGGTGAAGTTTTATTTCCTATGGATTTAATAGAATTTCCGTTAGGAGGTTTCAAGATTATTTTGGGAATGGATTGGTTGAGTAGAATAGAGCTTTTATAGATTGTTATCAAAAGAAATTATCCTTGAAAGGACCAAAAGGAGTAAGAGTGTCTTATAGGGGATTTGTGGTGAAACCCAAGGTGAGACTTATATCAACAGTTACCTTGAAGTCTTGTTTGAGGAAGGGAGGAGAGTTGATTTTATGCCACGTGTGGGACACGCGTGAGGCGGTAAAAGGCGCGGACGAAATTCCAGTGGTGAGTGAATTTCCGGATGTGTTTCCAGAAGAAATTCCAGGTTTACCTCCGAAGAGAGATGTGGACTTTACTATTGAGCTTAAACCAGGGACTGGACCTATTTCTAAGGCACCTTACAGAATGGGACCAAAGGAGTTAGAGGAGCTGAAGAAGCAGTTGGAGGAATGGCTAGAAAAGGGTTATATAAGACCAAGTGTGTCGCCCTGGGGAGCGCCGGTTTTATTTGTTAAGACGAAGGATGAGAGTATGAGATTGTGTATAGATTACAGAAATCTGAATAATGTGACGATAGAGAATAGATATCCTTTGGCCAGGATTGATGATTTATTTGATCAGTTAAGTGGAGCTGGAGTTTTCTCTAAGATTGACTTAAGGTCGGGATACCATCAGTTGAGAGTTAAGGATGAGGATGTACCTAAAACTGCCTTTAGGATGAGATATGGACATTACGAGTTTGTAGTTATGCCTTTTGGTTTGACTAATGCACCTGCAGTATTTATGGATGTGATGAATAAAGTGTTTAGTCCTTACCTTGATCAGTTTGTAGTAGTCTTTATTGATGACATATTGGTGTACTCTAAGAACAAGGAGGAGCATGAGAAGCATTTAAGAATTGTTTTGCAAACCTTGAGGGATAATGATTTATACGCTAAGTTGAGTATGTGTGAGTTCTGGTTGGATAAAGTAGCATTTTTGGGACATGTAGTGTCAAAGGAGGGAGTGTCGGTTGACCCAGGTAAGATAGAAGCAGTGTCTAATTGGGAGAGACCAAGGAACGTGGCGGATGTGCGAAGTTTTCTGGGATTGGCTGGCTATTACAGGAGGTTTGTGAAGGATTTCTCAAAGTTGGCTAAGCCATTGACTGCGTTAATGAGGAAGGAGAATAGGTTTAAGTGGGACGAGAGTTGTGAAACGACTTTTCTAACCTTGAAGGAGCGTTTGACCACAACACTTATATTAGCTTTACTAGAGGGAAGTAAGGATTTTGAGGTATATACTGATACTTTGAAAAACGGATTGGGATGTGTGTTGATGCAAAGAGGGAAAGTAATCGCCTATGCTTCAAGACAATTGAGACCGTATGAAGAGAATTATCCAACGCATGATCTGGAGTTAGGGGTGGTCATGTTTGCTCTTAAGTTGTGGAGACATTATTTATATGGAGCTACTTGTAAGGTATTTTCTGATCATAAGAGCCTTAAGTATATTTACACTCAGATGGAGCTTAATATGAGACAAAGGAGGTGGATATAATTGATTGGAGATTATGATATGGAGATAATTTACCACGAGGGAAAAGCTAATGTAGTAGCAGATGCTTTGAGTAGGAAGTCGGTTCATGCTTTATGTTTAGCTATGTCGCGGGTTAAGCTACAAGATGAATTAAGAGAAATGGGAATTTGTGTAATAAGGAAAGGGGGTTCAGTTGGAGATTTGACGGTTGAACCAGAACTGTATACGGAAATCCAAGAAAAGCAGAAAGGAGACCCGAAGTTGGAAAAGTGGCATGCGGCCATATAGGAGGGCGTGCCATCACGATTTGTTATAGGGGAAGATGGTGGTTTGAGATTCGATAAGAGGTGGTGTGTACTTAATGACGAGGAATTGAAAAGAAATATTTTGACTGAAGCACATTCTACGCTATATTTTGTACATCCTGGAGGAGATAAGTTATATAAAAATTTAAAGAAGACGTTTTGGTGGCCAAGAATGAAAAAGGAAGTTGCTGAGTTTGTTTCTAGATGTTTGGTTTGCCAAAGGGTAAAAGGTGAGCATAAGAGACCACAAGGGAAAGTACAATCTTTAGATGTACCTGAATGGAAGTGGGAGAGTATTTCTATGGATTTTATCGTTGTTTTGCCTCGTACTTAGAAAGGGAATAATATGATTTGGGTGATAGTAGATCGTTTGACAAAGACAACACACTTTATTCCAATGAAGGATACCTGGAGTAAGGCTGAGTTAGCTAGAGCATATGTTAAGAATATTGTGTGGTTACACGGAATTCCTAAGGATATTGTTTCTGACCGTGATTCGAGGTTTATCTCTAAGTTTTGGCAAGAATTACAGGAGTGTATGGGCACGACTTTGAAAATGAGCACTGCATTTCATCCAGCTACTGATGGACAGACGAAGAGAACTATTCAGACTATAGAGGACATGTTGAAAGCTTGTGTTTTGGAGTTTGGAGGATCATGGCAAGACAGGGTGGATTTAATAGAATTTTCTTATAACAATAGTTATCATGCTAGTATTGGTATGGTACCATTTGAAGCTTTGTATGGGAGGAAGTGTAGGAGTCCAGTTTGTTGGGATGATGTCATTGAAGCTGTGGCATTGGGTCCTGAATTGATTCAGCAGATGATTGAGCAAGTGCATGTGATTAGGGAAAAGATGAGAGCTGCACAAGATCTACAAAAGAGTTATGCAAACCTGAAGAGGAGTGAGATTGAGTTTGCCGTAGGAGACAAAGTGTTGTTAAAAGTATCACCAATGAAGGGGGTGATGAGATTTGGTAAGAGAGGAAAGTTGAGTCAGAAGTACATTGGACCTTATGAGATTTTAGATAGAATTGGTGAAGTGGCATATCGTCTTACACTTCCACCAGCTTTGGCAAGAGTTCATAATGTTTTTCACGTTTCACAGTTAAGGAAGTATGTGAGTGATCCTACTCATGTGTTATAAGTTGAGACAGTCGAATTGGATGAGAATTTGTCTTATGAGGAGGTGGCTAAGGAGATTTTAGACATAAAGGTGCGGAAAACTAGAAACAGTGAGGTTGTTTTGGTGAAAGTTTTATGGTCTAATCATAATGTCGAGGAAGCTACATGGGAAGTTGAAGATGAGATGAAAGAGAAGTATCCTCACTTGTTTGCATAAGGTATGTTAGTTACGAGGACGTAACTCTTTTTTTTTTTACGGGGGTAGGATATAACACCGCGTTAATTTGTGATCATTTATATTAGTAGTTATCCATATGTATGTGTTCGATCATAAATTGTTTGGTTGGTTGAGTAGTAAGGAGCGGTGAACTTCGAGACGAAGTTCTTTTTAAGGAGAGAAGACTGTAATACTCCGTATTTTATTTAATAGTTTATATTTATATTTATACGAGTAGTCGTAAATAAATAATAAGATGAATAAATATTAAGTGGAATAAATAAATAATAAGTTGTAGTCGTAAAAGAAAAGAAGTAAAATAAAATAAGCAAATAAGACGGAGTGGGGACCATGGGTTGGACCATGTGAGGGAGCCGTGTGGGCCATGGTGGGACCAAGGAAGGAAGGTGGTATTTGGTTTGGGTGTTACCTATGCTTTAAGATATATATTTTCATTATTTTATTATTAAATAGACTTTCCTAGAACCTTCCTACTTCTTCTACCAACTTATATAAATACCAACCATATGCCTCACAATTATAATTATTCTTATTATAAAACTCAAATACAATTGTGAGGAGAGATTTTGTGAGACAACTTTAAGACGGAGCTTTTCACCTTGCGATAATTATTTGTGGTTAGATATCTAATCATCTAATATCAATTATTTACGTTTAACCTTGACCCGTATTGTGGCCGTTGACCGTGACCGTTGACCGAGCCGTGGTGGCTGTTGACCGGCGGGTTGACCACCGTCGGTTTGGCCGTGTGATTGGGGGTTGTTTATGGCGTTTTGCGGGATTTGTTTTGGGTAGTTTACAGCTTAAATCTATTAATAAGATTAGTTAATAATTATACATAATTTAATTATTATTTAGGTGGTGAATTTATTGTAAAGGCTTTTTGATTTAATTGCTTAATCGAGAAGATTTGTTAAGAGGTAGGTTAACTACTCAATTTTACTATATTGGTAATTGGAGAATTGTTGGAAGATGGATTATTGTTGCAATTGTTGTCTTGAGCATATTATTATCATTGCTGTCTTATGATCATATTATTATCTTGTTGGTTGGTTCTCTGTTGTTGATTGGTTATGAAAGAGATTGGCATTGAGATTGATATTGCTATTGAGATTATTTGGTCGGTCAGGCACGGGGATGTGTAAATGTCGTGGTCCTGTACGTATGATGGTCGGACATGCATGGTGGCGTGAGGAGTAGGCCATGGACCTGAGCAGTACACCGTGTGGTGTCAGATTGGAATTCGCCGTATGGTGCGTATGTGTGCCGTGTGTGTGCCATGTGTGTATGAGCACGATGGTCTTAGTTTGGATCGTTAATTGTATTGCAGGCTAACGTACTATCATTATTGTTATTGTTGTTTGGTTATCCTATTCAACCTCGTGGTTGACTTCGTATTCGTGAACACCTGTGATGAACCATAATGGGGAGCAGAATGATTCCAGGTTAGCGTGTGAGAAGTGCTGGATGCTTAGAGGGGAGCTTTGGGACGAGATCACTTGAGTCTAGAGATCGCCTTAATTAGTATTCAGACACTATTCATTTAATTCCGCTGTCGTTGTTGGAAGTACTTTATAATATTTATTTATCAAGTTGGATATTTGTAATAAACCTTTTGAGGCACTTTAATAATATATATCGTCTTAAAGTACTTTTGTTATGCTTGCTTTTCATTCATTCAGTTAAGAGTGTACATATCCGTGACTCGGTCTTATACTCTTATTATGCTTATACTTTAAGTTATTTACCGTTATACTATTTAATACTCTTTTGAGTTATTAAGAAAAATCACAAAAGCACAAAAAAAAAAGACATAAATTACATAAATTGAATTGAGAACCCGGATACCGTATATATGAAGAAACCGGATATACAGAAACCAGATATACAGAAAAATCCGTATCGGATAAAGATAATAAAAAATGAAATTTTGAAAACCGGATATCCAATACGGTTTTAAAAATCGTATCGAATATAAAGTTTTGCTCACCCCTATCTAAAGTTACTTTGTCCTCGTAATAGATTTGTACATTTACAAATCTAATATAGTGTAATCTATTAATCAGAACTAAGATATTGTTAGTTCTGTTATGTACGGTGTTGTTTGGCCAAATTTATGTGAAAGAGCATCTACTTCTTAGGGCTTGCTTGGATTGAGGGTAAAAAGGAGGGGAATGAATAGGGGAGTGATAGGGAATGAATAGGGGAGTGATATGTAAGGTGCGTTTTTCACGTTTAGTATGAGAGTAATTATTCAGCTCCCGAATCTATTACCCTAATGAAGGGATAATACATTACCCTCCCTCCCCCCTGGGTAATGATTAAGGGAGTAAAACACCACCTCAGTAATCATTACTCCTATATGCCAAACCTATCTTCAAGTAATTTATTACCCAAGTAATTAACTTCCCCAGTAATTATCGCTCAATTAAAATTTACCCCCTGATCATTCCATGAATTCCAGGCAAGCCCTTAGAAAGAATTTTTTTCATAAACTACTTTTTGAAAAGGTTGTGGTTGTTTGGCCTAACTTTTGCAAAAATTGTTTCTCAATAAATTGTTGTGGAATCCAAGAGTTGTTGAGAGAAGTGGAAGTAGAAGCATCAATTTGGGGCTTCTGCTTTTAGGGACGTTTTTTTTTAGTTTCCGACTTTTCAAAAGTAGTTTTACAACTCCTTAAATTGTAATGTTTGGCCACCTTCTACTTTTAACAAGTAGAAAAACACTTAAAAAGCTTAGCCAAACAGGCCCGTAATTGTCAATTATGAATATCAATAGAATATATATATAAAAAAGGGGGTTATTTTATAGAAATAATCCATCCTACGGGTGACGTGGTTAAATTACCCCATCCTTTAAGTAATCCAAATTTAATCTCTCATATCCCCCCCTTCCCAGAACACACTAGATTGACTGACAACCTAAACAACAGGTTACCTCATATTTTTAAGGGTGAATAAACACTTTAATTATTTTACAAGAATAATCCAAACTATGAGTGACCTTCTTATAATACTCCCAACTATATTTAATCTTATAATAACCGAACTATTAACACTCCTCCGACGCCGACTCCCTCCATTCTCTTGTCCTCTTTTCTCTTCTTCTCTCAATTCTAACCTTATCAATGGGCAACTCAACCCTGCAAATAAATCGTCCTAACCTCTATAATAAACTAAAGATGTAACATCAATCTAGAACAATCAAAACTCGAATCAAAACCAAAATAATGTCATAAACCGCAACAACAATGCAACCCTCTTCGATCACCTCTCCAAAAATTCCCCACCACACCGCCACCACCAAACCAAGACAACAACAACAATCCTTTAGCCATCTTCTCCGGAGACCCAATATTCTCCCTATTCCTATTCCCAACATTCTCATCAACTCAATTCTCATCACAAACACTCTTTTCTGCCACCGTCGCTTCAACCGCCGAACGTGATGGTGATTGGGTGGTAAAAAAATGCATGATGGTGATAGAAGGGATAAAAGGATGGAGTAATTTAAGCAGGTCATCCATTTAATTAATTATTCCTATGAAATATTATGGTCACGTCATTTTTCACCTGTTATAGCAGGTAAAAAAAACAAGCAAGTTTGTTCTGGGAAGGAAGGGGGGATAGGAGGGATTAAATTTCAATTACTTAAAGAATGGAATAATTTAAGTAGGTCACCCATATGATGAATTATCAAAATTGCTAAACGTCGCCCCTAATTTCATTTTATTTTGACAACTTTGCCTTTCTCTCTCTAAAAATCTTCAACACATTTTTTTTCGATAAGTGATACGTGCAATTTATATAGTCTTTTTAGCCTCTTTTTGCACGTATTTCTATATCATTTTCATTGCTTTGTATTGCAAAATGTCCCGAATTGTCTACTTTGGTTTGTTTTGTCTCTTTTGGAGGAATAGACCTTAAAGTAGTAGAATCGTGCCTTATTTGTTCCTCCTAGCATGCATTTTGAGGAGATGAAGATTTAGAGCAGAATGACGTACCTCGGGAAGCGTGAAGGAGGTCCTTGGAAGCTAACCAAACGAGTTCAATGCTGTTTCAGTGGTTATTTGCTCGATCGAGAGTTTTTGAGGTCGATCGAGTAGATTTGGCAGTTGAATGTGTTCGATCGAGTCCCTGTTGTACTCGATCGAAGTATGCTGATTTGAAGGTGTTCGATCGAGAGCCCTACTTGCTCGATCGAGGAGTTTTGCTGAGGAATCACTCGATCGAGAGGAATGAAATGCCTCGATCGAGTGACTAGCTTATTTGCTCGGGATTTTTATTCCGTGTTAGGTTTATTTTTGTTAATAAAACGCTTCCCTATATAAAGGAAGTCGCCATTAGGTTAATGGACATCTTAATCACATCTCATCATACTTTACTCTACTCTTAATTACTGCTAGAACTCGGGCTGCCTCTTGAATTCCGGATTCGAACTTTGTAATCTTTCCCTTCTCTTTATTCTCAATTCAATCTCTTGTTTGCTCTTAATTATTATTGTTCTCTTGTTTAATTGTTTTAGTTGTTAATTTATGATTCATCCCTTTAATCTCTTTATCATGTCTTTCTTTAGCATATTCAATATTGTTATCGTTGATTATATCAATAATATGAGCAGCTAAACTCCCCTTATGTTAAGATTAGGGGAGCCATGGTAGAGAATTGATGAAGTCATAAATAGGCTAGACGATTGATTGTGGGAACTGTCTTATAGCAATATAACTGTAGTAAGTTTAGTTGAGTGGACGCTTCTAAACCCCTTTAATTTGGTTAAATTCAATCCTAGATCGGAAGATTGGAATGAACAGACCTGTTATGAACAGTAGACTACCCTAATGAGGACGGAAGTTAAGTTAGTCGTAATCTAGGGTGGATAGCGGACCGGAAGGACCTTTCCCTTGCCCTTCTCACAGTAGATTGTCTGAACTATTTATGACTGAGTCAGTGAACTGCCATGGTGAACCGAGTTCCTGACATATCTCTCTTTATCTGATCACATTCTTAGCTTATTCTTACTTTATTGCTATTTTCTTTGTTTCTCTTGCCTTAAACCTTTGTTAGTGTAGTAATCAATCAAAACCCCCCATTTGTTACTAGACAGACGTAATTAGCAGATAGATACATTAGCCTCCATGTGGAGATCAACCCTACTTCCGCTAACTTCAGTTAGTTGTCTTAGGTAATTATTTTTGATACTAAAATGACGGTATCAATAAGTCGGAAATGGGTGACGATAACCCATTTTTTCGATACATGTGTGAATCGTAAACTAATGAAAATTATGACGGAAAGCAATTCGAAAATGATTGGAATGTCGAACAACATTATCGATATTACAATGAGTATGATAGTTATGATCAAGGCGAGGGAAGCGGATTTGGTTACGATAATAACAACACGGAAAATAAGGTATTAATCGAGTATCTTAATTTAAATCACGTTTTTTTTATATGTCGATTAGCAAAAAATTTGAATTCGGGTCAAATGTATGATTCTGCCCAGGAAAAAACGTGTGAAAAACACGTTTAAGCTGAGGCCGAATCGTGTAAAACACACGAAATGGACCAGGCCTGAACGTGTGGATCACACAAAACAGACCAGGCCCAATCGTGTGATCTACACGATTCAGCCCAGGCTATTTCGTGTTTTTTACACGTTTTGGCCCAGGCATGTGCGTGTTTTTCACACGTTTTGGCCCAGGCAATTTCGTGTTTTTCACATGTTTTTTTAAAAAAAAAAAATATATTCGTTATTTTTTTTAAAATTTAGGAAAATGTTGAGGAAGCCCAAGGAGACGGTGTTGATTATAGTTATAAATTTGTATTTGATTATACGTTTCACACCTTCGTAGAAGCATTTGATTATATTAATGATGTTGTTTATGGGTTAGGGTTTCACCCGATAAAATATAAGTATCACATGGAAAAAAGTCCTCCGTATAAAATTGTTGCATGTGAGCGTAGTAAACCTTACAAAGTAATATGAAGGATCCCGAAAAACCGCAAAGAAAGTAAAAAACGAAGAGATTTAAGTGTCCATTGCAGTAAGGGTGATAAATAGAAGTGTTGGTGTGTGGGAAGTAATTCCTAAGTGCGGGTTTCATAATCATAATTTTGGAAATTTTCTTGAAGGTCATACACGTAGAGCAAAGTTAACCGATGAACATAAATAATTTATTAAGCAACAGTGACAGTCTCATGTGAAACCGGGGATGGTTAGACATGCATTTACGCTTAGGTTTCCTGTTCAGCCGGCCCCAGTTTTGAAACAAATTTACAATGAGAATGTCCAATTGAGTGCAAAGGATAGGGATCGGAGGAACAACGTACAATATATGTTACATCTAGCGAACGAAGCTAATTATCTCAGTGAATACGTGGTGGAGGGGGAATCAAAGGCTCTTACAGATGTTTGGTTTGCTCATCCTGAGGGTGTAGAGATGTTAAAAGCGTGGCCCGATGTTATTCTAATCGACTCTACATACAAGAGGAACAAGTACGACCTTATATTGGTTCAATGTGTAGGCGTTACACCTGTTGGAAAAAGTTTTTTAATAGGTTACGCGTTAATTAAGAGGGAAAGTAGTGATGGGTATGTTTGGGTTCTGAGAAGGCTGGAGTCATTGTTGGGACCAGATGTGAAACCAACGGTCTTTGTCACTGATCACGGGCATGGTCTAATTGTTGCACTCCCTGAAGTATTTCGCACTTCCTATCATTTTTTGTGCCTATTTGACATTTACAATGCAGTTGAGGCCAAAGCAACATTCTTGGAAAAGAATGGTAATTTTGGGAAAGCGGTAGCACATGGCGCTTGGAAAAAAGTTATTGAAGCTAAAACATTTGATGAATGTCAGTTGGAGTGGAATAAGTTGAAAAAGAAATATTGTAGTCATCCTGCACTTATCACTTATCTTCATTTGACACGGTGGCATAAAATCCATATGTTTGGCAAATGTTTTACTAATTTGGTGCTTCATTTTGGTAACACAACTACGTCTAGAGTTGAGTCGGCGCATGCTCAATTGAAGATATGGTTAGGTTCAGTTGAACTTACTCTTGACATTTTGTGGAAACGGGCTGATGTTATGATGCACAGGCAACATATCGAGATCAGAAAGACGTTGGAAGATTCTATAAGCAAGACAGTTGTCAGTAACTTGTATTATGGGAATATATTTTCAATGTTGGGTGGAAGAGTTTCGGCGACCGCAATTAAAGCAATGCAAGTGGAATATAATTGTGGGACTGATTTGGGTTATTACTTGGAGGAGTATTGTGGTTTCACAATATGGACCACTCATAAGCTGTTGTGTGCTTGTAAGTTACATGCAGCGGTCGCGGAAGGTAGAAAAATTCATCCAAGTGATATACATGGTTTCTGGTCAAGGTTAGCTTACACGGAATCCAGTCATCGTCGTTCTAGCCATAATGATGTCATAGAGGAACTTTTCAATAAAGCTCGATAATCTCACCTTTCTGTCCAAAGAGATGTTATTGAGACACTATTCAGTAAGTTGTATCCAGAGGACGAGGTTTTTGAAGAACCTAAAAAAGCAGAAACATGCCGTGATCATCCGAAGAAGTCAAATACCCGTAATAAATCTGGCGTCGAACATGCTAGACGTAGTCACCCGAGTACGACAACAACTACCGATGGAGGTATGTCATGTCTGATTGCCATGTTTAATAATTGTTTATAAATTGTTAATTGTTTTAATTGTTTAAATGTTTAAAAAATAAAATTGTTTTTCAATGTAGGTGACGGAGCTCCCCTTCAGCTCAATTTTGACCCAATATCCCACATTAGGGGTTTCATATATGAGGAGTTCGTGCCGATCCCGGTCAAAGATTGCTTTTTAGGCGTTTTTGACCCTGATGGGGACGGTCATTGTGGTTTTCATGTAATGTCGCATGCTAAAACCGGAAATGCTAGAAATTAAATCGAGATGCGAAACCTACTTTTAGGAGAGCGGGTGAGCGGGTAAAGTCAAGTTGTCGAGATGTGCCTTGTGCATTGACCAATGAGCCCAAGTGTAGTCCAAATACGAACCATCAAACTGCACATCATAGGCTTTCGACATAACTGGACGGTAGGCCTTATCAAGTCGTGCCATGGGGGTCGGAATGATCTGCATGTACCCAAGTTGTCGAAGGCAACGATCTGGCTGGTATGGCTCAACAATGTAAATAAATCTCAACAACCCATGGAAAAGACTGCGAGGATGCTCGGTCTAAGGAGGGTTAGGGTACGGTCTCCAAGCTACCGACTCAATCAACATCATATCAAGCTGCTCTCGGTAGGAGACAAGATCTCTGTGCGACTCAGCCTTGGGTATCCCACTAGTAGACCAAATCGTCGCCTAAGGAGCCCCAGGTGTGCTCGCCAACATAGCCATTGGCCTAAACGGGGGTAAGTACTCAAAGATCCAAGTCTGCAACAAGGTCAAACAACCGCATAAACCCTTACAATCAGCCCTCGTCGCAATACCCAACTGCCTGTATAAATAAGCCAATGCTCCGGCACCCCAAGCGTACCCACTAATACTACCAACATCTCTCAGCATCGGGAATTTGTTTGCCCGGACCCTATGTAACACCCCCTCATACTAAGGTACCTTACCAAGGACTACCCTAGCATGAAAGACTGTTACCATCTCGGTTGCCCGAGGTTAGTATATCAAAGTTAACAATCCAAAACACATTTATTAAAGTATGAAAGGTTAAAGTTTACATATCCTCAAATCCAAACCAAAGTACTGTCATAAGACCAACAACTAAAATGAAAACTAAATTTCTTGACAGCGGAAGTTAAACTTGTGTGATGACTCCCCCTGACTGTCCCACAGCTAAACAACTGCATCACCTGTCACAATCTGCTCACCATCCCCGAATGGATCACCACATATTTTACAAAACAACAACGGGGTCAGTTACTGAATAATCGAAGTAAGACAAATACAAAAAGGTAACCACCTGATCAACATCTACCTCCATCCTCCGTTCTCACACAATAACCGACTACACACTGAAGTGTGTAGCCCTGTCAGATTACCCATCGCAACAGGTAATTCTCGCCGCCAGTGGGGGACCGCAGCCAATCTCACCTAAGCCCCGCTCATCAACGAGCAATAACCCTGTCCATTAATGTGCACATCCCCTCCCGTGGCGGGTTCCACGGAGGGCGAAACTAGGGCGTGAAGCCACTCCTGCAAGTGACTCCACTCAGCCGAGGACGCACCTCGCGAACATCATCATCATCAATCATCACAACCCAACACCAACTCCAATACTCCAATAACAATCAACAGATAAACAATCGTACAACAATCACAATACCACATCAATCTTAATTCAATTAAACAGTAAAACTGAGTAGGGAAACCTTACCTTAGCACAACTGCAAGAGACACAAGCAAGCGATCTAGAACGACTCCTCTACGAAGTCCTCGCCTAACAACAATCACATAACAACAATCACCATATGCAAAAACCCCATTTTCCCCAAATCACAATTAAAGCCAAACCCTAAAAGATTAATCAACGAATTATAGCAATAAGGACTTACCGACGATAGAACAAGGGATGAATGCACTTGTTAACGATCACACACACACAAGGGAGAGATTTGGAGAGGATTAGAGCGTCGTCGAGTGATTTGGTTTTGTAAAAGTGTAATTAGAAACTGATAATCGCGTTTATAACTCTAATCATTTTCAAATCAAACCACAATAAAAACACCCGTCAGACCGGATACTCGGTCGAGTATAGAGTATACTCGGCCGAGTACCCTCTACTCGGTCGAGTATTCCACATACTCGGCCGAGTATTCCTTGGCAGTAGCCATTCCAGGATACACGACACCCCTTACTCGACCGAGTAGGCCATACTCGGCCGAGTACCAGCTTAGGAAAACAGTAGTATTAAAGTCTTCCCCCCTTAAAAAGAACTTCGTTCCCGAAGTTTACACTCTACATACACACTCTACAACAAACAAGACCAACGAACTCCCAACACCACGCACTAAACAATCTAAGCATAGATAAACTAACACAAAACATCACAAAACATTACTAAGCCGACTCAAACTAACCCAAGAAACAAACATGCGACCATCTCCTACCCCCCTAAAAAGACAACGGGTTACGTCCCCGTAACCAACCATACCTGATAAAAAAGGTCAGGAAAACGTTCTCGCATAGCCTCCTCGGGTTCCCATGTGGCCTCCTCCACATTGTGATTAGACCAAAGCACCTTGAGTAAGACGGTCTCACCATTCCTTGTCTTGCGTACTTTGTGGTCTAGTATCTCTTTTGGAACCTCGACATAAGATAAGGACTCATCAAGTTCGATGTTCTCAACCTCAAGCATATGTGACGGGTCACTCACATACTTCCGGACTTGTGAAACATGAAAGACGTTGTGGACTCGATCCAAAGCTGGTGGTAAAGCTAACCTGTAGGCCACCTCACCTACATGATCCAGAATCTCATATGGACCGATAAACTTCTGGCTCAACTTACCCTTCTTCCCAAACCTCATCACTCTTCGCATTGGTGACAGTTTCAAAAGGACTTTGTCACCCACTGCGAACTCGATGTCCCTGCGGTGCAAGTCGGCATAACTCTTCTGTCGATCTTGAGCTGCTTTCATCTTTTGACGAATTAGCCGAACTTGTTCAACCATATCTTGCACCATCTGTGATCCTAAAACCACTGTCTCTGAACTGTCATCCCAACAAACTGGACTACGACATTTCCTGCCATACAAAGCCTCGAAAGGTGCCATCCCGATGCTAGTATGGTAGCTATTGTTGTACGAAAACTCGATCAAATCCAGTCTGTCTTCCCAGCTTCCCTCAAACTCCATGGCACAAGCTCTCAACATATCCTCCAAGGTCTTGATAGTCCTCTCAGTCTGACCATCTGTTGCAGGATGAAAAGTTGTACTCATCTTTAAAGTAGTACCCATCAAATCCTGCAGTTCTTGCCAAAACTTCGATATAAACCTCGCATCTCGATCTGACACTATATCCTTAGGTATACCATGTAACTGGACCACATGTTTCCTGTAACTCAAGGCTAACTGCATCTTAGTCCAGGTATCCTTCATAGGAACGAAGTGAGCTGACTTTGTTAACCGGTCGACAATCACCCAAATCGTGTTGTTACCTTACTGGGTCCTAGGTAACCCTACGATGAAGTCCATAGAGATCGACTCCCACTTCCACTCAGGTACCTCAAGAGATTGGATCTTACCCTATGGTCTCCGCTGCTCACCCTTGACCCTCTGGCAGGTCAAACATCTAGCCACGAACTCAGCCACATCCCTCTTCATATTAGGCCACCAAAAGGTCTTCTTGAGGTCTTTATACAGCTTGTCCCCTCCTGGGTGAACCGAATAAGGAGTGCAATGAGCCTCTGTCATGATGACCCTCCTCAAATATGCATCATCAGGAACACACCATCTCCCATCAAAGCGAACACTCCCATCTGTGTGGATAGAAAACCTGGAGACTGTGCCACTCTCCACCCTAGACTTCCACTCTTGAATCTTAGGATCAAGCTCTTGTTTACTCCTGATGTTCTCATACAAATCTGGCTCGATCGTCAAATCCCCGATGGCATCACCTTTGCTAATCATATAGATCCCCATCTTGGACATCTCATCCCTCAGCTTCAGCAAAGACATAGCTGTACACAGCGAATGAACGCTCTTCCTACTCAAAGCATCTGCAACAATGTTAGCCTTACCCTCGTGATAGATGATCTCCATGTCATAGTCCCCGATCAACTCCATCCACCGTCTCTGTCGCATGTTAAGCTCTCTCTGAGTGTAGATATATTTCAAACTCTTATGATCTGAAAACACCTTAAAGGTTGCCCCGTAAAGGTAGTGCCTCAAAATCTTAAGAGCAAAGACAACTGCACCCAGTTCCAAATCATGAGTAGGGTAGTTCTCCTCATACGGCTTCAGCTGCCTCGATGCATATGCTATAACCTTCCCATTCTGCATCAGAACACAACCCAAACCATTCTTTGAAGCATCAGTATATACTTCAAAGTTCTCACAACCCTCTCGTAAAGCTAGGATAGGAGCTGTGGTCAAACGCTCCTTTAAGGTCTAGAACGCCGTCTCACAACTCTCATCCCAAAGAAATCTGGTCTCTTTCCTCATCAAAGAGGTCATAGGCCGTGCTATCGTGGAAAAGTCCTTCATGAACCTCCTGTAATAACCAGCTAGACCCAAGAAACTCCGAATCTCAGCAACATTCTTCGGTGATTCCCACATGGTTGTTGCTTCAATCTTGCTAGGTTCCACGGACACACCCTTCTTAGATATCACATGACCCAGAAAAGCCACCTCCTCTAACCAGAAGTCACACTTGGATAGCTTGGCATAAAGTTGATTATCTCGCAAAGTCTGCAAGACTAACCTCAAGTGCTCTTCATGTTCTTCCTTAGTCTTAGAGTAGACTAAGATGTCATCAATGAAGACAACCACAAACCTGTCCAAGAACGGACTAAAAATTCGGTTCATCAGATCCATAAAAGCTGCTGGTGCATTCGTCAAACCAAAAGGCATCACCACATACTCATAATGACCATAACAGGGCCGGAAAGCTGTCTTGGGAATATCCTCATCTGCTATCCTCAACTGGTGATAACCTGACCTCAGATCGATATTAGAGAACACCCTTGCGCCACTCAGCTGGTCAAACAGATCATCAATCCTAGGCAAAGGATACTTGTTCTTCACCGTGACACGGTTCAGCTCCCTATAGTCGATACATAGCCTCATGCTCTCATCTTTCTTCTTTACAAACAAAACTGGTGCTTCCTATGGTGACACACTAGGCCGGATATACCCCTTGTCTAACAGATCATGCAGCTGTTTCTTCAACTCTTCAAGTTCTTTACGTGCCATACGGTATGGCGCTTTAGATATAGGACCTGTTCCCGGTTTAAGCTCCATATTGAAGTCGATATCTCTCTTTGGCGGTAACCCCGGTATCTTATCTAGAAAAACATCACTAAACTCTCCCACCACATGTATATAAGAAGTTGTCAGCTGCTCCACCCGTCGATCTCTCACTTGACAAAGAATCAAGGGACACTTTTTCCTCAAACATGACTTTAAAGTCATTACCGCGATGAACTTACACTTAGGCCTCACAACAAACCCCTTATAAGACACCCTTATACCCTTAGGACCCTTTAAAGACACTTTCTTTTGCCGACAATCTATCTTGGCATCATACTTACCCAACCAATCCATCCCGACGATGACCTCAAACCCAACCATAGGAAACTCTAGCAAGTTAACCGGTAAGTCTACCCCTCCAACCAACATGGACACACCCCTATACAACTTGACACATGACACCGACTCCCCAGAAGGTATAAACACGTCATCTTTTACAAGCTCAAACTCCCCCAAACCCATAGACAAAGCATGGCCTCTAGACACAAAAGAGTGTGTTGCCCTAGAGTCAAACAAAACAAAAGACGGTGTATTATGAACAAGAAGTTACCGGTAACTAGGGGTGTTCAGAATAAACCGAACCGCAATAACCGAACAGCAAAACCGAAAAACCGTCCATTTTTAAGGTTCGATTAACCGAACCGTTTTGACAAAGCGGTTCGTTGAACTGAACCGTTAACTTTATTATGGAAAATGCTCGGTTAAGGTTCGCAATTGTAGATAACCGGTTAACCGCGAACCGAACCATTTCACAAAAAAGTAAGCAAAAAATTAAAATATTATATAAAAAACTGTTCTTTCGTTTAATTTTCTTAGTGTATCCAAATTTAAAATTTATTAAATTGATTAATGGTAAAGTTTAGCTTATTAACTTTAATGTTGGGTATAATATATAATGAAAATTTAATTAAACTATTAGAAAAAATTAACGAAAACTGAAAAAAAAGTAATATAAAACGATTATCGGTTAACCGGTAACCGAACCGCTAATAACCGTTTAAAGTGGTTAACCGAACCGTTTATAACCATTTCTAACGGTGCGGTTTAGGTTCGGAGTTTTGCCGAACCGAACCGTGTGCGAACCGAATTAAATTAGAGGTTCGGTGAACCGAACCGCGAATGAACACCCCTACCGGTAACCACATAAGCATCGTTCCTAGCTTCCTACTTGCCCATCATGGAGAGCTTCCCGCTGCTTTTCTGACCTCCACCCTGGACCGAGGTGTTATAAGTACTCGGCTTAGCTGCCGAATTCTGGGTGACACTGTTGTTCGGGCGTTGGTAAGATCCTCCACTGTTGCGGTTAAAACCGCCATTGTTGTTCTGCCCTCCACGGTTACCTCACGACCCAGATGGCCTATTTCTAGCAAAACTCTAACTCGGACCCTGAGAGAAACTCCCTTGGTAATCTCCTGAGGCTCCTCCAGTTCGAGCACTCATACAGTCGTGTCTCTTGTGGCCTATGCCACCACAGTTGAAGCAAGTAAGGTTGGAGTTGTCACTCACACTCCGTCTACCACCCCTACCCCATGCTCGCGATCCTCTGGAAAACCCAGCTCCACCTGAAAAAGTCCTTGCCTGACCAAAGTTGCCCTTCTTGTGGCTAGACTGATTGTTACTTCCACTTTCTGCTTTCCTCTTCTCAGCAGCGGTTCTCTCCGTAGCTTCCTTGGAGAGATCTACCAACCTCTCAGCTTGTCCAGCTCTCAAGTACACATCTTTCAGATTGGTGATAACCCCAGCTGGTAACCGGTTCATGATCTTGGGTGCCAACCCCCTCTCAAAACGAAGAGCCAAACCCCTTTGCCCTAGCTGCATGTCTACCGCATAGCGAGATAACTCAAGGAATCGGTGATAGTACTCGGTGATTGTCATGTCCTCAGTCATGGTAAAGGAATCGAACTCAGATATCATCTTGTGACGGATATGCTCCGGCACAAACTGTTCCCTCATAGCGCTTTTCAAACCCGACCATGGTATAGCACCGAATCCCTCACCCTGGTAGTAAGCTCTGGCATCTTCCTTGACATTCTGCCACCAAACTGCAGCTTCACCCCTCAGGTAGTACACTACCTGCTCCACAGCTAACTCGGCGGACACTTCACCACTTCAAGGAGACTCTCCATCTCCCGGTGCCAGTTTTCGAGCAACTTTGGTTCCCCTACGCCCTCATAAGTAGGTGGGTTGAAGCGAGCGATGATAGTACTCAGGTGGGTTGCATCCACCGGTTTCTCCGCCCTCTTACCTACTTTCTTAAGAGCCTCAAGAAGCGCCTCTTGTTGCTCGATCATACGGGCTATCTCATCTATGGACATCTCAGATGCTTGGACATACGCGACTGACCTCTTTGGCGGCATTTTGAGCTGATTAGAAGCAAGGAAACGTAAGCACAAAAGCCTACAGCTCAAAATATAAATGACCCTCCGCCAAAGAAGCACTCGACCGAGTATGGCTAGATACTCGGTCGATTATGGACTACTCGGTCGAGTATCACTGATACTCGGTCGAGTAATCCACTCCAGTAGCCAACGTCAAAACACAGAAATCATACTCGGTCGAGTATAGACAATACTCGGTCGAGTAT
The DNA here is from genome assembly GCF_048544455.1 of Silene latifolia. Classification (NCBI taxonomy): domain Eukaryota; kingdom Viridiplantae; phylum Streptophyta; class Magnoliopsida; order Caryophyllales; family Caryophyllaceae; genus Silene; species Silene latifolia. The sequence goes on from NC_133535.1 coordinate 128,456,039, forward strand.
GCTCTACTCGGTCGAGTATGCTATAATACTCGGTCGAGTAGACACAACCAGTAGCTACTGCTATGCACACCCAAACAACACTCAGTCAAGTGCTTGGTTACTCGGCCGAGTACTCCCTACTCGGTCGAGTACCTGCCCTGCTTGGCCGAGTCAGGCCAAAAATGAGCTACAACTATCCATTAACATATTCTACACATGCCTTTATACCCAAAGATACATACAATACATCACCAATCTTTAAAAGCCACGTAATAAACACGTAACATGCCAACATATTCCATACTAAAATCTAAATCAACAAATCTTGCCACATCTTTCACATACTACCGCATTCCACTTCTTCTATCACATTATCCAACCATTCAAGTTTCCAAGTATTACGCACATACATTGACTTAACATATAACAATTTCCACCCCGGTGACCGTTTTGAGATCGTGAGGCCTTAGTGCGACTTCGGGACGTCTCCCAAGTCTTTGCGGTAGCTCCAAACAACTCTCCCGGGTTCATTTTATTTAGACTCCTTAAGTTCGTTGAGTTCATTAGTTTTAGGTGCCAGAATCATCGCTCTGATACCACTTTGTAACACCCCCTCATACCAAGGTACCTTACCAAGGACTACCTTAGCATGAAAGGCTGTTACCATCTCGGTTGCCCGAGGTTAGTATATCAAAGTTAACAATCCAAAACACATTTAATAAAGTATGAAAGGTTAAAGTTTACATATCCTCAAATCCAAACCAAAGTACTGTCATAAGACCAACAACTAAAATGAAAACTAAATCTCTTTACAGCGGAAGCTAAACTTGTGTGATGACTCCCTCTAACTGCCCCATAGCTAAACAACTGCATCACCTATCACAATCTGCTCACCATCTCCGAATGGATCACCACAGATTTTACAAAACAACAACGGGGTCAGTTACTGAATAATCGAAGTAAGACAAATACAAAAAGATAACCAGCTGATCAACATCCACCTCCAGCCTCCGTTCTCACAAAATAACCGACTACACACTGAAGTGTGTAGCCCTGCCAGATTACCCATCGCAATAGGTAATCCTCGCCGCCAGTGGGGGACCGTATCCAATCCCCACGTAAGCCCCGTTCATCAATGAGCGATAACCCTGTCCATTAATGTGCACATCCCCTCCCGTGGCGGGTTCCACGGAGGGCGAAACTAGGGCGTGAAGCCACTCCTGCAAGTGACTCCACTCAGCCGAGGACGCACCTCGCGAACATCATCATCATCAATCATCACAACCCAACACCAACTCCAATACTCCAATAACAATCAACAGATAAACAATCGTACAACAATCACAATACCACATCAATCTTAATTCAATTAAACAGTAAAACTGAGTAGGGAAACCTTACCTTAGCACAACTGCAAGAGACACAAGCAAGCGATCTAGAACGACTCCTCTACGAAGTCCTCGCCTAACAACAATCACATAACAACAATCACCATATGCAAAAACCCCATTTTCCCCAAATCACAATTAAAGCCAAACCCTAAAAGATTAATCAACGAATTATAGCAATAAGGACTTACCGACGATAGAACAAGGGATGAATGCACTTGTTAACGATCACACACACACAAGGGAGAGATTTGGAGAGGATTAGAGCGTCGTCGAGTGATTTGGTTTTGTAAAAGTGTAATTAGAAACTGATAATCGCGTTTATAACTCTAATCATTTTCAAATCAAACCACAATAAAAACACCCGTCAGACCGGATACTCGGTCGAGTATAGAGTATACTCGGCCGAGTACCCTCTACTCGGTCGAGTATTCCACATACTCGGCCGAGTATTCCTTGGCAGTAGCCATTCCAGGATACACGACACCCCTTACTCGACCGAGTAGGCCATACTCGGCCGAGTACCACTTAGGAAAACAAAGAGTATTAAAGTCTTCCCCCCTTAAAAAGAACTTCGTTCCCGAAGTTTACACTCTACATACACACTCTACAACAAACAAGACCAACGAACTCCCAACACCACGCACTAAACAATCTAAGCATAGATAAACTAACACAAAACATCACAAAACATTACTAAGCCGACTCAAACTAACCCAAGAAACAAACATGCGACCATCTCCTACCCCCCTAAAAAGACAACGGGTTACGTCCCCGTAACCAACCATACCGATAAAAAGGTCGGAAAACGTTCTCGCATAGCCTCCTCGGGTTCCCATGTGGCCTCCTCCACATTGTGATTAGACCAAAGCACCTTGAGTAAGACGGTCTCACCATTCCTTGTCTTGCGTACTTTGTGGTCTAGTATCTCTTTTGGAACCTCGGCATAAGATAAGGACTCATCAAGTTCGATGTTCTCAACCTCAAGCATATGTGACGGGTCACTCACATACTTCCGGACTTGTGAAACATGAAAGACGTTGTGGACTCGATCCAAAGCTGGTGGTAAAGCTAACCTGTAGGCCACCTCACCTACATGATCCAGAATCTCATATGGACCGATAAACTTCTGGCTCAACTTACCCTTCTTCCCAAACCTCATCACACACACACAAGGGGGAGATTTGGAGAGGATTAGAGCGTCGTCGAGTGATTAGGTTTTGTAAAAGTGTAATTATAAACTGATAATCGCGTTTATATAACTCTAATCATTTCCAAATCAAACCGCAATAAAACACCCGTCAGGCCGGATACTCGGTCGAGTATAGAGTATACTAGGCCGAGTACCCTCTACTCGATCAAGTATTCCACATACTCGGCCGAGTATTCCTGGGCAGTAGCCATTGCAGGATACACGACATCCCTTACTCGACTGAGTAGGAGATACTCGTCTAAGTACCAGCTTAGGAAAACCGTAGTATTACACCCTATCACTCGATTTATCAACAAACAATGTCGAACTCAGCAACATCATCAAGTAACCCTGAGCCTCGGACCGCACCCCGTGCCTATCCCCCTGCACCAACTCCTTCAATGCTTTGTTTAAGATCAAATTACCCTTATAGATCTTTGCATCCTTCTCCGGTCCCCACTGCGCTCCCAACCCCGCCTCCAGCATACTCAACAACTCCGACACGCCAAGCACAAGATGAGCCATATCCGCCCCAGGAATACTACAAGGATCTCCGTCAATCTGAATCCCAAGAATCTCCTCAACATCATGAAGCAATATCGTCATCTCACCCCAAGGCATGTGAAAAGTGTTGGTGTCGGGCTCCCACCTCTCAACAAAAGCAGAGATCAAAGGCAGGTTCAACTGTTTATGCATGATGTCGGGCAAGTGACCAAGTTCCGAATTCTTAACTATCCGTCGGACCGCTTCCGACAAATTCCACTTACGAAGCTCGGCTAATGATCACTCTCTAGTATACTTAGTCAGCAAGTTACGATCTGCCTCAGGCTGACTCTACAAAACATGAGCTACATGTCCGCAAAACTCAGAATCACATCCGGTACTAATGGACCTCCCGGTGCTGGACCTGTCAAAATCCAACTAGTATCTTTCTCCCTTGCCCTTACTTTCCTCCGCGGCTCCGGAATAAAACTACTAGAACCCTCGGCATAGACCTCAAACCTACCTTTCTCGCCCCGCCTGACACGTAAAGCAGAACTAACCTCCACATTACCGGCCTCCTCATTACCCGCATCCTCATTTACCGACCCCTCATTTTCCGACCCCTGATAATTCCGTGCCTCCTCCTCAAGTTCCCTCTAGAACTCCTGATACTCCCCGGCATAGAAATCTTCCGACTCATCAGGCATCGATATCTCTCTTGACCCAATAGTAATAGATCCCACCTTCACCGTTACCGTTTTTCGACGATTTGAAGCATGTAGTTTATTTCTGCGTTCATCGGCATCAGGCATCTGCAAAATACCCGTAATTGAATTAGTAATTAAATAATTAACAATTAACTAACTACGAAAATAATTTAACATAATGAATATATTTATATGAAAATACGTAAAACTAATTGAATAAATATGTAAATTAATGATACCAAACTAATTCAATTAAAACATATTAAACACAATATAAAAAAAAATTATTATCGTAATAATTACATGTTCTTTTGCAAAAAAAAAAGAATGGCTGAAACATGTGAGATACACGAAAATGCCCAGGCACGAACATGTGAGAAACACGTTTTAGCCCAGACCGAAACTGTAATCCACACGAAAAGGCCAAGGCCCAATCGTGTAACCCACACGAAACAGCCATGCCAAATTCGCGCAAATCACACGCCATAGCCCATGCCGAAACGTGTACTCCACATGATTTGGCCCACCCCATTTCGTGTAATCCACACGTTGGGGCCAAATTCCATTTTTTTTCCGGGTTCAAATCGTCACATATTTGGCTCTAATCTCGTAGATCTATACAAATTTGGCTCTAATCTTGTCACATATTACCTATCCTAAGTCACCCTATAAACTAATCTACACTAATTTAACAAATTTAAAAAGATTGAAAAAAAATAATTAGCAAACACACCTTATTGTTTATGAATTGGTTGTTGTTGTTGTTCTTCACCCGGATTTGTTGTTGTTGTTGTTCTTCTTCTTCTTCTTCTTCTTCATTTTTCGATTTTTTTTGTTATTTTTGAAGCGGATTTCAATTTGTTAATTTTTTGAAGCGGGTTTTTAAATTTTTGAAGCGGAATTAGTTTGAACACGGAAATGAAAATAAACAAGATGATAGGTGTTGAACCATATAGCTTATATGTTTGTGTTTTGATGATGTCAAGGTGTTTTATATTTTATATACTTGTTGCGCGTAATCGTTTGTCTAAGTGTTTTAGAATCAACTTATTACAAGCAACAAAAGAGATTGTGATGATAGTATAAAGTGTTCAAGCCTCTATTCAAGATCAAACGATATCGATATAAAGATTCATTCAAGATTTATGTGAAGACGAAGTCCGTCTAAAGTTTAATCAAGCTTGGATGATGACGTAGCCTATACTCGAAGATCTCCCTGAAGATTAGAATAGTATAAGTGATTATCTCGTAATGATAACCAAGAATGAGTTTCTTGAATTGGTAAAGTTATAGCTTTGCAGCTATAACATTACTAGTAAAAGAGCTCAATGTTATAGCTCTTCTACTATAACATTGAAATGCTGAGTTTATTATACACGACTTATAATGTTTCAAAATTGTTTTGAAAATTGTTTAAAGTTTATTTTAAATGTTTTGATAAAAGTATTTATATATTTAAGCCCGGTTTAGTGCGGAGTTCGGTTTTATGTTGAACGTTGACTAGTAGTTGTTTTGGACCAACTTATGAGTTGGACCTTGCTACTAATTAGGGTTTCAACAAAACCTCTCTTAAAACCTAAATTCTAACCCATATATTGAGCTAGGGTTTGCACGAGTCACGATGCTTATGAGCCGTGACATCTCGTGTTACCTAGGGTATATTTGGTAAAGATTTTATTCTATAAAAATATCTTTACATATCTTACTTAATATATTTGTTTATGATAAAAGATATTCTTGTTTTAGGAAATCTTATCATATCTTAGAATTTATGGTAAAGATAATATTTGAATAGATTATATTCTATATTTTGGAATATTCTTTATTATCTTTTAAGGCTTTTAGGAAAGAGATAATAGAAGATATGATTTGTTAACATATCTCTTTATTCGGCTATTAGGGTTTGTGTAAACCGAGTTTCCCTACTCTTTCCTTCCTATAAATACTTTACTCTTTACAACATCTAAAATAGAGACCTTAAGCATAAAAATTGATTTTAATTTTACAAAGCAAACCGTGTGTTTTCAAGCAGAAAAACCGATTTGTTATCTTTTGAAAGGTCGTGTGTTTTAAACTCGTATACTCGTTCTTATTGTTATCGTTATAAGATAATAGTGCTTAGTTGATTTCTTACTTGTTCATTAGCGTGAACCTTTGCAAGAATCATTAGTGCTTTCTTATTAGCGTAAGTTAGTCACTCGAGTATTTAACGGTACTCATTGAGTTACAGCTAGTGTTAGTTGTACGAGTTGGGTTAGTAAATTTGTAATCCGTAGAAAGGTACTAAATTTATTAATCGAGAATAGTGGACGTAGGTTTCGACTTGTGAAACTGAACCACTTCAAAAACCGTGTGTCTCCTCGTTCTTTCGTTTGTTTGTTTATTTCGTTTTACATTCACTAGTTGATTAGTTAAAGTTTAATCAATAAACATTAAATAATCAATTGCATATACATAATCGAAAAAGCTTTGAAAAGTTTTAAATCCTCAATTCACCCCCCCCCCCCACTCTTGAGTATTTTGGATCAATAGACTCTTCAATTGGTATCAGAGACTCGTGCTCTTGATTGCCTAACCGCAAAGAGGCTGATCTATCTTGTTTTTCATTTATCTTATCGTTTTATATTCCGCTGCCTATCACGTGATAAATGGATTCCAAATATCTCAAGTGTCCCGTCTTTGATGGGAAGAATTATGGATTATGGAAAAATATGATGACTCACTATGTGAAGGATCACGATTGGGAGTGCTGGAGGATTATCCAAAACGGACCGCACAAAATTCTTGTGGCATCCGAGGAAGGCATTACCTATGAAAAGAAAGAAGAGGACTATGTCGAGGCCGACTATAAGAAAGCCGAAAAGAACTCCAAAGCAATAAGTCTCCTGCAAAACGGAATGACTTCTATAGAGTTTGATCGGTTTTCTTCGTGCTCTACGGCCAAGGAGATATGGGATGGGCTTTAATTAGCTTATGAAGGTACTTCCATTGTTCGAAAGCACCGAATAGATTTGCTTATGCAAAAATATGAGCTATTCATTATGGAGCCTAATGAGTCCCTAGATAGTATGTCCGCAAGGTTTTCAAGCATCATAAACGAACTAAAAAACCTAGGTAGGAAATTCAGTACTGAGGACATTGCTAGAAAGGTTCTTAGAAGCCTTACTAAGAAGTGGCGTGCTAAAGTCACTGCAATGGAGGAATCACGAGATCTTGAAAACATATCCGATCAAGAACTCATCGGTGCTCTCATGGCCCATGAAATTACTCTTAACAAAGATGACGCTGAACCAAGCCGTAATAAGAGTCTGGCCTTAAAGAGCGAAGAAGTTGACTCTGAACTAGAGGATGAAACAGTTCTGTTTGCACGCTGATGCGTGTCTTTTATATAAGGTTTTCACCTCAGTTTTACACGCATTTCTGTACTTTTTATGTAGCATCTTGCTACAAATACCCCCGAATATTCTACTTTGGTCCGTTTATTGTAATTTGCAGGAATTGACCGAAGAGGAGCAAAATCGAACCTAATCCGTCCCATTTGCATGCGTTTATGGAGAATGAGGAGCTGGAGCTTGGAATTCTAACACTTGGAAGATGCGTGAGCTGGTTTCGGAAGGCGTTTCAAAGCCTAGCGTGCCTATATAGCTCGATCGAGTGGTTTACTACTCGATCGAATGCTTTATATACTCAAGATTGATCGATCGAGCAGCTTAAGGGGTCAATCGAGGAGTTTCTGCAAGAGGTGCTCGATCGAGTAGTTTATTTCCACTCGATCGAGTGGTTTGGTGATGATTTGCTCGATCAAGTAGATTATTTCTACTCGATCGAATGGTTTCTTGTGCTTTAGTCAATTTCCGCCTAATTTATTTATGGGCTTTCGTAATTAGTCCATAGATTAGGTTTTAGGATGGATTTTTAGTATAAGACTGAGGAGTGAACGACGTTACTGTTCTCTTGGCTCTCTCACGTTCGTTTTACTCTAGTTCTTGTGACTGTTCTTTGGATTTACTCTTCCTTTGCACTTTACTACTCGGATTTGGATTTTGCGTTTGGTACTATCATTCTACTTTTATTCCTAATCTTATTATTTGCTTGAATTCCTCTCTATTTATCGTTGTCGTAATTATTGCTTTAATTCAATCCTTATTAGCCTGTTATAATGTTTAATCCCAATTACCTATTTATCGTTATTGTTAATGCAATGGTAATGAGTAGCTAATTTCCCTTGGCTAAGACTATAGGGGATCCATAATCATGAGGGAATAGTAATCGATTTATTTGGTTAATGCTAGTATAGTCTTTGTTGGTTAAATGCTACATTTAATTGTATCTTTCTAATTGAGTCGACGCAATTAGACCTATAATTCCTAGTGATCCTTGACCTGGACCGAAAGGTTGGAAAAGGCGAGACTAGTAGCGAACAATAGGGTATTGCAGTGAGGACGAAAGTTAAGCTGTTTACGTTTTAGGGTGAATTACGGACGGAAAGGTGACGTTCGCTACCCCTTAGACCGTATTTGCATTGACCCGAGACCTAGATTACTTGACCGGATGATTATGGTGAACCGTTTGTCTTAGCTGTTCTCCTCTATCTGTTTATTTCCTCTCTTTTATTCTCTTCTCCTTATTCTCTTTAGTTTAGAAAATCACATTTATAAACCCCCAATTTGGTTACCTTGACGAACTTAGATTTAGCTGGCAAATTCCTACCTCTCTGTGGATTCGACCCGACTTCCCTAGCTATATTAGTTAGAGCCAGTTGGTTATTTTTGATAGGTACGCGACAGACGTGTCAAATTTTGGCGCCGTTGCCGGGGAGGTGGCGCAATTTTGTTGCTTTAATTAAGTTTGTCTCTCGTCTCAAGGAATTCATTCCTTGAGGCTGATCTCATTATTTGCAAAGTTTTGAATAATTTTGCAGGTTGTTTATTGCTTTGTAAGTCTATCTGCCAGAATGTCTAAATTACAAGGTTGTTCGATCACTGAGCATATAGAGCCATGTGGTAGATGCGGCGAGGAAGGGCATGGCCCTATTGAATGCATGGCAAGTGTAGAGCGTGCCCTTGCTTATAAGAAATTTAAGCAAGGAGTCCCTTTTTCTCAGTTGTATGAGGAAATAAAGAATGTCTCTACCCCTTCTACGCCAATGCCGCAACCGGTCTCTCCTTCTGCAAATGAAGAAGTTGCTGAATTGAAATCCTTGATGATGAGCATACGTGATGGTAAGGATACGGTCATAGCGGAATTGAGAGAACAAGTCGCGCAGTTAACACTCGCGAAAGGCCAAGCCGAACCTCTACCGACACGCAATTCAGTTAGTGCAACGAATTTCCAAGTCGGCTTTACTTATGAAAAGCCAAAAGCACCCGAAGATGAGGTTTTGATAGCTGACGATACCCCGGAGGATGATTTAGACGAGTTTTTGGAAGAAATACTTGTTGCGTGTGCTGTAAACACTCGATCGACTGATTTTCCTACTCGATCGAGCAAATTAATTCCTCCTCTTACTCGATCGAGTGAAAATACAGGTCGACCGAGGAGTGCACAAGCTGATGTTGGTCGATCGAGTGATCTTATTACTCGATCGAGTAAGGTTGCTGAGGAAATCACTCGATCGAGTGACAACAATGGTCGATCGAGTGAAACAGAAGAAGAATATGGTCGATCGACTGATAAAAGTACTTGATCGACCATTTTAAGTGGCGGGGATTCTAATTTACTATCTAATACCGCCACCGTGTCATCTTCCCCTGCTGTGGAGACGTCACGCATTGATAAAGGTAAAGGAAAAGTTGCGGGTCCACTTGTTGCTACTAGGGTACCCTTTCCGGGCCGTCTGAAGGACGCAAAGATCGAGCGACAGTACGGTAAGTTTGTGGACGTTGTGAAGAACCTCCAGGTAACTGTCCTTAATTCCGAACTTGTTACTCAGGTACCCACTTACGCTAAGTTTATGAAAGATATTGTGACGCGTAAGAGAAATTTGAGTGAATTTGAGACGATTTCATTCATGGAAGAGTCTAGTAATTTGCTTTTGAATAAGAGTCCGCCTAAAATGAAAGATCCGGGCAGCTTTTCTATTACTTGTGTTATAGGCAACACGGTTATTGATAAGGCCCTTTGCGACCTAGGTGCCAGTGTCAGTGTCATGCCCCTTCCTGTTTGCAAGAAATTGAAGATGAGTCATTTTAAAGTGACTAACATTACCCTATAGATGGCTGATAGATCTGTTAGGAAGCCCTTAGGTGTCTTAGAGGACGTGCCTGTGAAAATAGGCAAGCTTTATATCCCAGTAGATTTCATTATTTTGGATATAGATGAGGACACCCGGACCCAAATTATCTTAGGAAGACCGTTCCTTTGTACAGCTGGGGCCGTTATTGATGTCAGACAAGGGCGTTTGACTCTTGCAGTTGGGGATGACGCTATCACTTTCAGTCTGCCTAGTACTTTGGCTCACCCAATGATAGAGGATACTTGATACTCAGTCGATATGATTGATGAATCTATTTATGATTTCTAGTCGGGTTCTTTTATGAAGGACCCACTAGAAGCCCTTATGCTTTTTTATGAGTGTGCAGATAGCCCAGATGACGATGACGCTGCATTGGAGTTGCTTGTTGATGATTTGGATGAGCATGAGGGAGAGCAAGTGGAACAAATGATTAGCACTCTTTGCTCCATTGAGGTAAAAGTACCGGAACGTAAGCCTCTCCCTTCTCATCTTAAATATGTTTTCTTAGACAATACAGAGCAATATCCAGTCATTGTTAGTGCTAAGCTTAATGATGATCAGCTGACTTCTTTGTTAGCTGTACTTAAGAAAAACAGGAAAGCACTGGGTTATTCACTGGACGATATCAGGGGGATTAGTCCCGATATTTGCATGCACAGGATAGAGCTGGAGGAAGATCGCAAACCTTGCAGACAGGGTCAGCGTCGGCTGAACCAAAAAATACAGGATGTTGTGATGGCTGAGGTAATGAAGCTACTGGATGCAGGTATTATTTATTCTGTCGGTAATTCTAAATGGGTGAGTCCAGTACAGGTAGTCCCAAAGAAAGGAGGGACAACTGTTGTTAAGAATGAAAAGAATGAATTAATACCTACTCGAGTAGTGACTGGTTGGCGGATGTGCATAGATTACAGACAGCTGAATGCCGCCACTAAGAAAGATCACTTTCCCCTTCCTTTTATTGATCAAATGGTAGAAAGGTTAGCTTCACATAAATTTTTCTGCTATTTAGACGGGTACTCAGGGTTCTTTCAGATCCCTATCCACCCAGACGATCAGGCCAAGACTACATTTACTTGTCCTAAGGGCGTTTTTGCGTATCGCAGAATGCCTTTCGGTTTGTGTAATGCCCCTGCCACATTTCAAAGGTGCATGATGGGGATATTTTCAGAGTATATTGAGTCTATCATGGAAGTTTTTATGGACGATTTCAGCGTATATGGAAGTGATTTTTCTAACTGTCTGTCTAACCTTGAGAAAGTGTTGCAGCGCTGTATTGAGGTTAACCTTGTGCTGAACTGGGAGAAGTGCCACTTTATGGTCAACGAGGGAGTTGTCTTAGGGCATTTAATTTCTGATAGGGGAATAGAAGTTGATAAAGCAAAGGTGGAAGTGATTCAGCAATTACCACCAAATGTTAATGTTAAGGGGGTGAGGAGTTTCCTTGGTCACGCCGGCTTTTATCGCCGGTTCATCAAGGATTTCTCAAAGATTGCTAAACCACTTACACAGTTGCTGCTTAAGGATGCCCCTTTTGAGTTTACTGATGATTGTCTTTCTGCTTTTAACAGGTTAAAGCAGGCTTTAGTCTCTGCGCCGATCATACAGCCTCCCGACTGGGACTTGCCGTTTGAGATTATGTGTGATGCGAGTGACTACGCACTAGGAGCGGTGCTAGGCCAAAGGAAAGACAAAGCTTTGAGTGCTATCTACTATGCGAGCCGAACTCTGGATGAGGCTCAAGTGAAGTACACTACCACTGAGAAAGAACTCGTTAGTGTAGTTTATGCCTTAGAGAAGTTTCGTACTTATTTAGTTGGGTCGAAGTCACTGTTTTTATCGACCATGCAGCCTTGAGGCATCTCCTTGCTAAGAAGGAGGCTAAACCACGGCTCTTGAGATGGATACTCCTTCTTCAGGAGTTTGATTTGCAGATTAAGGATAAGAAAGGAGCCGAGAACGTTGTAGGCGATCACTTGTCGCGATTGATGCGACAAGAAGGGGAAGATTCTCTACCTATTGATGATTCTTTTCCCGACGATACTTTAATTGCTGTTATATCGTCTATTGTTAACCAAGAACCTTGGTATGCAGATATAGCTAACTTCGTTGTCGGTGGCAAGTCGCCGCCGACCTTTCTCATCGAAAAAGAAGCGTTTTCTGTATAACGCTAAGCAGTACTTTTGGGATGATCCTTACTTGTTTAAGGAATGTGCAGACGGTCTCTACAGACGGTGTATACCGCAGTGGGAGACCAAAATAGTCTTGGAAGGCTGTCACTCCTCTTCATATGGTGGTCACCACAGTCCATCGCGCACCGTGGCTAAGGTACTTCAGTCTGGTTTTTACTGGCCTTCTTTCTTTGCTGACGCTAAGTCTTTTGTTTCGGCTTGTGATGCTTGCCAACGATCAGGGAACATTTCAAAGAGACATAAGATGCCACAAAACGGCATCCTAGAGGTCGAGGTCTTCGATGTTTGGGGCATTGATTTCCAAGGACCGTTCCCCTCCAGTAAAGGTAACAGGTATATCTTAGTGGTCAGAGACTATGTGTCAAAATGGGTTGAGGCAATTGCCTCACCTCATTGTGATGCTAAGACCGTGATAAAGATGTTTAAAAAGATCATATTCCCCCGATTTGGTGTCCCTAGGGTCGTCATTAGTGATGGGGGAATGCATTTTAAAGAAAAGAAACTCACTTCTATTCTGTCTAAAGTTGGTGTCCAACACCGGCGAGGTTTGGGGTATCATCCTCAAACTAGTGGTCAGGTTGAAGTCTCTAATCGCGAGTTGAAAGAGATCTTGTCTAAGGTAGTTTCTAAATCACGGAAGGACTGGAGTCTTAAGCTAGATGACACATTATGGGCTTATAGAACTGCCTTTAAGACACCAATTGGTGCATCACCTTATAGGCTAGTTTATGGGAAATCATGTCACTTACCTGTTGAACTGGAATGTAAGGCCTGGTGGGCAATTTGTGAGCTTAATTATGATCCTAAGTTGTGTGGTCAGAATCGTCTTTTGCAGCTAGATGAATTGGAAGAATTTAGGCTTAATGCCTATGACAGCTCGCGCATTTACAAAGAAAAGACGAAGAGATGGCATGACAAGAGAATCTTACCTCGCGAGTTTCATGTTGGGCAAAAGGTGCTGCTGTTCAATGCCCGGCTGAGATTGTTTCCTGGCAAGCTGAAGTCCAGATGGAGTGGTCCTTATACGGTGACAGCTGTTACCAAGTTTGGATCCGTGGAGCTTGAAGATTCCGAAGGTCATAGATTCAAGGTGAATGGCCAATACGTGAAGCACTACCACGAGGCGACTGAAGCAGACAATCGTGTTGAAGTCTTACGCTTCGACGAGCTTGACGCGCCAGTTAATTGATGCCTAAAAGGTCGTGCGGGACCTCTTAAACCAGCGCTCTCCGGGAGGCAGCCCGGACTGTTTTATTTTACTTTTGTTGAACTATTTATTTTTCTTTGGCTTTACGTTGAACTTTAGACACTGTTTTATGAACTTCCCATGTATTTCCTTGCTTTTAATGCGTGTTTTGCAGGTCCAAGTACTCGATCGAATGATATTGTGCTCGATCGAGCACTTTTTGAGGTAGCTTTCACTCGATCGAGCGATATTGTCCTCGATCGACCGAAACCAAAATCCTGCCTACTCGATCGAGTGGTTTTCTGCTCGATCGAGTCCTTCCAAGAGCTCGATCGAGTAGTTTTGACTCCCAGCTGCTGTTTTACGTCTATGGAGCTACTGCTTGACTTTCTTTGCCCTCCCATGTTCATGGTCGGTTTGGGGAGGTCCCTCCTAACGACGTTTTGTAAGTTTTCCGACTCCATTTATCCTTTTCTCCTTAGTTTGCATTTCTTTCCCTTTTCTTGGTACAATGAGGGCATTGTACGGTTTGGTTTGGGGAGGTATGCATCCATATCTGTGTCTGCATGTTTTCTTGCATTTCTGCTTTCACGTTTAATTGATTTCCGCATGCATTGTTGCTCTAGCTAATTCAAAAAACCATAAAAATTCAAAAAAAATTCACGTTTAAGTTGAGTCGGAACATTTGAACATTGACGCTACATGTAACACCCCGGTTTATAAAAGAAGTCCTCGTCAAGACATTCCCTCATAAACCGGACTGTTACCATCTCGGTTTCCCGAGGTAGTGAATAACAAATTAAACTCCAAGGCAATTTATATAATATTTAACTTAATTATTACAAATTCTCTTTTCAAATTAAATTACAAGAACTGACGTAAATAAAAGTGAAGTCTTCTAGATGATGATCTAGTTACTAGGTCGTCTGATCCAGTGTCTCACGCCCATCAAGCTCCCGTCCTATCTCTTAAACCCGTCAAGTCTGCTCCCCATAAAAACGGTTCATCACGGTGTTTCACGAATACACAGGGTCAACCACGAGGTTGAGTAGGGAAAACAATAAAACAATAAAATATGATATGCATGATACTCCGTCACCTCCATCTCCATCTCAACTCATCACACACATCTCATAACCCGGACAACCCAGCCATACCGATCCCCGGTAGACTATATATCGACCGAAGCCGATCTGCCAGCTCAACAGCTGAGGACACCAGGGCAAGTCCTGCAGAACCCGCCTGGGCCTTATCACAACATCACATCGTATCTCAACATCGTCACCACCACCTCATCCTCCAACTCCAATGCATATGAAATGCTCAACAGTTATTAATGCAATGCAATATGTATATAAATCACTGAACTGATAAATCATAAAGTCATGCCCGTTACCCGATGTTGTGATATCATACTCAATACGATCAAATCAGTCAATCACCCTTCCGAATATAAATGATAACGTAAATCAACAACCAGGAATCAAGTTAACACAATTCAACAATGACGATAATAGGACAAGTGTATTTCCCTACCTCAAAGTGCCAGCAATTCCAATTAAGCAGTTAAGCAGTCCAATGGACAGATGTCCAATAATATTCCATCTCAAAATCGTTCTCTGAAAGATAAATAATGATAACAATTACTTAACCATTCCCGTTCCCAACATAGAGGGTTATTAATGATAGGACTTCCTAAAAATGGAAACTTTCCCGATATAGTAACTTTCCTTTAAACCGACTCAAGATAATTAATTATGATTAATTATTATTTTATCTTTACAACTCGGAACTAAAACCCAAAATGGTAATTAAAGGATTAACGAATTATGTGATTTAATAAAAACCCGAATCAATCATTTGAATAACTCGACACCCGACTCAAAATATGTCTTTAATTATTTTAATACACTCGGGAATCAATTAAATAAATTATTTAATGACACGGGAATTATATTAATTAATTAAGAGTACGACCAATTACGAAATACAACGATTAACTATGAAAACCCGTTTCAAAAACAACTCGAATAACCCGTCACCACCCCCGTCCCTTCACACACGCTCACCCGCCACCACAGGCCACCACGTGGCCGTGTCAACCGCCAGCTCACACACCCACTCTGCCCCAGCCACCAACGGCCACCCCCACTGGGGTCGATCGCCGCCGAGTCAAACCCAGGCCGCCATTTGGCCTGGTTCACCACCACGGCTCACCAACACCCCCTGTTCTCCCTTTACCACCACCGCAGCCCAACACGTGTCCCCTGCCAAACAACCACCGTCCTACTCTCCGTCAACCCACGAACACCGACACCACAGCACCACCGTCTCGACCTCCCCTAGTCCACGGTGGTGCCACCCAAAACCCACCTGTCTAAACTCCCCTGAAAACCCGTGTAATAACCCGTTTCTACCACCCTGTCGATGCCGCCAATCTCTGCCCCTACAACCACCTATGACCACCCTAACCACCACCACTATACTCGCCCTATACCACCCATTATCATTACCCCGACACCAACCACCAGCAACCTCACCAAGACACGAACAACCCTCCCAAAACCCGACGTATGTAAATGAAAACAGAGAAGGGAGGTGAACGCTTACCTTTCCGCCACCACAACGGCCACCTATAGCCACCTATGAACGTCGACAAGCTTCCCTAGTTCTTCCTTGCAGTGCCCTCAATCACCCACGGCCACTCTCTCTCTCTCTATATGCGTGAGGTTTGATGTGGAGGCTGATGAAGGGAGGGAGGCGGCTGAGGGAAGAGGGAGGCGGGTTGGAGGGGGTTACTATTAGGTTTAGGTTTTGGTTTAGGTTTAGGGTTATGGTTAGTGTTAATTAGGGTTAATTGGGCCTTAGTGTTTAATTGGGCTGGACAGTTATTGGGCCACTCACATGTGTCACTCACATTTCAATTCCATATAAAACCGTCTCAATTAACTTATATCGATATAACGCGGTTAAATAAAATAACTTAATGAAATTATCGACTCAATAATTTACCCGACTTAATTAGTAATATGAATTGTATAATAATTAATATATACTAATATCCATTTAATTTATTATATAAAATACGGAGTATTACAGTCTTCCCCCCTTAAAATGAACTTCGTCCCGAAGTTCGCTCCCGTACCCAAACCTCAAAATGGTATTGTATATCGTACCTACGGAAGTCACGCATTTCTAACTTGGTTAACACACCCTTTTGACACATCAATTACACATAACAAATACGAAATGTTACATTCTGCCCTCCTAAAAATAAACTTCGTCCCGAAGTTTAACTCATCATTACTTAGCCAACTAACTATAACTAACAACTACCTGAGAACACAAATGTTTAACAACTAAATAATCACCTGAGAACATCATCGTCTTTCCATCTCAATTCCGATCTCAAACTCAACATAAACTCATTAACCATGGTCGCACTGGACCGCAAACGTATCTCCCGTAACCATAACTCAGCTCATAGGCTAACTCATAACACATTACCAGTAGTTTAATCACACTCTCCTTTTACACATCGACCAACTAACCGAAGTAGGAACAAAACATATAGGACTCATGTGCATAGATACCCCACAACTAAACGTCAACTTGGTCACTATAACCTACAAACAAGTGCAAATTAAGCATCAAGATTTTACAATCCTCCCCAACTAAAAACATGGTTACGTCCTCGTAACCTTCCTTATTATAACAAGGTTCTCAAACTACTGCTAACAACTGAAAAAGGATAACAGATTCACAACTCACGTTCAAGTTAACTAATCCTTACCAAGACAACCAATATACCAACTCTCTCAAGGAAGCTACCGTTACCAGTAAAAATTATTAGTAGTTATTCATTTTACTAATCATTGTAATCTTATACCTTAGAAACATAGGGAATCAATCAACATGAGAAAAGAATTAGGGTCAAAACTTGATAAATCGATTTATGAAAATTTATAACCTAATAGGTCCAATCTGTCTTTCCTTTTCTTAATTGTACAGATTTAGGTCAAGACACGGAATCAATAAAATGAAGACAACCAGTTTAGATTTTATCATCTTTGAAATATTTTTAATCCTCATAACAAAAGGGTTTGGTATTTATTCATAAATGACGAAAGCACATTGATTGGCAAATTTTTATAAACTTATTGGTCGAGTCAAACAAGCGATTAAACAGCGATATTGAAAAGTTAACATACAAGACTATCATGCATAAAATTTCGTTCTTGGTATTGAATATATTTAAACTGCACCCAACACAATGACATACAAGATTAATGTATTTAACGACACCAATTTTACAAATATTCGTTACCTGTCATGCTAATATTAACGTACGATGTTGACACACAACTCACTTAAATCACCACATTACATTTCATGGTTTGACATTCGTATTTAACCACAACCCACCAATTCGCTATATGAACGAACAACATGACTAATTTATCCCACTACTTATGACTCCGTTCTAGTTTCATTCCTCCGGACTAGCAATTATCATGGACACATACAACCGGACACTCGGCCGGAATTCTCATTCCGAATTTATACTCACACGGCAAAATTTGACTTTATTTTCAAAACTTTTACTTTCCTACTGCACGGTGAATACTTTCTCGACATAATCTTATAACAGGGTCGTCATAGAATCCATTTACAGCTTACTACGAAACTCGAAATCAGATAAACTTAATTCAATTCCTTTAACAAAACAAGCTTAGGTGTCGACTCATATATCGTAATTTACAGGTTCATCTTGTTTATTTCAGTCCTATCTTTATTAATGAACGACTATTATTTAAAACAATGCATATCATGTGAATTATCAAAAGGGTTATCCCTTTATAATATTGCCAACATAGTTATCATAACCAATCCTTATTAGAATATAATTGATAGTGATGACTCGAGAATATAGATATGCTAAATGTCGTTTTATATCAAACAGTTTCCTTTACATCATGCTCCTACAATTGCAAGAATCCCTTTAGTATTTTATGACGATGCAATGATGAACACATCCACTAAGAATTAACAACACTGTTTATTTTCATGTTATAGGTTTTAGGTTTAACTGAAATAATTTAATGCATTGAAAGTAATAAGTATAACTTTAGGCACACAACTCACATGAAAGTCTTTAAAACTCAGATGACATCCTACATATGGGAACATTTAGACATAATCATTACTACCATCCATGTGTAAACATTTAAACATAATTATTATAATATTCATGCGAGTATATTAGAACAATCAAATTGACTTTTAACGCCATCAATTTTACCAAGATATGACAATATAGTTTTATATTTTATATATATCGGACCACTATGCAAATATGATGAACATATCCGAGATATTACAACATGCCAAATGTATATAACGTATGCAACAATCTGGACTCGTATAGAATATTTCACCCTCGATTTAAATCAAATTAAGCTATCCAATTTTACTCATACTATCATGCCAACAAGGTTATCAACTAAGTTTTAATTTTATCACTTGTTAAGATACATCACTACTGAACATGCGTGCCACTATCGTCGTATAAGGACATTATAATTTCACATTACTAAGACTCATGAATCAATCAAACAACTGTCTGAAAACTTAACATAGAATGCACATTTTAAATGTTTTGATTTACGTTGTACCTTCCAAAAATCACGAATAAATAATTATTCGATTAAAACTTGATTCATATTACCTTTATAAAACACGGTGAGTTCAAAACACAGGGAAAAAGAATTAGGTTTAAAGCACAAGAATTCCATTTTTAAAGAATTTTACAACTCAGTTTGCTAAATTTATTATTTAATATTGAGACATCAAGATTTTTAGGGATTTATCAATTCGAAAACATATGCGAATTTTATGATCGATGGAGTTGGAATTATGCGAAAATTATTAATACAATTTAAATGAGGATTTTTTTTTTTTTTTTACAAAATCGTTGGTCAAACATCATTGCACAGAAACTTCCTAACCACAGCTTACTAAAATATTAATTACTCCTAGTCTGTATATCCTATAAGCGTGAAACTGACGTCAAATGAACACTAACTCACGAGGCTATCTCTCATAAAATTTTCATCCATGGGTAATAAACAGAGAAGAAATGACAGTAAGGTCAATTAAAGAGTAACATCAACCAAAACGAGTTTTATCACTAAGTCATTCATTTCTATGTCCCAATTCTTACCACTATACTATCGATACTAATCCATCCTGACTTAAATCTAACACTGTACTTACGTAAACATCTATCCCATAAATACCCTTCGCATCTTGATCTACTCATTACATCTAAATCACGATTGTGATGACTAAAGATATGGAATTCTATCGTGTTTCTTATTACTATCACAAGACTATACTAACATGGCTTTGGGATCACATAACCGCATATTACTAGATATAGTAGTACTATCAACACATCATTCATACAAAAATACTTACCGTAGCGTTGTCCTGCAATAACCAATGTATCAATCAATTAACACTTAGGCAACGATAGATGAATTTCCTGTTCAACCTCAAGCACTATTCTACCCTTTCTCTCGTATACACTCATGGTTTCCGGTTCAACTGAGAGGACCACAGGTTCGGTGTGAGGGGGCCCCTAACTCATACCTTACCGTAGTATGCTCCTAACATTCTATCCCGGTTCATTTTAATTAGACACATCCTATGTTCATTGGGCTCATTGGTTTAGGCCGAGGATCGTTCGCTCTGATACCACTTTGTAACACCCCGGTTTATAAAAGAAGTCCTCGTCAAGACATTCCCTCATAAACCGGACTGTTACCATCTCGGTTTCCCGAGGTAGTGAATAACAAATTAAACTCCAAGGCAATTTATATAATATTTAACTTAATTATTACAAATTCTCTTTTCAAATTAAATTACAAGAACTGACGTAAATAAAAGTGAAGTCTTCTAGATGATGATCTAGTTACTAGGTCGTCTGATCCAGTGTCTCACGCCCATCAAGCTCCCGTCCTATCTCTTAAACCTGTCAAGTCTGCTCCCCATAAAACGGTTCATCACAGGTGTTCACGAATACACAGGGTCAACCACGAGGTTGAGTAGGGAAAACAATAAAACAATAAAATATGATATGCATGATACTCCGTCACCTCCATCTCCATCTCAACTCATCACACACATCTCATAACCCGGACAACCCAAATGTATACCGATCCCCGGAGACTATATATCGACCGAAGCCGATCCGCGACCAAC
The DNA here is from genome assembly GCF_048544455.1 of Silene latifolia. Taxonomy (NCBI): domain Eukaryota; kingdom Viridiplantae; phylum Streptophyta; class Magnoliopsida; order Caryophyllales; family Caryophyllaceae; genus Silene; species Silene latifolia. Next base: position 128,476,667 of record NC_133535.1, read on the forward strand.
AATGAGGACACCAGGGCAAGTCCTGCAGAACCCGCCTGGGCCTTATCACAACATCACATCGTATCTCAACATCGTCACCACCACCTCATCCTCCAACTCCAATGCATATGAAATGCTCAACAGTTATTAATGCAATGCAATATGTATATAAATCATCGAACGATAAATCATAAAGTCATGCCCGTTACCCGATGTTGTGATATCATACTCAATACGATCAAATCAGTCAATCACCCTTCCGAATATAAATGATAACGTAAATCAACAACCAGGAATCAAGTTAACACAATTCAACAATGACGATAATAGGACAAGTGTATTTCCCTACCTCAAAGTGCCAAAATTCCAATTAAGCGATTAAGCGGTCAATGGACAGATGTCCAATAATATTCCATCTCAAAATCGTTCTCTGAAAGATAAATAATGATAACAATTACTTAACCATTCCCGTTCCCAACATAGAGGGTTATTAATGATAGGACTTCCTAAAAATGGAAACTTTCCCGATATAGTAACTTTCCTTTAAACCGACTCAAGATAATTAATTATGATTAATTATTATTTTATCTTTACAACTCGGAACTAAAACCCAAAATGGTAATTAAAGGATTAACGAATTATGTGATTTAATAAAAACCCGAATCAATCATTTGAATAACTCGACACCCGACTCAAAATATGTCTTTAATTATTTTAATACACTCGGGAATCAATTAAATAAATTATTTAATGACACGGGAATTATATTAATTAATTAAGAGTACGACCAATTACGAAATACAACGATTAACTATGAAAACCCGTTTCAAAAACAACTCGAATAACCCGTCACCACCCCCGTCCCTTCACACACGCTCACCCGCCACCACAGCCACCACGTGGCCGTGTCAACCGCCACCACACACCCACTCTGCCCCAGCCCACCAACGGCCACCCCCATCAATCGGTCGATCGCCGCCAAGCGAGTCAAACCAGGCCGCCATTTGGCCTGGTTCACCACCACGGCTCACCAACACCCCCTGTTCTCCCTTTACCACCACCGCAGTCCAACACGTGTCCCCTGCCAAACAACCACCGTCCTACTCTCCGTCAACCCACGAACACCGACACCACAAAGACCACCGTCTCGACCTCTCCCTAGTCCACGGTGGTGCCACCCAAAACCCACCTGTCTAAACTCCCCCGAAAACCCGTGTAATAACCCGTTTCTACCACCCCCGTCGATGCCGCCAATCTCTGCCCCTACAACCACCTATGACCACCCTAACCACCACCACTATACTCGCCCTATACCACCCATTATCATTACCCCGACACCAACCACCAGCAACCTCACCAAGACACGAACAACCCTCCCAAAACCCGACGACGTAAATGAAAACAGAGAAGGGAGGTGAACGCTTACCTTTCCGCCACCACAACGGCCACCTATAGCCACCTATGAACGTCGACAAGCTTCCCTAGTTCTTCCTTGCAGTGCCCTCAATCACCCACGGCCACTCTCTCTCTCTCTATATGCGTGAGGTTTGATGTGGAGGCCGATGAAGGGAGGGAGGCGGGCCGAGGGAAGAGGGAGGCGGGTTGGAGGGGGTTACTATTAGGTTTAGGTTTTGGTTTAGGTTTAGGGTTATGGTTAGTGTTAATTAGGGTTAATTGGGCCTTAGTGTTTAATTGGGCGGACAGTTATTGGGCCACTCACATGTGTCACCACATTTCGAATTCCATATAAAACCGTCTCAATTAACTTATATCGATATAACGCGGGTTAAATAAAATAACTTAATGAAATTATCGACTCAATAATTTACCCGACTTAATTAGTAATATGAATTGTATAATAATTAATATATACTAATATCCATTTAATTTATTATATAAAATACGGAGTATTACACTACATTGAATCCTACTTGAGCCTTGCTTATTATTGACATTTAGTTGGCATGATTATGTGCATAATCTACGAGTTTTTGTTTCTTTCTTATCTGAACGAATAGACTTGATTCATTATGTCGGCAAGCTACATTACATTCTGAGGTTAGAGCTTTATAAACTGGTGACATTCATGACCGGTTTCATTTAGGATGTGAGTAGTACTCTCTTTAAGGCATGTAGCATCAATTTGCATAAGCATGAGTCTAGTCTTCTTAATACCTGTATGCATTCGGTCTGTGGATGGTGACACATGTTAGGAGAGGCAGTCCCCTTTATTTCATTCTACCCATGAGCCTCACATAGCCAAATTGCCTTTTTTGTCCTATCAACTACTTTCTATAATAATTCATACCCTAGCTGAGCTAGTAACGAGTAGTTCTTGGAATGTTTTATTGCAATATGGTTATTTCATCTGATTTCAGAAGATGGTGGAAGAATTGAAGGGAAAGAAAGAAAGAAGAAAAAAATGTTGGATTGTTGAAAAAATGAAACGAAAAAAAAAGGAAAAGAAAGAAAAATCATATATGAGAAAAAAAATGAATGAGAATTGTATAATGATTCACACTCCCATGTCTTATTTATATCTTATGGGGAGATGAAGATTCTTGATGTTTTGTGAGTTAGTGCATAAATTTTTGCACCGTTTCATCTTGCTGTTTTGAGTACGAAGTTGGGATGCAGTTTATATTTGGATCCGTTGTTGCTAGCCACGCTATCAGCCCCACATATCCAAATTCATTTTAGCCCCTTCTTACCCATTACCTCACTTACCCAAATGTAAGTCCTCGGCGTGTCTCTTGGTCATTAGTATGGTTGGAATGCATATGTACGGTTGTAGAGACTTTATTCATGTTAACTGCATGCATGTTCTTATAGGTCGAGTTAGGCGAGTGTCTTACTTCTTCCTATCTTTCACATATATACTCACCTTGTGCCTGATTTTGAGTGACGAGCGACCCGTGAGAATCCGATATCTTTTGAGTCTTGCAAGGTCGACGGTTCAGTAAGTTTAAAACATTAATTTAACTCGTTTGCACTTCTCATTGCCACTTTGTCATGTTATTGCATTAAATTGGTTCTAGTGGATGATTTGTAGCTGATGCGTTGGTCCCGTTCCATTGTTCACCCTTAGTTGCATTCATATTTGCTTGGGGACAAGCAAAGGTTTGGTTTGGGGAGATTTGATGCGTGTCTTTTATATAAGGTTTTCACCTCATTTTTACACGCATTTCTGTACTTTTTATGTAGCATCTTGCTAAAAATACCCCCGAATATTCTACTTTGGTCCGTTTATTGTAATTTGCAGGAATTGACCGAAGAGGAGCAAAATCGAACCTAATCCGTCCCATTTGCATGCGTTTATGGAGAATGAGGAGCTGGAGCTTGGAATTCTAACACTTGGAAGATGCGTGAGCTGGTTTCGGAAGGCGTTTCAAAGCCTAGCGTGCCTATATAGCTCGATCGAGTGGTTTACTACTCGATCGAATGCTTTATATACTCAAGATTGATCGATCGAGCAGCTTAAGGGGTCAATCGAGGAGTTTCTGCAAGAGGTGCTCGATCGAGTGGTTTATTTCCACTCGATCGAGTGGTTTGGTGATGATTTGCTCGATCAAGTAGATTATTTCTACTCGATCGAATGGTTTCTTGTGCTTTAGTAAATTTCCGCCTAATTTATTTATGGGCTTTCGTAATTAGTCCATAGATTAGGTTTTAGGATGGATTTTTAGTATAAGACTGAGGAGTGAACGACGTTACTGTTCTCTTGGCTCTCTCACGTTCGTTTTACTCTAGTTCTTGTGACTGTTCTTTGGATTTACTCTTCCTTTGCACTTTACTACTCGGATTTGGATTTTGCGTTTGGTACTATCATTCTACTTTTATTCCTAATCTCTGTGGATTCGACCCGACTTCCCTAGCTATATTAGTTAGAGCCAGTTGGTTATTTTTGACAGGTACGCGACAGACGTGTCACACGCCGTTTCAAAAATAAGATATTTCGAAACAAACAAACAAAATCATCCTACAACAACAACAACAACAAGTTATCCAACAAAAAGGTTACTGAATCAAAGTCGTCCTTCGCAAATAGAGATTGCTTCAAGTGTGGAGAATCTGGTCACATGATCAAGGATTGTCCAACATGGGAGAAGATCAAGGACAAGACAAAACGTGAGAAGACAAAGTGAGAATTTAAACAGGTTATGATGGCTTCGTGTTGGGGAGACCTTGACTCAGAAGATGACGAGGAATATGAAGACGATGAAGTGGCAAACCTTTGTCTCAGCAGCGTTAGTCTTGACCTAATCTCCGACAGCGACGATGAAAGCACAAACTCTCACTCAAATTATTGCTTTCTCGGAGAATCAGACGAAGATGACTATGAAGAGTTAAGTTATCTTGAGCTTAAAAAATGCGTTAAAAAATATCTAAAAGTGCTTTAATTGAATTCTTTGAACAATCTCTTGATAAGTGTCACGAACAGGACTTGGAATTAAAAGATCTAAAGGAACAGATTCTCGAAATTGCTGAAGAGAATCATACTCTGAAGGCCAAAGCTAAGAAGTTAAAATCTAAAGTTATAGCTAAGAAACCAACAACGTTAGATTCTACTATGGCTAAAAAGAAGGAATTAGAGTCCAAAGTTATAGCTAATGAAGCTATAACTTCAGACCTAAAGCTTAACATCAAGCACCTTCAAGCCAAAGTTATAACTAATGAAGCTATAACTTTAGAACTTAGAAAAGCCAAAGAACTTTTTGAAACTAAGGTCACATCTGATGAAGCAGTGATCTTAGACCAAAAGAAAGAGATAGATTCCCTTTCAAAGCAATTAAAGGAATCTAAGACCGACATGATCAATGTTAAGAAACAACACTCCGATGTTGTGTTCCTTCTTAACAAACGATTCCAAGACTTTCGTGATAACTTTAAAAAGGATAATGATGTAGATCACACGAAATGTCAAGAGGAAATTAAAACCCTAAAAGACCTACTTCTACATGCTATAAAGGTCCATGATAAGTGGGAAGGTAGCACAAAAGTCCTAAACTTCCTAACCGAACAATCTGACAATAATATGAAGATGGGGTTAGGACATGAGTGCTACAGCCGTAGAGATCACTCTAAATGCAAATCAACACCTTCGGATTTTGATTTCAGAAAAAGGAAGTATGTTGATCTTCCTGAATACCTGATTTGCAATTACTGTGGTCATACGGGTCACATTCAAATCAATTGTGTCAAAAAGGCTCATGATATACGAAAAAATGCCGACCATGCTAAAACTGTTGACACGGTTGGCGAGAATGATGAAACCCCCATTAAGGAACCTAACGTAGAAAGGAACAATAAATTTCGTTGGTTCTATGATATGGCCTTCGACTATAGCAAGAAACCTAGCACCTCACAAAACTCTTGTCGATCACAACCTAGTAAACCTATTCACAAGGGAAACAATCATGATAGACCTAGAGAGATTCCTAGACAGAGAGAAAACCTTAACCCTAGAACTCCTTCCAAGCAAAATAAACCAAGGGTTAGAAAAACGGTTATTAGACAAGTTTGGATTGGGAAAGATTTAGTATATAGAGTAACTAATCATAAGGGACCCAACTTAGCTTGGGTACCTAAAAACTGTATCTAATCCTTTCTGCAGGAAGTAGTGAAAGAAAACAATCAATGGTATCTTGATAGTGGATGTTCAAGACACATGACCGGAGATAAGAATTTATTTCTTTCACTCAAGCCGTTCAATGAAGGAAAAGTGACGTTCGGGGACAACAAAAAAGGAAAATTTATTGGCGTTGGCAAAATCGGAATTTCTAAGTCTCACGCAATCAGTGATGTTTATTTCGTGGATGGTCTAAAACATAACTTGCTAAGCATTTCTCAACTATGCGACAAAGGTAACAAAGTAGTTTTTCATACTGATAGTTGTCACATTATTATTGAAGGAACTAGCAATGTTATTCTAGAAGGCCACATGAAAAGAAATGTTTATATGGTAGACTTAAATGTTGTGCCTACTAACTCTTTTTCATGCATGAAAGTTACTCTTGATGATCCTTGTTTATGGCATAAACGCTTTGGTCACATTAGCTCACTAACCTTGAACAAACTCAAGAAGTGGGACTTGGTTGAAGGGTTACCTAAGATCAAGTTCGACCAAGAAAAGATGTGTGACACGTGTGCAAGGTGCAAACAAGTAAGATCATCGTTCAAACCGAAAAGAGTAGTAAACACAAATCAAGCCTTGGAATTAGTACACATGGATTTATGTGGAACAATGAAGGTAAGGAGTAGAGGAGGATCCATGTACGTCCTTGTTCTTGTAGACGATTACTCAAGGTATGTATGGCCTATCTTTCTTCATTCAAAAGATGAAACTTTTGATGAATTTGATTGTCTTATGAAACGTGTTCAAAACAAATATAAGACTAATATTGTATCTATTCGTATGGATCATGGCACCGAGTTTGACAATCAAGCTTTCATAGAATATTATAGAGTTAATGGTGTAGGGCATAATTTTTCTGCACCAAGAACTCCTCAACAAAACGGTGTCGTTGAACGTATGAATAGAACTTTAGAAGATATGGCACGTACAATGCTTTTGTGTAGTGGTTTACCTCGTAACTTTTGGGCTGAAGCCATTAGTACTTCTTGCTACATCCATAATCGTGCTATGATCCGACCTATTCTTAAGAAAACCCCCTACGAACTCCTTAGAGGTCGAAAACCTAATATATCCCATCTTCGTTGCTTTGGGAGTAAGTGCTTTGTACATAATAACGGTAAAAACCGTTTAAGTAAGTTCGACCCTAGGAGTGATGAGGCAATTTTCATAGGATACACAGATCATAGCAAGGCTTATAAAGTCTTCAATAAGAGAACTCTTTGTATTGAAGAAAGTGTGCACGTTATTTTTGATGAAGATAACGTGTTTGATAAGCCCTTACAGGATGAGGAAGAAGACTTGGATGAACCCGACTTTCGTCTTTCAAGAGACGATTCCCCAGAATTGGAATTGGAGGACAATGAGATTGAAGGAACAAGTGATGAACTTGATCGTTCCTCAAAAGATAAAAAGGAGAAAACCAAAGTTATAGTTGATGATACTATAACATTGACTCAAAATAAGGACTCTCAAACTAATGTTATAGGTGATGTTACTATAACATTGAATCCAAATCAAGGTGTAGAATCGGAGGTTATAATCGGTTCTAATACAACACCCGGATTGGATTCAGGGGGAACTTCCTCCAATTCCGAGCCAAATGAAGTTGGGTCAAGCTCAAATAACGATGATGAACCAAGTACTTCAACAAAGTGGAAATACAAGAGCTCACACCCCATGGACAATATTCTAGGGAATATTAAGAAGGGTGTTCAAACTAGACGTTCCTTGAATAACTTCTGCTCTTTCTACTCTTTTCTATCCATGATCGAACCAACAAATATCAATGAAGCTCTTGCTGAATCTGATTGGATTATAGCCATGCAAGAAGAGCTACAACAGTTCGAAAGAAACAAGGTTTGGCATTTAGTTCCTAGACCAAAGGATCGTTCTGTCAGTGGAACAAGGTGGGTTTTTAGGAACAAACTAGATGATGCCGGAGTCATTGTCAGAAACAAAGCGAAATTGGTGGTCCAAGGTTATAATCAATAAGAAGGAATAGATTATGACGAGACTTTCGCACATGTTGCTCGTCTTGAAGCTATTAGACTTCTGATAGCATTCGCAGCATACAAAGGAATGAAGCTCTTCCAGATGGACATCAAGACAGCATTCTTAAATGGATACTTACAAGAAGAAGTCTTCGTTGAACAACCCCCCTGGATTTAAAAATAGTAAATTTGAAGATCACGTCTTCAAGTTGGATAAAGCCCTATATGGGTTGAAACAAGCACCTAGGGCATGGTACGATAGATTATCTAAGTTTCTACTTGACAGTGGATTCAATAGAGGATCTGTTGATAAAACCCTATTTCTAAAATCTGAGGGTTCTGACCTTTTGGTTGTTCAAATTTACGTCGATGATATCATTTTTGGATCGACCAACCTAAGCCTATGCAAGTATTTTTCCGAGTTGATGACCTCCGAGTTCGAGATGAGTATGATGGGAGAATTGAAATTCTTCCTAGGTCTGCAAATATAACAAACCGATGAAGGCATTAAAATCCATCAACAAAAATCCATCAAGGAATTAATTCGAAAATTCGGAATGGAAAATTCACATGCTATGCCTACTCCAATGGTCGAGAACAAGAAATTGACATTAGATGAAGATGGTAAATCAGTTGATGAAACTACTTACCGTGGAATGATTGGGTCATTGTTATATTTGACCGCAAGTAGACCCGATATTATGTTTAGCGTATGCGTTTGTGCGAGATATCAATCATCACCCAAAGAATCGCATATGAGGGCCGTAAAACGAATGTTACGATATTTAATTGGAACGGCCAAGCTGTATTTATGGTATCCGATGGAGTGTAACTTCGATCTAGTCGGTTATTCCGATGCCGACTATGCAGGATGTTCTCTAGACAGAAAAAGCACGTCGGGTGTCGCCACATTTGTCGGACCGTGTATCATTACGTGGGGTTCGAAGAAACAAAATTCAGTTGCTCTCTCAATCACTGAAGCCGAATATATTGTCACAGGATCGGTATGTACTCAACTTTTATGGCTTAAGCAACAATTACGTGATTATGGTACTGACGTAGGATGTATTCCTATTTTATGTGATAATACTAGTGCAATAATTATTTCTAAAAATCCCGCACAACATTCACGTACCAAACACATTAAAATAAGACACCATTTTATTCGAGACCATGTTGAGAAGGGGAATATAAAACTTGAATTTTGTAGTACTGAAAAACAATGGGCATACATTTTGACAAAATCATTAGCTAGAGAACGATTTGAGACTTTACGGTTGGAAATTGGTTTAATCAGTGGTACCTAAGTTTCTATACACGTTCAATTTCCTTATGACTGACTAGTTAAGTTAAGATTGTATGATCAGAAACCGTATATTGCGTTGCATGAATAATTTCGTTTATAGGAATATATTTATCATAAATTTCTATTTGTTATTTAGAATTTAATTGTCTATACAAACTTAATTCCTTATCAAATATATAAGACACACCATATCTTTTATCTTTCCAAATCACTTACAAATTCTCCTAATTTGCTTTCCATGTTTACACGACTCATACACCCCATATACAATTCAACTTTCTAAATTTTATCCTTTACCATATTAATTCTATCACCTAATCTCCTATACCTACCATAACTCCTATTACTATTTGCCACATAGCATAATTGATAACCACTTACCTAGACCTAGACCTAGACCTATTCCTATAATTACCCCCTCCCTTGCGTGTGAACCGTACCTCACCTCCCACTTGCACAACTTTTTCTCTTTTCAAAACAATTACCATCATCACCATCACTTCCTTTACACAACTATCACCATCATAATGAATCCTAACCATGCAAAAACCCGATCATCAACCCGCCATCAACAAAGCCGCCACTTTCACAAACCAGCATCACCACTACCATCTCATGATCTTAATTCCACTAATTTTCCTTCACCTCAACCAAACCCAACTACGCCCTTGTTTCGTGGTCGGGACGAGTCGATGTCCGAGGGTAAAAGGCGCCGCCTTTTTAAAGGGAAAAATAAGGTAGTTGTTGATGAAGGTGAAGATGTTGAGGAACCCGAGGTTATTGTTCGAAACGGTGTTGCTCGTACCTTGCTCCGGGATGTTTCGAAAGATGCAACAAAAGAAGGGTTAAATCGTGTTCGGCTAACTCATGACGAAAGCATCCTTGTTAATCGTGTTTTGAGGTATTCTATTCATGGAGGAAGGTATTATCCGAAATCTTGGTTGATTAATGTTCCCGCTCTTAAGTTCTTTGTTGATTTTCTTGATTTTCAAGGGTGGAGTCACATTAGTCAATTTTCGGGTCCTATTTATCCGGTTGAAGTTGTTCAATTCTTTGCTAGTGTGTCAATTAAGAAGGGAGTCTTGCATGCGGTGGTTAATGGGGTTGATGTGACGGTCTCTGTTTCGGATTTTTGCTCTGTTTTTCGGTTCCCGATGACGGAATTGAAATTAATCCGAGTCTTGAATGGTATAATGTGGTGAGTGAAAAGGAGATGTTAGTTAAAAAGTACTTTGTTGAGGTTGGGACGGACGGAGGTAATATTGTGATTCGTCCTCTCTCGGCGAAAATTAAGTTCCTCTTGAACTTTCTTTGGAACACGATTGTACCGAGGAGAGGAGGTCGTGATAAAGTTTCGAGTTATGAGGCTATTGTAATCTATTCATGGTTGGAGGGACAAAAAGTGAACTTGGCAAGTCTTGTGTTGCATCGTATCGTCCAAACGAGTCTCACGGTTACAAAGGAGAAATTAAGTACAACAATCGACCTACCATATGGGATGTGGGTGTCTCGGTTGTTAGAGATAAAACAAGTGGTGGGACGGGATAGTTACGGTGTAAGTGCACGGGATTGCATGTGTGATCGGTTGATCAAGCTTATGGGTCTTGTCGTTGATGGACCCGAGTTACTTCTTGTCAAGGATGTTGAGAAAAGCCCGGGTGATTCGGGTTTGGGGACTATGGAGGCAAAATTGGAAGGTTTTATGACTGGGTTAATGGAGAAGTTTGAGGAGAATTCAACCAACTTGGCTACGGCTTTGTCACATGTTGGACCATCACGGTCTTTGGAGTCGGGTTTGGATGCCTCTCAGGTTTATTCTTGGATGGATGCAGTGGATAAGAGGTTAGAGGGTTTTGAACGGGAATTGAAAGCAATCCATGGGGAAGTGTTCCCACATGGTGACCGTCTTACTTTCCTCACGAGTCAAGGTGGAGCGTTGGTCATGCACGGAAAGGCTATGGCAAGTGATCAATCGCTTACATTGGAGGCCACGAAAGCTTTGTCCTTGAAGGTGCTCAACTTTGAACTAAGTATTCAAACTCTTTCTCAGCTTGTGCGGAGTTCCTTCGATCGTGTCGATGCCTTGGAGCATCGTACTCGGCCCGACTACGTGAACCCTTACAGAACCCGCAACATTTGATCTACCTCTGCCTTACCATATTTAGCCCTCTCTATTTTTAGCTTTCTCTTTCATGGTGTGTTTTGCAAACTTATCATTCGGCCCAATTTTTGGCATGCACTGTGGATTATGGCCCAAGTGTTTCTCTAAACATGTGTCTCATTCGGCCCATCGGCTTTAAACATGTTTTCTTAAGTTTGTTTGATAATTAATCTTCTAGATACTTATCGTTATGCGTGCTAAATTTGCTCTTTATGACGTTTTATCTCTTGTCTCGTCATATATTTTTCTAGTCATTTTTGATTTGTTCTTAACTTTTCGATGATATCAAGAGGGGGAAAGAACGTCTATCGTAAGTGTGACACCCTCATTCATTGTGGAAAAGTAAACACGTAATTCTAGAATAAAACTGCATGGATATGTTTGTAATAGGTTCATTTGGGTAAAAACCTGTAATTTTTAAAACCGAAAACGAAACTGTTATGAAAGTATCCAAATGGGAAGGTGTCAAACATGCAAGGTCTAAAATAAATCTCATAAATAAAACGTCGCTAAAGTCGCGAAACAAAGTTATACAACCCAAATATGAAAAAGGGAGACATATGTCCCTAAAAAGTATATGACATAAAAAGTGTTTAAGGGTCACAATAAAATAAAGCCAATCTAGGTCCCAATGTTACTTTGCTCGCTAGCTCGTCCATGTACCCCATATATGCATCACCTACCTGTCAATCGCATTTTATACAAATACGAAAGCCACAGTCAGTGGGGAGTTACTCCGAGTTCTCCCAGCCACGAAATGTCATAATTAATATAACATGTAAACATAAGAATATGGATATGAATAACACATAGCCTTAGCATATAGATGCTAGACAATCGTGCTTACCATGTGAACAACAATATAACAACACATAGTCCTAGCATGTGAATACTAGACCGACTCATACTACACTATCATGTGAATCACATAACATCCAGGAATCTAAACTCTATCAACCATAACCGGCTTGCATCTCACCTTCTATGATTCATAGAATAATCAAACAAGAAAGGACAATATATCTAGAGACAGGCATAAGTTCTTAGGACAGTCAATAGTCACTCTGTAACTCGAGTCTATACCACGAGGTAAGGTAAACACCCTAGTCCTAAACCTGCGCAGACCTAGCGACATGCGGAACACTACCGCATCCAAGACCCATGATAACAACATATGAGTATCCCTAAGGAGTCCACCAAAGGGTTGGCTAGTACTTAAGCTGACCACATACTTCTAAGAGTACGTCAGGAGCTCATGCCCTAACTTGGATATAAACCCACCAAGCTAAGACACAAAGGCTATTAAGCGGTGAACATATACTCGTCAAAGACTATAATGGCCTATCTATGACGAAGGCCGAAATACTCACCTAGGACCTAGTCCCATCTTGAATACTTTAGCCCACACCACACAAGACAAGTAGGACACCCACTTAACCATAAGAGGGGCAAAGAGTCCAAACTTGCACACACAAATGATCATACACACCCTAGCATATGAAAGGCTACGCAAGAGCATATTCAGCTGACAAACCAACAATATCTCCAATATCAATAATAATACAAATTCCAGCTAACCAACAGTACCATAATCCATGAGAACAAGCTAAAATGGCAAAGAGGCAACAAGACTCAAGCATAAGGCATCCAAAGCATCCAACAACCAACATGTGAAATGATAATTACAAATATCAAGGCATCAACATAAAACATCCAATAACAACCAATATCACCTCAAAGACAAACCCTCGACCCGAGTCCCGCGACGGGTCATCGGTCAAATCAAAGCTGACCGGTTTAAACCTAGTTTGACCAAACTCGTTCGGTCAATCTGGCCCAGCTCAGAGTCTTGGCCCATTTTGGCCCAAATCACAACATTCATTACAATATCATTCTCATGCAATATTCCAATTTCTATCATGTGAACACTATCAACATAAAGAAAACATTCCAACTTACAAAATAACTAATTCCACAAAATTCTCGCATAATAAAATAGCATAAATAACAGTCTCACACAAGGGTAAACTTTTCTATAAATTTTAATCGATAAAACGACGCCATTTACTCATACGGACTCCGAATTGAGTGATTCAAGTGGCTAAACCACCTAATTTTTCGATGCCGTTCAATCTGTCATATTTTTGGAAACCGTCTCAGTCCGGTATTGACGCGTTCCAGCCAAAACACGGACTTGTCACAACACATAATTCCTCATCCAAATTTGTTCCAAACAATAATATACAAATGGGTAACATAAATTAAACATAAGCATACTCATCTTACTCCATTCATTCATTTATCAACAAGATCGTCTCAAACAACAACAAACAACAACAAACGACAACAAACAACAACAAACAACAAATACAACTACTAATGTGACATTAATTCGTCGAGTGACTCGGAATAGTTACCTTAAGCTAGAAAAAGAGAACAATAACACTTGAGAAAGAGCCCTAGAAACCGAAACACTCATCATCTTCTACAATATATGAGTCACCTAACTCATCTTCAAATTCTTCACCTATAAGAACAACAAAAACACAATTATTAAGCTTAAATTCGAAAACCCTAAAAGATGAGCCTTAAACAAAAATTGGGGGAAATGAAAATAAAGCTTACTAGTAGATGAGGATTGAAGAGAGGATTCCAAATATATAATTTTTATGAGATTTGGTGGAGAAATGAAGGATTTATGGTGGATTTAGGGATTGAAGGAGGATTTTTGAGATGAATTTGGTGTTTGATGAAAGGAAGAGAGAGAGTGAATTATGGAGGAAATGAAAATTGAAAGAGGAGGCATAAGGAGGGAGGTGGCCGGTCAACATGGAGGGAAGGAGGGTCAATTGTTTACGTTTTGGGTTTGCTTCGACGGTAATTAGAAATATTCGTCGAACGCGATTTCCGGGAATATTAAAGTTCTTAAACACGATTTTACTAAAAGATTAAGTACTCATATGCCCAATATCCAAACTCCTTTACCCAACGACCGTAAGAAATGGGAAAATCTCAATTTTACGACTTTTATCCGAAATCTATTTTATCAAAGGAAAAGGTTTAAATATAGTTTAAATCACTTTTAAACATTTCTAAACTATCAAAAATAATTACATTTCTTCAAAATAAAATGAGATTATATTTTATCAAATAAATTTTATTTCAAATAGATTAATATTAAATTAAAATAGATTAAAATATTACTTTTAAAATATAATAAAAGTCTTCAAATTTACGGGGTGTTACAGTAAGCATCTACCTAAGCTTGCTCCTTGTCAAGACCGATTGTCTCTTAAAGTCCTTAAAGTTTCGGTTTTTGATAAATCGTTTTGATCTTGCGTTGATCTTTATTATTAAGATGACGGTATTATATTGAGGGGGAACTACATACTTAGTCACACTTTTAGGAGGCTTGCCATCATCAAAAAGGGGGAATTTGTTGAACCATATAGCTTATATGTTTGTGTTTTGATGATGTCAAGGTGTTTTATATTTTATATACTTGTTGCGCGTAATCGTTTGTCTAAGTGTTTTAGAATCAACTTATTACAAGCAACAAAAGAGATTGTGATGATAGTATAAAGTGTTCAAGCCTCTATTCAAGATCAAACGATATCGATATAAAGATTCATTCAAGATTTATGTGAAGACGAAGTCCGTCTAAAGTTTAATCAAGCTTGGATGATGACGTAGCCTATACTCGAAGATCTCCCTGAAGATTAGGATAGTATAGGTGATTATCTCGTAATGATAACCAAGAATGAGTTTCTTGAATTGGTATAGTTATAGCTTTGCAGCTATAACATTACTAGTAAAAGAGCTCAATGTTATAGCTCTTCTACTATAACATTGAAATGCTGAGTTTATTATACACGACTTATAATGTTTCAAAATTGTTTTGAAAATTGTTTAAAGTTTATTTTAAATGTTTTGATAAAAGTATTTATATATTTAAGCCCAGTTTAGTGCGGAGTTCGGTTTTATGTTGAACGTTGACTAGTAGTTGTTTTGGACCAACTTATGAGTTGGACCTTGCTACTAATTAGGGTTTCAACAAAACCTCTCTTAAAACCTAAATTCTAACCCATATATTGAGCTAGTGTTTGCACGAGTCACGAGGCTTATGAGCCGTGACATCTCGTGTTACCTAGGGTATATTAGGTAAAGATTTTATTCTATAAAAATATTTTTACATATCTTATATATCTTACTTAATATATTTGTCTATGATAAAAGATATTGTTGTTTTAGGAAATCTTATCATATCTTAGAATTTATGGTAAAGATAATATTTGAATAGATTATATTCTATCTTTTGGAATATTCTTTATTATCTTTTAAGGCTTTTAGGAAAGAGATAATAGAAGATATGATTTGTTAACATATCTCTTTATTCGGCTATTAGGGTTTGTGTAAACCGAGTTGCCCTACTCTTTCCTTCCTATAAATACTTTACTCTTTACAACATCTAAAATAGAGACCTTAAGTATAAAAATTGATTTTAATTTTACAAAGCAAACCGTGTGTTTTCAAGCAGAAAAACCGATCCAACGACACTACAAATATGTCATTAGCCCAACACAAAATCTATGTAATTAACCCTATGCCTTTTTGCTTGTACGTATGTCACTCCCCTATGAATTTGAATTATGAGAATCTTTTATTTTCTTGTTGCCTTGCGCATCAATACCATAACAATTTATTGATATACTCCGTAGTTAATTGCTTTGTGTTTGGTCTAAAATTAATATTTAGTCATTTTCATCCGGATTACTCCATTTAATGACTTTACAAATTAATCGACGGGTACATGCTTAGGGAATTGTAATCGTTGTCTTTTTACCGGGTTTGTACAGGGTAAGTTCAGACGAATTCAGACATACCGTGACGAATTTTGGAGAAATTTTCAAAGGGAGCAAGTTAATTTAAGTTTCCAAGAAATATAATCGAATTACAAAAGTTTTTTTTTTTTTGACAACAATTACAAAAGTTTTTGGTACACTTCAATTTTTAAGGACTTAACAACACAAACCTTTTAGTTAATCAATGAACACTTTTACCTCAACTTCTTTTTTCCCAAGGTGATAGACTCAGAGCCTAGACATAGTCTAAATCTGTAAATAACTCCCTCAATTACTATTGAGAAAAATGTCATATTGACATGTACTCGTGTTGAGCAACATAAACGAATTCTCAATCAAGCTACATAGATAATGGGTAATTTTCTAAAATGTACCCAATGGGCACATGTTAATAAATGTTGCACATGTTAATAAATGTTTAGGTATAGGTAAGTTTTATTCTATCATTAATTTATTCAAATTTACTAAATTTTCTCAATTACAATCATCATTTCCTTATTTTTCTCCACTTACAATTGGGTGAGGAAATATTCTTTTAGTGAAAATAAATTAATTAAGGGCATTAATTTGAATTTAAATAAGGCTTATCATGTGCCTATTGAGCACATTTTAGAAAACCCTAGATAATATAGTTAGTCTTCGTTACCCGAATGCAATAAGCTACTAACTTCATTACAATTCTTTTGTTTAATGATTGACTCACTTAACCATCATATAAATTTGTTCCATAGCCATTTGTTGCATCTTAGACTGGGGAAGGGATACTGAATTGACAGAGTAAGGGTATTTTGTTGGGATGCTTTTGGAATGTTTTATGACTTTGAGATACTACGATAGATTATGTACCCAGATAACTTGGACCCCTCACCCTTTATTATTTGGGTGAGTTATAACACGCACAATATTTGGGCTCTTTCATTTGTTCCTTTTTGGGCCTCTGAATTTTTTGTCATTTTATAATTATGAAATATCGAATTAGACGATTGCTAAAAATAACTTGGTAAATTGAGAAGATTGATTTGAAACTTGAAGCTTTGAATTTTATTGATTTTACAAAAATGATACGGAGTATTATGTGGGAAAAGGTGGAGGTTAAGTAGTTTGTTCTTGTCTTTACTCTCTTTAGGATCTAATCTCCATTTTCTCTAGGTTAATTATCAACTAGTTGAGATCCCGTGCTAAAGCACGGTATTTGAGAGCTAAAGAACGATATTTGTGAGTTTTGCTTATATAGTGGTCATTTAAGATATTTGTATAAATGAGTTGTACTTATTATAAGTTCTAATGTACGTTATAATGTTAGTGATATATAGCAATAGAAATTGGTATTTTGGGAAAGAATAAAATTTCAGCAAAAAATATTCATAAATAAGTATATGCTACCATCTCAATATATTTTGTATGACATGTTTATGCTACCATCTCTGATTCATCAAAAGATCTTAACTATGGAGAGGTTGTTAGGGGGTATATTGAAAGATTTTATTGAGTAGTATAATTAGGAATGTATTTTTACAAAGATATGTAAAATTTTATTGAGTAGTATAATTAAGAATAATTTTGCTGTATATTTTTATTACAAAGATATGTAAAATTTGGATATTTTTAGTGCATATTTTAATTGATATTGGTGGACTTATTTGCTGCATATACATTCCTCTATGATATATTACTCCATTTAGGATTATTTGACAGCGTACTAATGTTATACAGTAGATTTTAGTGGACTTGTATATATTATAGATAATTTGACAGTGTACACTAAGTCCAGCATAGTAATATGTAAAAAAAGGCCCACTTATAGGTGTGAGTATTTGAGCGGGAAAAAGTTAGTGTTTTCTTATTCTTTTAGTTTTAGGGGGATTATTAAGAGCAAATGAGTATAAAGTTGTTGGACCATTGCATTTAGGAGCTTTCTCAATCCTTGTGTTGTACACTACAATCTATCTCCTTTGTTTCATTTTTAGTAAATTTTTAAATAATCCAATTTTGGATAAATTTGTTATTTAGCGTGTTCGAGTCAAAGAACAGTAAATGCAACACCGAATGTATATGATGAAATACATAACAAAGTTTTGTGGAAGATAGGAATAATATGAATTGAAAATGCAAAACTGAAATGAACGCCAATTCAAAATGGATATTATCTCCTATGCACACTTTTAGTCGTGATCGACTGATCTCTGAATCTGATGAAAGCTTAAAAAATTCCTATTATCTATGGAGTATTATAATAAAAAAAAAAAAAAAAAAATATATATATATATATATATATATATATATATATATATATATATATATATATATATAAAACGCCCTATTAATATTGTGTAGTTGTATAATAATGTGAGATTTTAAGTTTATATTATAGTAACAAATTGTTCTTTCTACTTTCTGCACAAGTTTGTAATAGGTGTATTTTTCATCAATTTGTAGTTGTGCCTCTAGGCTCTAGCGGTCTAGCCTCAACTGATGCAGTTTTTCTTAAGCAAATGGTTTATAGATAGATCGTGTGAGCCTTAATATAAACACCATCCGAAATCACAAAACGATAAGGCTAATTCAAGTCCAACGTCAAGTGCATATCTAACAAATCGTGCGTTGCCTTTAATTAATAATTTAATTTAATATCCTTCAAAAAAAAAAAATTAATTTAATACTACGTAGTATGATTGTATGAATATGAATCTATATAAAAGAGAGTTTTTTCGAGCGATTCTAGAGAATCAGTTTAGGAAAGTTTCATAGATAATATTTTACATATAAAAAATAAAGTGGAGAATCTTTTAATTATTACTGTAATAAATATTTCCTATTTTATATTCAAGTGATGTTTCTAATTTTTATACAAGAACTCTTACATTTTATTTGCCAAAAAATGTCGTTACAAAAATTATGAAAATAATATAATTAGATTCGTGCTAAAAAATGCTATCATTAGAGTATAAATTTCATATAATTTGCACATATTAAAGATGATGTATTTCTTAATATGTTATATGTCCCACATTGAAAAATAATATAGGTGTGTTGAATATACTACATATAAATAATAGAATTATCCCACATCGAAAGATTAACATAAGATGGGTGATCCTATGATTATAAATAAGAGGCATCGCTGGAACTTAGGTATCAACCCAAAATCTTTTGAGTCTCTAAGTATTGTTTTAGAGAAGTCTTAAGAGCTTATATCATTATCTCCCCAGTATGATATAAAAAATAAAATGAATTTTTTTTTAATCTATACAATACTATTAAAAGGGGAACTTAAAATGCCACGTCATAAATGCCACCTTACACTACCAAATAGCCACGTCACTTACTACACATGACATGTCAAATTTTAATATGGCATGGCGAGTTAATGTGGTATAAATCATCAACTTATTATTATATGACATTAATTTAAATATATTTTTTTTCCAAAATTTATATATCCCTTTCAAATTTACATCAAAATTTCATAATTTATAATTAAAATTTACACCAAAGTTTACATCATTATTTCTAATTTTAAAAGTAAAAAAGAAAAAAAGAAAGAAATATTAAATGCAAATAGCATTACAAATATTATACTTTGGACTTTTAAGCTTGTAGATAAATTAAACAACAATTAAAATCAAAATTCATATTAAATTTTAAATTTTGACGTTTATTGTTAGAATATTTTAAGCAACAAATAAATATCACATAATTCTAATTTACTCCGTTTATTAAAAAAATAAATATTTTGTTGATATTAAGAGTAAATAATAACATATTTAACATTAAACAATGTGGCTTTTGTCAACAAAAAAATAAAAAATAAAATAAAAATTAAAGCAAACCATTAACATTTCATTTCTCCTTGCTCCATATTTATGTTTATATTAAATTGGCTAATAATGAAAAAGAATGCTCAAAAGTCCTAAAACCTTACTACATAATTATTATATATATTAAATTTGATGATCATAATAAAAAGACACCCAAAAGTCATAACATGCATCCTCAATTGGATATAAATGTTCGATGTAAGACAACATTTGTGAGCCAAATTTCACGCCAATATTTTTTTGCCCTCATCGCCAATAAAATCGTAGTTGTATATGTAAATAGTCTTTTTTAAATCTTATCAGTATATCAACATCAAGGTAAGTGTATTAAGGTAAGGTAAATGTATTAAGGTTTTAAATTAATAATTTAATAATTTATTTTTAAGTTCCATTGGTTATGAAATGCTCATCACGTTTTAAAACTTTCTTATGTAGGAACTATCAAGATTTGTGGTAGGTAAATGTATTAAGGTTTGGTAAATGTATTAAGGTTTTAAAATAATAATTCATTTATTTGTTTTTAAGTTCAATTGGCTGCTCATCACTTTTTAAAACTTTCTTATGTAGGAACTATCAAGATTTGTGGTATTGTGCTATTCGAAGGTAAATAAATATACTTACATATTTATGGGTCAATGCCCTTTTTCTATTATTATTTAAATAAAAACTTAAATTAATAACGATAAGATTAATATCACGTAAATCAAATTTCACCATTTTATTTCTTATTAATTACTCGATGGATTTTGTCCTTTTTTTTCCTATAGATGGTTCATTGGAGAAAAAATACTATATGGAGAAAGAAAATATTAGAATTGCTTAAACAACTACTCCCTTCATTCCACTCAATACTATATTATACACTAACTACAAGATTAACTATAAGTTTTTGACGGAAGACAACATTTGCGAGACAACATTTAAGTAAATATTTTTGTACCGCTATCGCGAAAAGAATTGTATACGTCACTAACTTTTTTTTTTTATCATTGTATCAGCATCAAGGTAA
This sequence comes from Silene latifolia, assembly GCF_048544455.1. Lineage (NCBI taxonomy): Eukaryota > Viridiplantae > Streptophyta > Magnoliopsida > Caryophyllales > Caryophyllaceae > Silene > Silene latifolia. The sequence goes on from NC_133535.1 coordinate 128,497,428, forward strand.
ATGTATTAAGGTTTTAAATTAAGAATTCATTTATTTATTTTATTTTCCATTGGTTATGAAGTACATCACATTTTTAACCTCGCATATTTGTTGTTTATTTCTTATTTAGGGATATTGAGATTTGTGGTGTTGTGCTATTCAAAGGTAAATATACTTACATCTTTAGACTCAATGTCATATTTCTTCCATTATTTAAGAGAAACTTAAATTAATAACAAAAATTAATGACTAAGTGATTTTTTTTTTTTTATGTAGGGATGGTTTATTGAAGAAAGAAGACTAAGAAGAGAAATATTAGAATTACTTAAACAAATACTCTATTCATTCGACTCAATACTATATTATAAACTAACTATAAGATTGACAACATGAATGTAAATGACTAATTGTTTTTAGGTTCATAAAAAAAATTAGTATTTCAAAAACTTTCAAATGTATGCTTTATTTTGATATGTGTTGTTTTTTAATCATCATTTTTCCTTATCATTTTTCCTTAGAAAAATAACACTCATAGAATGAAATTGAATTTGCGAGGATCTCAATCTTATTGACATGGATAATAGGTAGCATAAATAATGGAGTGAAAAGCCCAAAAATTATCATTTAAGAAAGGAGTTAGATGTTAAATTAGTGAGGTGAATTAATTATCAATTATTAATAACTATAAAGATGAGAGAAATCTAAAAAGTTTATTTACATCTACATTATTCTTTTGTACACCTTAAATTTAATTTTCATTTTCTTTAATTATACACATGAGACACATGCTTATTCAAAATGGCTTTTGATAGAAAACATGATTGAGTGAAATGCTTAGTTTACCTATTTTGAAGTATACGGTTGAATCCCCAAGGTGGAAAATTTGGAGAAATGTCAAAGCACATTTTTGCTTAATATTGTTTAATGGATGAAGTATAGAGACTTAATGATCCAATTATTACGAGTTGCTTCTTTCAAATTCTTAGTTCCACAATTTATTATAGTACTAGCTACAATATTATGGGTGCTGTGAAATGTTAGTTTTTGTCACAACAATTCTAATCGTGTGTTTTATATTAATTTCGGATTTGTTGATAAAACTTTAATATCTAATTAGTGAGGGTGTTGCATGTTTGGCGATCTTTGTTTGATAATATTATGGTTTCATGTAATGTGATTATGCGAATACCTGTATTATTAATTGATTTTAATCAGCTTCCATTGAGTTACTTCAGTTTTCGATTATGCGAATACCTGTATTATTAATTGATTTTAATCAGCTTCCATTTGCGCATATTTGACATATCACAAAACACGTAAAAGGATTTGAGTAACACCAATTACCATTTAAAACCCTCATAAAAGAACGTCAAATAATGACATGGTTTTGATAAAAGTATTTACTATATAACACTTTAGTTTCTGATTTTACATAAAACTATTGTACAAAAAAACTAATTTGTCTTGATTTTATAGAAGTCTTAAAACATGAAATCATATTGTAGAATGTTATGATTTGATTCACTAAAAATATCATAGTAAAAAACAAAAGATCCCGTGAATTTCACGGGTCACAAGACTAGTTATTATTATAATATATATTTCTTATATTATATTTAAGTTATGTTTATAATTTTATATAAAACCTTTTACATTTTATTTGACAAAAAAGTATCATACAAAAATTATGAAATTATATAACTAGATTCGTGGTAAAATAAATGATATCATTAAAGTATAGATTTCATATCATTTGCACATATTTTAATTATGATACAAAATAAAAACGTACTAATATCAAATAATTACTATGTCCCTCACTATAATAATAATAATAATAATAATAATAATAATAATAATAATAATAATAATAATATGCCATAATCTACTCATCAAGCAAACTTTAACGGCGAGTTATAGGAATAGAATTTTTAATAGAATTTTTGCAGCTTTTAATACTATACTTAGCACCAAAAATTATGAATATCGTATGTTTTTTATAAGTGATCTATCATGCACACACCGGACTATTATATACATGAATCATGATGCCTGATAAGCTAGATATATAGCATATAGGACGAAACTCCAACTATGAAAAATCGATAGTAAGGAAAAATTAGGATGAGATTTAAACAAAGAGATCTAATTAGAAATTGGATAGTTAGATTAACAAGTACAATGGCAACATTAATAAAGAACAAAAACAAATAATTAACGTGGGTGTTTATTTACAAATGCAATATTCCCAATAAATAAATTACGTGGGTGTATATACAAATGCAATATTGCCAATAAATACGGTATATGGTGTTTGTGTTCTTATTTAGATGTTGTATGTCTTAGTATCTTATTTATTCCACATTGAAAAATAATATAGGTGTGGTGAATATACTAAGTACCCAGTATAAATAGTAGAATTTTCCCGCATCAGAAAATTACCATAAGGTAAGATGATCCTATGATTATAAATAAGAGACATTCTTGAAACTTAGGTATCAATTCAAAATCTTTTGAGAGTCTCAAGTATTGTCTTAAAGAACTCTTATAATAAGAGTTTGTATTAACGGCACACCTCAGTTACAATAAAACTAACATACAAATATTAATTACGTAAATATTTATAAATGCGATTACATATTAGTGATATTATAATATTTTTTCTTCTGGATAATCGATAGTATAATAACTTTATTAAACAAAACAACAATTTAAAATAAAATGGTGCTACCTAAATTGGTTATTAATCTGTCATAGATAATTAGAATCTTTACAGTAAAATAGAAAATTTATAAATTATAATAAAATCAGGTGTTATATAAAAAAATAATATACGAAATCGTAATTTTAACCGTTAATCAAAATCGCACCCGGAAAAAAAAACGCGTTACATTTATTTATACATTTTATTGCTACCTCCATTTCATATTAAAAGTCGTGTTAAGAAAATAAAATAAAAATATGTAATCTAAACAGTTAGATTGGTGAAAATACTTATTTTATATTTTCATAGATCAATAATTGCATATACCTGATAAGACTAACATTTTTTTTAATTTATGTGCAGCATCCTAAAACGATTAATAAAATGAGACGGAGAGATATATTTAATTTAATTTTTTCTATAAAACGATAAATAGTTATAAGCTCAAACAAATTATGCTTTTGAATTTGGTGGTTTTACATAAAAGAATTGCTTGGTTATCAATTTAACCAAAAAGTATAATGCAAAACATTTCGAAAGTTAAATATTATGTTTCGTAACGAAAAATGCTTTCATTTGAGTATAAATTTTATATTATTTACTATTTCCTCTATTCCAATGAATTGTTTACATTCGTTTTTTGCACAAATACTAAGAAAGTGGGGTATCTCTACTTTTCATATGTTTATTTACACTACTCTAATGTAAACCCTCAAATTTTGGCACTCACCCACCAAAAGATATAAAGTAGACAAGGGTATGTGAGTCATTTAATTGAATAAAAAATATCCATATATATAAAAACATAGACAGTCAAGCAGAACAGACTAAGATAGAAAATGTAAACAATTCAATGGTATGAAGAATGTATTATTATTTACTCATATTTTAATAATTAAAAAAGATGGTGTACTCCTTAATATGTTATTTGTCTCACATTGAAAAATTATGTAGGTGTGGTGAATATATTATGTATAAATAGTATAATTGTCCACATCGGAAGATTACCATTAAGTGGGTGATCCGATGATCAAGATAAAATCTTTTGAGCCTCTTAGGCATTGTTTTATAGAGTTCACAATAGTTTGTATTAATAAAAATTATTTTAGGAAAGTAATCTAAATATTTTTTTTGATATAAAAAATATAGTGGATAATCTTTTAATTATTATTATTACTATAATATAATATATATTTCCTATATTATATTCAAGTGCTATTTGTAATTTTATATAAGAACTTTTACATTTCATTTGACAAATATTTTAATCATATCTAAACAAATTATTAGCCATATGATGTAACATTAAACCCTTATAACTTTTTTTAAAATATAATTATAACTAAGTTAATTAACCCGTTGCAAAGCACGGGCTATCAAACTAGTCTTTATGATTTGCAAGGCACTATATCCATGATTTTTGCTTCTATTTTACATTAAAAAATATGATTTGCAAGGAAATGTATTTTTAGTAATTTAATTGGCATTTTTTATGTTAAAAGTATCAAAAGTTTGAAAAACTTTGTAATTTTTTTGTGTTAATTTGACTCATTTTTTACCCTAGATGGACCTTGAACCGTATAAACTGGTCTGTGTAAATCCGTAATTTATAGTCCCAAAGTAGACCGGATTGATATTTTACCAGAGCACGAAACAACTCGTTTGAGACAGAGCTAGCTGAGATCGTCTAATATATTAAAACGTATTATTTAAAATTTCTTATTGTATAAGTTACGAGTATTGTTAATTACGACTTTAATTGTTTTAAATTGTTCCTAACATCACCTAAGTTGTCCGTTTACGCCAATAGCATCATCATCGAAATATGGATACGTAATTGCATACACATATTGCACACGTTAGTTTCTTGTTGATTGAGAATTGTCACAATTTGAATTATAATTATTAACTAATCATTACTATATTTTTAGACTTTAGTCAAATGATATGCTAAAAAGCTTTTAAATAGTCAAGCTAGTTACCGGCTCAAGAGAAATTGCAGTTCCGTAAAGATCGTAGTGCTGATGCAAGGCCAAATGCCGGAAACCACATCATCCTATCTAGCACATACAACTGGACATACTATGTGTATCTTATAGTATAGGCTTTATTCACTTTGTGATTATAGTCCTAGGTATAATTTTTAACAACACATAATGCTTAATGTTAGTGATTTAAGTTAATCACGATATCATTTGAATGTAATCGGGATTTGACCAAAAATCGTAGCAAGTTTGACCGTTAAAATATGGGTTAGAGAGTGTGGAGTACACGTTCATATAAACGAGTTTGAATGTGCGATTTTAAAGAATAAGTTACAATGCAAATTAGTCGATGTTATCGTAGCTCGAAAATGAAAAGTTGGCTAACCCCGATAGGGGTTGCTAGCCCCGATCGGGGTTGATGATGCTTAGCCAAAATTCAACAAGTTTAATTTACGTAAATTGGGAAAGCTGCGTCCCCGATCGGGGACACTAACCCCGATCGGGGTGAGTGATGTTTATCGGGTTTTTGCAATTAATTGCCATAAACCGTGTTGCATTGTTTCATACTTGTCTTTATGTTCCGTTTGAATGATAACTACCTTTCCTTTTCTTTATACATTGCATTAGTATATATATACACAAGAGATGCATGATAAAAGGTTACAAGAAAAATAATAAAACAAACTTTATTATTAAGATGTTTGCATAACATACAAAATAAAAACTTCATAAAGTTTTCTCTTGTTTTTGCCTTAGAACAAGAGGGAAATTTGGTGTATTATCCTGCGGAAGATTTCTTGTAACCTAAAGGCGTAATAGGGTAGAAATACTTTCTAAGGAAAACGATATATACTTGATCATCAAGTTATCCAAGTTCGATTTGTCAAACACCCTATATATATAAAAAAAAAAACAACATTACTTAGAAAGTATTTTCTGATTCTGACAATGTCGAATGTTAAGGAAATGACATCCAAGTTTGGAAAACTTGAGAAATTTGAAGGGGTTGATTTTAGGAGATGGCAAAAGAAAATGCATTTCCTACTCACCACCCTCAAGGTTGTCTATGTCCTAAGTACCCCAATGACGGAGCATCGAGATGATGAAACAATGGAGGAAGCCCACAATCGTCTCAAGTGGGAAAATGATGATTACATTTGTCGGGGACACATTCTAAATGGTATGTCTGATTCTTTATTTGATGTCTATCAAAATTATGAGTCGGCAAAAGAACTTTGGAATGAATTAGAGTCTAAATACATGGCCAAAAATGCTTCTAGTAAGAAGTTTCTTTTAGGCAATTTCATGAACTATAAGATGACGGACTCAAGGCCGGTAATGGAGCAATATAATGAATTGCTCCAGATATTGGGACAGTTTGCCCAACACAAGATGGAAATGGATGAGTACATTTCGGTGTCAAGTATAATTTACAAATTGCCTCCTTCTTGGAAGGATTTCAAGCATATGCTCAAGCATAAGAAAGAGGAGTTGTCTATTGTACAACTAGGGGGGCAGTTGCGCATAGAGGAGTCTCTTAGAGCGCAAGAGGGTACTAAGGGCAAGGGAAAGGTAACTATGGAACATTCTTCAATCAATATGATGGAAGTAGGTGAAAGTTCTAAGGTAGAGCTGTTCAAGTTCGGGCTTGGGCCGGACATGGGCCGGGCCGGGCCGTGAAGAAAAAAGTTGCCCTTTAAGACTATAGTGGGCGGGCTGGGTCAGAATTATGGGTCAATTATCCTTGCCCTTACCCGCCCTTTAGTCAAAAGTCTGGCGGCCCATGGGCTAATGGGCCGTAACACTAAACTTTAACTGTTAATTACTTATTCGGTATAGAATAACATCAACCTAAACTACTTTTTATATCTCATACCTTGATTTGAAATTTGAAGTTAAGTGTAAAATATATATAGGGGTCGTTTGGTTGCCACTTCGAAAACATAGGCATTGGAAAATCTCATGATTTTGAAAAACATGGATTGTTTGGTTGCCATAAATTTTGGAAAATGTAGGAATTAGAACTTCTCAGGAACTTCCAATGCCTACATGATGTAGGAAGTTGCTTACCTACTCCCCCCTTGGTCATTGGAAGTTCCTGTGGAATTTAATTCCTACATGAGCAACCAAACACTTTTCCGAAATTCAGCCAAATTGGATGAGGGAACTTAATTCCCATGAATTGTATTTTCCTAGGAAAATTAAGTTCCTTGATCAACCAAACAACCCCATAGATAGTGAAAGAATACATATAAGGGTAGAGGTAAAGATTGGATGTATACATTATTATAACTTGTAGTACACAGTAATTAGCGGTGTTTTGAATATATGCGACTATTGGAAAGATAATAAAAATTTAATTAGCATGGAGATATTAGGAAAGACAACGGTTTAGGTTCGACATTATTAAATAAAAATATGCTTTTATTTTCTTTCATTAAAAAAATCATTATTTATAATATAAAACAATTAATATACACAAATAAATTGAAAATTTATTATCTTATATTTTTAGTGGGCCGGGCGGGTTGGCCCGTTTCAAAAAGCTCGTGTCCATGTCCGACCCATTTACTTAATCGGGCCGGGCTTGTCCAGCCCACGACCCATTTTTTAGAAAATTTTGTGTCCAAGCCCGCTAAAAATAAGGGCCGGATGGGTCGGGTTATCGGGCGGTACGGCCCATGAACAACTCTATTCTAAGGGATTCAAGGGGAAAAAACGCCCCATGCCTAACATTAATGATGACACAAACAAGAAACCCAAGGGTGCTTCTTGGATATGTGGTAAGACCGGTCACTTTAAAAATGATTGTCGGTTGAAGAAGACAAAGAAGGGTTCTAATTACAAGAACAAATCCGGGCAAGTGTCTAATGACAAAGGCCCTCCTACTCATCAAGGTCAGAATTTTGACAATGGTATTAAGCATATTGTAAATTATATACCACTAATTTCAGAGGCATTCTATGTGCAGGATGATGAGACTGCATAGTGGATTGATTCGGGTGCTACAAAGCATGTGTGCAAGGATCGTAGATGGTTCAAGACTTATGAACCGGTTAATGACGGTTCAATTCTTTATATGGGCAACGAATCAACAACTCCAATACTTGGTCGTGGTGAAGTAGTGTTAATATTTAGTTTCGGGAAATCTATTCATCTTTATGATGTTCTTCATGTACCCGGAATAAGGAAAAACTTAGTTTCCGGCGGTCTCTTGTCAAAGTATGGTTATAGGCAAGTGTTTGAGTCGGATAAATATGTAATAAGCAAATGTGGTACATTTGTAGGATTTGGATATTTATGTAATGGAATGTTTATGTTAAATATTATGAATAAAATGCATGATGTTGCTTCTAATTTCATGGTTTTTCATAATGAAAATGTTCCATATATTTGGCATGCTAGACTTGGACATGTTCACTTTAAAAGGATGACTAATATGTCTAAACTTGGCTTAATTCCACCTTTTGATTCTAATGTTCAAAAGTGTAAAACTTGCATGATGAATAAAATTACAAGACAACCTTTTAAGACTATTCATAGTTGTTCACTTGTCTTGGATTAAATTCATAGTGATTTGTGTGATTTTAAATCTTCACCATCTTTAGGGAACAAAAAATATGTTGTAACTTTCATAGATGATTATTCCAGATTTTGTTATATATATCTTTTGTCATCTAAAGATGAGGCCCTTGAAAAGTTTAAAATATTTAAAAGTGAGGTAGAATTACAACAATCGATTATGATTAAACGATTGCGCACCGATCAAGGTGGAGAGTATTATGATCCTATGTTCTTTAATTCATGTGGCATTGTGCATGAGGTTACTCCACCACATACACCACAATTAAATGGTGTGGCGGAGAGGAAAAATCGTACTCTAAAGGAGATGGTTAATTCTATGTTATCCTACTCGGGTTTGAGTGATGGTTTTTGGGGTGAAGCTATGTTAACAGCTTGTTATTTATTAAATAGAGTTCCTAACAAAAGGAACAATGACGTAAACCCATATGAACTTTGGTACAAGAAGACACCAAACTTGAATTATTTTCGAGTTTGGGGATGTCGGGCAATAGTAACATTACCGGAACCCAAAATTAGAACATTGGGTGAAAAAGGCATTGAATGCATCTTTATAGGATATGCTATGCATTGCAAGGCATATAGGTTCTATGTTATAGAATCTAATAGATCGATTGCGCTAAACACCCTAATTGAATCTAGAGATGCAATATTTGATGAAAATAGATTTTCTTCATTACCAAGACCAAAGGACATAGTTTCATTAAATAATGGAACAAATGAGGAGGACATAAATGTTGAACCTCAAGATAAGTCACCCGAAATCCGTAGAGGTACAAGGATTAGGAAAAGAAAGTCTTTTGGTCCAGATTTTCAAACCCATTTGGTAGAAGGATCAAGAGAGGAGATAGGATGTCAATATGAGTATTGCTACCATGTTGATGAAGATCCAATGACATTTAGTGAGGCTATGAAGTCTCAAGATGTTGCCTTTTGGAAGGAAGCCATAAATGATGAGATGGATTCCATCATGGGAAATAATACTTGGGTCCTAACGGATCTACCTCATGGATGCAAACCTTTGGGCTGCAAATGGATCTTCAAAAGGAAGATGAAAGTCGATGGCTCAATCGACAAGTTCAAAGCAAGGATGCTAATCCAAGGTTTTAGACAAAAGGAAGGTATTGATTACTTTGATACCTATGCTCCGGTTGCTCGAATTTCTACTATTAGATTATTGATTGCACTAGCGGCGATTAATAATTTAGTGATCCATCAAATGGATCTTAAGACCACATTTTTAAATGGGAACTTAGACGAGGAAATTTATATGAGACAACCGGAAGGGTTTGTTATGCCGGGAAATGAGCATAAGGTGTGTAAGCTTGTCAAATCCTTATATGGACTCAAACAAGCTCCTAAGCAATGACATAATAAATTTGATGAAGTGGTTTTATCAAATGGTTATAAGCTAAACCAATCCGACAAGTGTGTATATAGTAAATTTGATGATGCCGGAAATGGTGTTATAATTTGTCTATATGTTGATGATATGTTGATATTTGGTACCGACCAAAATCAAGTAGACCTCACAAAGGCCTTTTTATCATCAAGTTTCCAAATGAAAGACAAGGGGAAGGCGGATGTTATACTTGGTATAAAGATTAAAAGGAAAAACAAAGGAATTTCATTATCTCAATCTCATTACATTGAGGAGGTACTTAAAAGATTTAAGTACGATAATTGTTCTCCGGTTAGTACCCCCATGGATCCAAGAGTGAAACTTATGCCCAATACGGGTGATGCAATTTCACAACTTGAGTACTCGCAAGTGATTGGATGTTTAATGTATGCAATAACGAGTACAAGACATTATTGCTTATGCAGTAGGAAGATTATGTAGATACACAAGTAACCCAATTACTCATCATTGGGTGGCGGTTAAACGTGTATTGCAATACTAAAAGAAAACCATGAACTATGGTTTGACATATATGGGACATCCATCGGTAATAGAAGGATATTCGGATGCAAGTTGGATCTCCAATGTGGAAGATCATTCTTATACAAGTGGATGAGTATTCTTGCTTGGTGGAGGCGCCATTTCGTGGGCTTCTAAGTGTTAGAAATTCATTAATCTCATTAATTCACATATTCATATATATTCAAATTTATTTAGTCATAAAATAAATTCTAGATCTTATGCATGCAAACATAAATAAGATAAGAGAAGAAATCATCAATCTTACTATATGATTTCGGATTAATGGGCACCAACAAATTCACCTATTTGTTAGTTCTTGAGCTTTCCTTAAAATGGATGAACAAAAGGTCCAAATTAGAACCTCTCCCAAAAGTATATGTGGGAATTATCTGTATGCTTCCCTTTAATTATAAGGATTATAACAAATTTATTATGATGATAACTAGTCATAAAAGAAAATTACATAAACAAAATAGAGAGATTATGAAATCAACCTTTGGTCCTAGCAAAATCGGCCTAAGAACAATATCGCAATGATATTCACCTATCAGTTGCACCCAAGATGATAAGAGATATGCCTTTGTTCTTTGCTAGAATCGATCCCCAATTTTCTGTAAATTATTTAGGGTTTTGTGTTTTTTTTTGTGTTTTGATGAGAGGCAAGATTAGGTTAGAATTAGGGTAGAAGAAAAATGATCTCTCTACTCCTCTTATTCTCACCGAAAAAGAGAAGTCCATGGGAGATATTTTCTCCCTAATTTCGGCCCATATAACCGAAAATAAGAGAGATTATTTTCTCTTTTTTTCGGTTTTTCTACTTACCAAAAATAAGGAGATTAAATCTTCTTATTTTGGTAGTATACAAAACGTATAAAATGTATTATTTATAAATTGTTATTTATATAATTCCGTATTAATAAGTCTACACACAACAGCTTGCAGTGGATTTATTAATGCCGGTCTGTGACAATATCGTATAATATATACTTTAATTATAAATATCGCATATTTATAATTAGCTTATTAAATATAACCGATTACATTTAATTACGAATTAACATATTAATTCGTCCAAGCTAACATTATATACATTAATTAAATATAACTTATTATATTCAATTTACGAATTGATGATTAATTCGTCTCTCACTAATATTATTTAATCGGCATTAAATAATCGTCTCATCAACACGTTGACTAACTGTTTAGTCATATAAGGCATCAATGTGATTACATTTCCATAATCACATCTCTCAAACACATCCTTTAGGTGTGACTTTTAGGGACCAGTTGATTACCGCCATCAGTATGATAATAACGCCAAACTTTCTAGCAAGCCAACCATTATTAAGTAATCGTTAATCAACTGATAAAATACGAAGTATATCCTTGTGAACCTATAAGAGATTTATAAATGTTATCACACTAATTGTGGAGGACACAAGCTCCAACAAACTCCCACTTGTCCTCACAAGTGTATGTGCGATAACCGATTCTCATATCCTAAAATTTCTCCCACTCAATGTAAAACAATTTGCAAAATCCGTATTCACAAAGGTCGTATTTTACAAGTGATCTGTATCAAGAGTGGTTTCCCCGACTAGAGAGTAACTTAACTGATAAACGAATCATCATTCGAGTATGGCCATGCATTTCAGTTACAACTCCTCGAGTGACCCTGAGAAATAACTATACCTGATAAGGGTTGGATATTTTCTTCAACTCGAATCCTGCAGATGTAAGCACAGTATGAAATGACCCAGAAAAAATCTACTTAGTCTCCAGTTACGGCAGACCATGAGAAAGAAACCAAAGTCACCCAAAAACTGCCTTAATCTCAAGAGACAGTCGATAGTCAAAAGAATCGACTCTAGGAACACAATGGATGTCATATCCACGACCTGGCACCGAATGTTTTTAAACATTTAGGACTCCATTACGTTGTGACAAAAATAATTGTCCTACGAGGTATCGTTATAACCCGTATTTGTGATCGATCAGCCAACTGATTGACTTATGGCTCGTTGAACCCACCATCAATCGACTGCACAATATAATAGCCAGAGTTATCAGCTCATATGGGCGATTACGGACCAAAACAAAATATAATGTAATTCAGTTCACTTTGTGGCGTTCAATGTTGTCAGTACAATCCACATGAAAAACAAAATATTATATTAAAACGATGAAGTTATAAATAGTATATGAAAAAGATAATGTATCAAATTCATAATCAACTACTACAACTCAGGAACACGTTTAATTCCCATGGAAATAACGTGCCCTTCATGCTTATCAAAATTCAACGGTTTAGTGAGAGGATCCGCGATGTTGTCATCCGAAGCTATCTTGTCAATCACTATCTCTTCTTGCTCCACGTAATCACGGATCAGGTGAGCTTTCCGATGTACATGTCAAGATTTGTTGCTAGACTTTGGCTCCTTAGCCTGGAAGATGGCACCTCTATTGTCACAATAGATGGTGATCGGGTCATTCGAACTAGGAACTATCGTAAGTCCTTGTAAGAATTGACGCATCCATATAGCTTCCTTAGCTGCTTCCGAAGCGGCATAGTACTCGGATTCAGTGGTAGAATCTGCTACAACACTCTGTTTGGAACTCTTCCATCTGACCGCAGCACCATTAAGAGTGAAGACGAACCCGGACTGAGATTTTGAATCATCTCGATCCGTTTGGAAGCTAGCATCTGCGTAACCGATTGCGCATAGCTTAGTATCGCCTCCATAAGTCAATACCCTATCCTTAGTCCTCCGTAGGTACTTGAGGATGTTTTTAACACTATCCAAAGTGTGTTTCACCTGGATTCTTTTGGTACCGACTCGTCATACTCAATGCATATGCCACGTCTGGACGTGTGCATATCATGGCATACATGATTGATCCTATTGCAGATGCATAAGGAACACGACTCATGCGCTCAATTCCTTCAGGCGTCGTGGGTGACTAAGACTTGCTCAACTGCATCCCAGACGTCATAGGAAGGTTCCCCTTCTTGGAGTTGGTCATGCTGAACCTCTCAAGAATCTTATCCAAATAAGACTCCTGACTAAGTGATAACGTCCGTCGTGATCTATCTCGGTAGATACGGATTCCCAATATGCGTTGTGCCTCACCCAGATCTTTCATCTGGAAATGGTTCTTCAACCATCCTTTAACCGAAGATAAGAGAGGAATGTCATTCCCAATCAAGAGTATGTCATCGACATACAATATCAAGAAAACAATCTTGCTCCCACTTGACTTGATATATAAGCATGGTTCCTCGACCGATCGAGTGAAACCATACTCTTTTATCACCTGGTCGAAACGATGATTCCAACTCCGAGAAGCTTGTTTAAGTCCATAAATGGAACACTTAAGCTTGCATACTTTCTTAGGATGTTCAGGATCTATGAAACCTTCGGGTTGCACCATGTACAACTCTTCCTCCAAATAACCCTTTAAGAAGGCGGTTTTCACATCCATTTGCCAAATTTCATAGTCACGAAATGCGGCAATCGCTAAGATTATCCGAAAGGAACGTAGCATGACTACAGGTGCAAAAATCTCATCATAATGCAATCCGTGCACTTGGGTGAAACCTTTTGCCACTAGTCGTGCCTTATAGGTATCTGGTTGCGCGTCTACAGAATGCTTTATTTTGTAAAGCCATTTGCACTGTAGAGGTTTTACCTTATTAGGTAAATCAACAAGATCCCATACGTCATTCTCATACATGGAGTCCATATCGGATTGCATGGCTTCGAGCCATAGCTTTGAGTCGGAACAGGCCATAGCACCTTTATAGGTAGCGGGTTCATTACTCTCTTGGAGAAAAACGTCATTCTCCTCGACCATACCAATGTATCTGTCCGGAGGATTAGAGACTCTACCCGACTTCCTAGATTCCTCAGGAATATTAACCGTATCATCAGTTGGAGGAACTACTTCCTCCATCTGTTCCTCGGTTGTTGGTTCTTGAATCTCCAATAGCTCGAAGGTTCTATTACTTGTCTTGTTCTCGAGAAATTCTTTCTCTAAGAACGTCGCACTAGCCGCAACAAAAACTCGATGTTCGGTAGGCGAATAGAAGTAATGACCAAATGTTCCTTTTGGATAACCTATAAAGTATGTCTTGACCGATCGCGGGCCGAGCTTATCCTCGTGTCTCCACTTGACATAAGCCTCGCAGCCCCAAACCCGAATAAAGGACAAGTTAGGGACCTTTCCCTTCCACATTTCATATGGAGTCTTGTCGACAGCTTTAGTCGGACTTCGGTTAAGTATAAGAGCAGCTGACAAAAGAGCAAAACCCCATAATGAATCAGGTACTACCGTGTGACTCATCATGGATCGAACCATATCAAGTAAGGTTCGATTTCTCCATTCGGACACACCATTCAATTGAGGTGTTCCAGGTGGAGTTAACTGTAAAACGATTCCACAGTCTTTAAGGTGTTGATCAAACTCATTTGAAAGATATTCGCCACCCCGATCTGAACGGAGTGCTTTAACCTTTCTACCCAGTTGGTTCTCAACCTTGTTCTGGTATTCCTTGAATTTCTCAAAGGACTCACTTTATGCTTCATTAAGTAGACATATCCGTATCTACTCAAATCGTCCGTGAAAGTGATAAAATATCTATAGCCATCTCTAGCAGGAATTGACATAGGTCCACAAACATCCGTATGTATGAGTCCTAATAGGTCACTAGCGCGCATTCCAACACCTTTGAAGGAAATTCGAGTCATTTTGCCAATGAGACATGATTCACACGTGCCATATGTAGAAAAATCGAATGCGGGAATAGTCCCATTATCGATGAGTTTCTTCACGCGTTTTTCATTTATGTGTCCCATTCGACAATGCCATAGATAGATTTGATCTTTGTCACCAACCTTTAATTTCTTATTATTCACGTGTAATACTTCTGTAGTTTGATCTAAGATGTAAATTCCATTCATGGAAACTGCTTTGCCATAAATCATTTCATTGAAAGAGGAAATACAGCTATTATCCTTTATTAAAAATGGAAAACCGTCCTTATCTAGTACCAAAACTGAAATAATGTTCTTAGATAAACTGGGTACATAGTAACAGTTATTTAAAAATAACTCAAAACCACTAGGGAGTAGGATTACATATGTTCCCTTCGAGACTGCAGCAACTCTAGCTCCATTCCCGACTCGCAGGTCCACATCACCCTTTCCGAGAGGTGTGATGTTTCTCAGGCCCTGCAAATGATTACACAGATGAGAAGCACAACCAGTATCAAGTACCCAAGTTCCGAAACTTGCATGGTTAATCTCAATCATATGAATATAAGATGACATACCAACAGGAACGACGCGGCCTGCTTTTATGTCCTCACGGTACACGGGACAGTTCCTCCTCCAATGTCCAGTCTTGTGACAATGGTGGCACTCAATGTCACCGCCCTTGCTCTTTGCCTTACCCTGTGAGCGACTAGTCTCACCAGGCCCACTCTTACCGTGTCCTGGCTTCTTAAACTTTGGCTTACCTACAGTTAGGTCGCCTGGAGCTTTGCCCTTACCTTTATTCTTGTTGGAAATCGTGAGAACATCTTGCTTCATGCTCCCACTCAATTTCATATCCTTCTCGGTCTGTACGAGAAGTGAGTGTAGCTCATGAGGACTTTTCTTTAAGTCATTCATGTAGTAGTTCGCCCTGAAAAGGGCAAAACTATCATGAAGAGAATGAAGCATTCGGTCAATGACTATGCTCTCACTGATTTTCCAATCAAGTGCCTCCAATTTCTCGACATTCTCAATCCTGTTAAGAATGTGTGGGATAACCGGTTGGCCCTTTTGGAGTTTCGCATCAAAGAAGCGACAGGTATGCTCATAAGTAACGATTCTCGGTGCTTTTGAGAACTCGTTAGTGAGCGTGGTGAAAATCTTGTTTGCACCTTGGGCAATGAAGCGTCTCTGCAAATTGGTTTCCATTGCAAAGATGAGTACGTTCTTTATCGCACCCGCTTCCATGACGAAATCACTATAAGCAATTGACTCGTTAACTCCTGCATTGGGGCCTGGGTTTACCGGTATTGGCTCAGTTAAGTACTTGAGCTTACCGTCAGCAATGGAAGCATTCCGTAGTGCTGCCTCCCAGTCCGCAAAGTTGGACCCATCATTCTTCAGTCGTGTGAACTGATTCATGTTGTCCATAAAAACTTTAAGCCAAGACTCGCGTCCAAGTGTGGCACTCAGCATTGGGATTTCGTTATTTCCAGCCATTTGTTGTAACAGTATTATCAAAATAAACGTATTCTACACTGCGAAAAGAAGAATAACATAATAAGCATATGCATCGTTATGATTTTAAGTCTTAATGAAAAACTGATATAAGCGAAGACTCATGCATTTATACAATTGACTGTTGGAGCTTGTGTCCTCCACAAATTAGTGTGATAACATTTATAAATCTCTTATAGGTTCACAAGGGTATACTTCGTATTTTATCAGTTGATTAACGATTACCTAATAACGGTTGGCTTGCTAGAAAGTTTGACGTTATTATCATACAGATGGCGGTGATCAACTGGTCCCTAAAAGTCACACCTAAATGATGTGTTTGAGAGATGTGGTTATGGAAATGTAATCACATTGATGCCTTATATGACTAAACAGTTAGTCATCGTGTTGATGAGACGATTATTTAATGCCGATTAAATAATATTAGCTGAGACGAATTAACTGTCAATTCGTAAATTGAATATAATATGTTATATTTGATTAATGTATATAATGTTAGCTTGGACGAATTAATATGTTAATTCGTAATTAAATGTAATCGGTTATATTTAATCAGCAAATTATAAATATGCGATATTTATAGTTAAAGTATATATTATACGATATTGTCATAATAAATTATTATTGACCCGTATTAATAAATCAAGTGCAAGCTGTTGTGTGTAGACTTGTTAATACGGAATAATATAAATGACAATTTATAAATAATACACTAATTGTATACATTTTGTAAACTACCAAAATAAGAAGATTTAATCTCATTATTTTTGGTAGGTGGATAAAACCGAAAATAAGAAGATAATTTCTTCTTATAATTCGGTTGGGTTGGCCGAAATTAAGGAGAAGAAATATCTCCCCTTGACTTCTCTTATTTCGGTTACAATAAGAGAGTAGGAGATTCATTTCTTGACCTAATTTTCTACCTAGCACACTCTCATAAAAAATACACACAAAACCCTAAAAATTAATCAGTTAATTGGGGGATCGATTCTAGCAAAGAACAAAGGCATATCTCATATCATCTTGGGTGCAACTGATAGGAGAATATCATTGTGATATTGTTCATAGGCCATATTAGCTAGGACCGAAGTTATTTCTTGATTCTCTACCTTTTTGTTTATGTAATTTATTTTATGACTCGTATTCATCATAATAAATTCGTTATAATCCTTATAATGTTAATGGAAGTATACCGATATTTCCTACAAGTGGTATCAGAGCCAAGGCCACGATTTTATTTTTGATGATTTTCATAAATTGAATTTATACAAAAAGTTGTAGAATCGAAAAAGAAAAAAAACGGCTGAAAGTTTTTTAAAAAAATGCCGAATGGATTTTTTTTTCCAGCCGTGTATTGTTCTTGTTTTTTGATGATTTATTTCCATTTTGATTGTTCATATTGTTGTTTTAATCAGTTAAAATAATCATATGATGAATTTGTAGATGTTTGATTTAATGAGGATTAAATTGTAATGTAAATGGAAATCGTCTTGTTGATGATGTTAAAATTTGTTTTTGCTATATAGTTTTGGAATATATGGTCAATCATGTTTCATTAATTTATATGCTAATCTTGTTCTAATAGCAACTATAAACAATTTGTTCATCTAAATTTTGTTTTAGGGCATAATGCCGAAATGAAAAGAAAAATTAGGGCTGTTTTTATTTTTTTCAGCCGAGTGAAAAAGAAAAAAAAGATTCTGTTTTTTTTTGTGTTTCGTTTTTTTTCCAGAATTGCCGAGCATATAAAAAAAAAAAAACTGTTTTGTTTCGGTTTTTGCAGAATTACCGAAAGAAAGAAAATAAATTTTGATTTCTGTTTTTATTCAGCCGAGCTGGAAAAAAAAAAAAATTCTGTGTTTTTTTGTTTTGCCGAGACCAAAAGAAAAAAAAAAGATTTTGTTTTTTTTTTATTGTTTTGGCCAATATGGATTATACATTAAATTTATAATGTATGATTAATTGTTGTGAAGAAGTTCACAATTTTAAGATACCTAATTATTTTAAAGAAGTTTAAAATAATGTTGGATTAAATTCATATTACAAGTTTAATGTGAATTAAGATTAAAATTAATGTGAGTAATTGAGGAATTGTCACTTAATTTGATCATTTAAATAGGTGGTTTGGATAAAATTAATCTACATAATTAAAGAATTATGTCTTGCATGTTTAATTTTTTTAGTTGATGCTTTTTGTTGAATGAATCGTTGAATGGATTTAATTTACGTATTTTTGCAATCGGTTGTAATTTGTAATACCTAGTGTGGCCTTAGTCAAATTATGTTTTCGAAATGATGGAAACATAATTTTTAATGTAATTTGAGATCTCGTATCTCCGTTTGGTTTTCTTTATTTATTACGGTTTTGAAATTAGAATATAAATAGGTTTATTATGTAATTTTAAATTGTAATTTTAAAGAAGACTAAAGATGGAGATTGGAGCTCACTCCCGCTACATGGACCAAGATGGAACATCAAGACAAGCTTCTCGGGTCCAAGGATGGATTCCAAATTTGTATTTCATGTTCATTTTGGTAGATAGGCCACACTAGGACTTTATTTTGTTTTTACGTTTTACCGTTCTTATTGCTTTTCATTCACATGATAGTTTATACATAATTTTCCGCCTAAAACCAAACCACCTACTAAAATGCATGAAAATTGACTCATATAGATTGTATGTTAGTTTTCATAGACATACAGATGTCACACAGTTTAAGCCATCACCTTAGTTTATTCATTCACGCATGCTAGATATGAGTTCACTTAAAATGAATTAAAATAAAGTTGATGGGATCTTCCTCTAAAACGGAAATTGAGACTAGTTTTTGTAAGGGCAAACAACTATGAATCCCTTCTTCGTCGGTAGGCATAATATGACCCCTTCTACGTTGGGTAAGTAGTTTGTGTTGACTTAGTTTATCTCAACATTATAGTCCGAAGAGTTTCTCGTGATTATGATGGACTAAAGATAGAATTTACTGAAATTTATCGACCAAGAATTCTAACAGTAGAATTAGCCAAAAGGTTGGCTTATCAATTTACAGATAATTGAGTCTTGGGATCATTTATATAATTCTTGAGGGAGGTCAATTGTATAAATGCACAAGTCTTCGCTTATAACAGTTTTGCATTAAGACTTAAAATCATAACGATGCATATGCTTATTATTTTTATTCTTCTTTTCGCGGTGTAGAATTCATTTATTTTGATAATACTGTTACAACAAATGGCTGGAAATAACGAAATCCCAATGCCGAGTGCCACACTTGGACGCGAGTCTTGGCTTAAAGTTTTTATGGACAACATGAATCGAGTTCACACGATCAAGAATGATGGGTCCAACTTTGCGGATCGGGAGGCGGACTACGGAATCTTTGCCATTGCTGACGGTAAGCTCAAGTACTTAACTGAGCCAATACCGGTAAACCCAGGCCCCAATGCAGGAGTTAACGAGTCACTTGCTTATAGTGATTTCGTCATGGAAGCGGGTGCGATAAAGAACGTACTCATCTTTGCAATGGAAACCAATTTGCAGAGACGCTTCATTGCCCAAGGTGCAAACAAGATTTTCACCACTCTCACTAACGAGTTCTCAAAAGCACCGAGAATCGTTACTTATGAGCATACCTGTCGCTTCTTTGATGCGAAACTCCAAAAGGGCCAACCGGTTAGCCCACACATTCTTAACATGATTGAGAATGTCGAGAAATTGGAGGCACTTGATTGCAAAATAAGTGAGAGCATAGTCATGATTGACCGAATGCTTCATTCTCTTCATGATGGTTTTGCCCTTTTCAGGGCGAACTACTACATGAATGACTTAAAGAAAAGTCCTCATGAGCTACACTCACTTCTCGTACAGACCGAGAAGGATATGAAATTGAGTGGGAGCATGAAGCAGGATGTTCTCACGATTTCCAATAAGAATAAAGGTAAGGGCAAAGCTCCAAGCGACCTAACTGTAGGTAAGCCAAAGTTTAAGAAGCCAGGAAATGGTAAGAGTGTGCCTGGTGAGACTAGTGGCTCACAGGGCAAGGCAAAGATCAAGGGCGGTGACATTGAATGCCACCATTATCACAAGACTGGACATTGGAGGAGGAACTGTCCTGTGTACCGTGAGGACATAAAAGCAAGCCGCGTCGTTCCTGTTGGTATGTCATCTTATATTCATATGATTGAGATTAACCATGCAAGTTTCGGAACTTGGGTACTTGATACTGGTTGTGGTTCTCATCTGTGTAATCATTTGCAGGGCCTAAGAAACATCACACCTCTCGGAAAGGGTGATGTGGACCTGCGAGTCGGGAATGGAGCCAGAGTTGCTGCTGTCTCGAAGGGAACATATGTAATCCAACTCCCTAGTGGTTTTGAGTTATTTTTAAATAACTGTTACTATGTACCCAGTTTGTCTAAGAACATTATTTCAGTTTCCGTACTTGATAAAGACGGGTTTTCATTTTTAATAAAGGATAATAGCTGTATTTTCTCTTTCAATGAAATGATTTATGGCAAAGCAGTTTCCATGAATGGAATTTACATCTTAGATCAAACTACAGAGATATTACATGTGAATAATAAGAAATTAAAGTTTGGTGACAAAGATCAAACCTATCTATGGCATTGTCGAATGGGACACATAAATGAGAAACGTGTAAAGAAACTCGTCGATAATGGGACTATTCCCGCATTCGATTTTTCTACATATGGCACGTGTGAATCATGTCTCATTGGCAAAATGACTCGAATTTCCTTCAAAGGTGTTGGAATGCGCGCTAGTGACCTATTAGGACTCATACATACTGACGTATGTGGACCTATGTCAATTACCGCTAGAGATGGCTATAGATATTTTATCACTTTCACGGACGATTTGAGTAGATACGGATATGTCTACTTTATGAAGCATAAAAGTGAGTCCTTTGAGAAATTCAAGGAATACCAGAACAAGGTTGAGAACCAACTGGGTAGAAAGGTCAAAGCACTCCGTTCAGATCGGGGTGGCGAATATCTTTCAAATGAGTTTGATCAACACCTTAAAGACTGTGGAATCGTTTTACAGTTAACTCCACCTGGAACACCTCAATTAAATGGTGTGTCAGAACGGAGAAATCGAACATTACTTGATATGGTTCGATCCATGATGAGTCACACGGTAGTACCTGATTCATTATAGGGTTTTGCTCTTTTGTCAGCTGCTCTTATACTTAACCGAAGTCCGACTAAAGCTGTCGACAAGACTCCATATGAAATGTGGAAGGGAACGGTCCCTAACTTGTCCTTTATTCGGGTTTGCGGCTGCGAGGCTTATGTCAAGTTGAGACACGAGGATAAGCTCGGCCCGCGATCGGTCAAGACATACTTTATTGGTTATCCAAAAGGAACGTTTGGTCATTACTTCTATTCGCCTACCGAACATCGAGTTTTTGTTGCAGCTAGTGCGACGTTCTTAGAGAAAGAATTTCTCGAGAACAAGACAAATAATAGAACCTTCGAGCTGTCGGAGATTCCAGAACCAACAACCGAGGAACAGATGAAGGAAGTTGTTCCTCCAACTGATGATACAGTTAATATTCCTGAGGAACCTAGGAGGTCGGGTATAGTCTCTAATCCTCCGGACAGATACATTGGTATGGTCGAGGAGAATGACGTTTTGCTCCTAGAGAGTAATGAAACCGCTACCTATAAAGGTGCTATGGCCTGTTCCGACTCAAAGCTATGGCTCGAAGTCATGCAATCCGAGATGGACTCCATGTATGAGAATGACGTATAGGATCTTGTTGATTTACCTAATAAGGTAAAACCTCTACAGTGCAAATGGCTTTACAAAATAAAGCATTCTGTAGACGCGCAACCAGATACCTATAAGGCACGACTAATGGCAAAAGGTTTCACCCAAGTGCACGGATTGCATTATCATGAAATTTTTGCACCTGTAGTCCTGCTACGTTCCATTCGGATAATCTTAGCGATTGCCGCTTTTCATGATTATGAAATTTGGCAAATGGATGTGAAAACCACCTTCTTAAACGGTTATTTGGAGGAAGAGTTGTACATGGTGCAACCTGAAGGTTTCATAGATCCTGAACATCCTAAGAAAGTATGCAAGCATTAGCGTTCCATTTATGGACTTAAGCAAGCTTCTCGGAGTTGGAATCATCATTTCGACCAGGTGATAAAAGAGTATGGTTTCACTCGATCGGTCGAGGAACCATGCTTATATATCAAGTCGAGTGGGAGCAAGATTGTATTCTTGATATTGTATGTCGATGACATACGCTTGATTGGGAATGACATTCCTCTCTTATCTTCGGTTAAAGGATGGTTGAAGAACCATTTCCAGATGAAAGATCTGGGTGAGGCACAACGCATACTGGGAATCCGTATCTACCAAGCTGAGATAGATCACGACGGACGTTATCACTTAGTCAGGAGTCTTATTTGGATAAGATTCTTGAGAGGTTCAGCATGACCAACTCCAAGAAGGGGAACCTTCCAATGACGTCTGGGATGCAGTTGAGCAAGTCTCAGTCACCCACGACGCTTGAAGGGATTGAGCGCATGAGTTGTGTTCCTTATGCATCTGCAATAGGATCAATCATGTATGCCATGATATGCACACGTCCAGACGTGGCATATGCATTGAGTATGACGAGTCGGTACCAAAAGAATCCAGGTGAAACACACTGGATAGCTGTTAAAAATATCCTTAAGTACCTACGGAGGACCAAGGATAGGGTATTGACTTATGGAGGCGATACTAAGCTATGCGCAATCGGTTACGCAGATGCTAGCTTCCAAACGGATCGAGATGATTCAAAATCTCAGTCCGGGTTCGTCTTCACTCTTAATGGTGCTGCGGTCAGATGGAAGAGTTCCAAACAGAGTGTTGTAGCAGATTCTACCACTGAATCCGAGTACTATGCCGCTTCGGAAGCAGCAAAGGAAGCGATATGGATGCGTCAATTCTTACAAGGACTTATGATAGTTCCTAGTTCGAATGACCCGGTCGCCATCTATTGTGACAATAGAGGTGCCATCTTCCAGGCTAAGGAGCCAAAGTCTAGCAACAAATCTAGACATGTACATCGGAAAGCTCACCTGATCCGTGATTACGTGGAGCAAGAAGAGATAGTGATTGACAAGATAGCTTCGGATGACAACATCGTGGATCCTCTCACTAAACCGTTTAATTTTGATAAGCATGAAGGGCACATTATTTCCATGGGAATTAAATGTGTTCCTGAGTTGTAGTAGTTGATTATGGATTTGATACATTATCTTTTTCATATACTATTTATAACTTCATCGTTTTAATATAATATTTTGTTTTTCATGTGGATTGTACCGACAACATTGAACGCCACAAAGTGAACTGAATTACATTATATTTGTTTTGGTCCGTAATCGCCTTAATGAGCTGATAACTCTGGCTATTATATTGTGCAGTCGATTGATGGCGGGTTCAACGAGCCATAAGTCAAACGGTTGTCTGATCGATCACAGATGCGAGATTATACCGATACCTCGTAGGACAAATTTTTTTTTTGACAACATAATGGAGTCCTAAATGTTTAAAAACATTCGGTGCCAGGTCGTGGATTGGACGTCCATTGTGTTCCTAGAGTCGATTCTTTTGACTATCGACTGTCTCTTGAGATTAAGGCAGTTTTTGGGTGACTTTGGTTTCTTTCTCATGGTCTGCCGTAACTGGAGACTAAGTAGATTTTTTCTGGGTCATTTCATACTGTGCTTACATCTGCAGGATTCGAGTTGAGGAAAATATCCAACCCTTATCAGATTTAGTTATTTCTCAGGGCCACTCGAGGAGTTGTAACTGAAATGCATGGCCATGCTCGAATGATGATTCGTTTATCAGTTAAGTTACTCTCTAGTCGGAGAAACCACTCTTGATATTGATCACTTATAAAATACGACCTTTGTGAATACGGATTTTGCAAATTGTTTTACATTGAGTGGGAGAAATTTTAGGATATGAGAATCGGTTATCGCACATACACTTGTGAGGACAAGTGGGAGTTTGTTGGAGCTTGTGTCTGAAGGAAATGTAGATCTTTATACATACTAACATACTCATATATGTTGAAATTAATTTGTCATAAAATTAAATACGGATTTTATGCATGCAAACAATATGATAAAATAGAGGAGAAATCATGTTCTTACATTGGTGATTTCGGTTTTATTGGGCACAAAAGAAATCTCCTTTTCTTTTGTTCTTGTGCTATCCTTAAATGGAAGAACCAAGATCCAAGTATAGGATCTCTCCTTAGGATTAATACCCAAAGCTTACCCTTAATATAATTAATATTACAAGAACTAGTATAATATTAATTAGTAGAAAATTGAACCAAAAATATTTATAAACACTTAAATATTTCGGTTTATAGAGAGAAGAAGAGGAGGATTTTTATTCTCTCTAGAAATTGTATTTTGGATGAGTGAAGAAGTGAAGTAAATACACTAAAACATTTTAGTGTTATTAGGTAAAAATTAAGAGAAAAACCAATTGTTTTTCTCTCTTAAAAACCGGACAAGGGGAGTGGGAGGGGAGCCAATGCATGCACACATTTGTCTTCACAATGAGTAGTAGGGTTGCATGACTACTAAAGCAAACAATCATTATGTTTACCTACTAATTAAACAATTAATTAGCTTAAACCTCCTCTTATTATTTCGGTCCATTTGATAATATGGAATCCATATTATCTTTGTCAATTGTCAATATGTCACATGTCACATGTCACATAAATTTGTTATGTATTTTTAACATATTAAAAATCAACGTATTATCAAAAATACGTCACATACAAAAATCGACTTAGTAATATCATAATTACTTGTACCAAAAATTTTACCAATTTATAAATCACAACAGATTGTATTTATAACAATTCATTCAAATTTAATTGTTACATTAAACAATTATTTCATCCGAGTAATTATACAATTTGATTACTCAGACCGTATCTCATTTAATCACATTTCAATTTGATACGTAAATTTTACTTCCAAAATCGTCCGTCAATTTTCAAGTAATTTAATTAACTCGTAATATTATACGATTAATTAAATAATCAATTAAGAGTGTTGCCCTATAGGTATGACCTAGGGGTCAATCGATCACCACCGTCGCACGACGAGAATGTCAAACTCTAGTCGACCAATCATTACCGATATATGTTGACCATTGACGATAACAATATTACTTCCCAATTGTATTCTTTATAATGAGATTTAAACATGTGATCATTATGATCAACAGTCGTGATCGCATTATTGTCGGAGGACACATATTCCAACAATCTCCCACTTGTCCTCGACAAGTGTGCGTCACCAATTCTCTTGTCCTATTACTATCTCCCACTCAATGCAAGGTGTCTTTCAGGTCGTACTTGCAAGTGATCATATCGAGATGGTTTCCTCGATCTGGAGAATAACCGATTGACCGGACTTATCTATCATAGATACTTTCCGAGCGTGGCCACGCATTTTCCAATTCATTACTCCTCGAGTGGCCCTGAGATATTGTTATAACCCTGACTAGGGGTGGACAATTCCTATCGCACTCATTCCCTTCGACTAGCCACAGCTATCATAACCCAAAATATGCCCATTTGACCCCATTTACGAAGGTCGTAGTAACACAAATCAAAGTTAATCTGAAACTGTGCCATCTTAGGCGAATAGTCTTTAGTCAAAAGAATCGACTCATTTGAATACTATAGTAGCTCCTGCCACGACCAGGCTATATAAATTTGGCAGAACTCTATAAGCGGTCATTAGGCCCGACAAAATGTTCCTAACAGTCTGCCTATGTGATCGACTAGTCATCTCACATGACTCTATGGCACTTGAACTTGCCATCAATCGCATCACACTCTAGTCACTTCGAGACGTCACCTCATACAAGTAACTATGGGCAAAAACAATGTTAATCCATGTTCACTTTAACGGGGTTCAATTGTCTCTACAACCCGTTTGGATATAACAATGTACAAGGTGAGTTAATAATAACTCAAACGACAAATGTCGACATCACACTCGGGTAGTCAATATCATATTACAACCTTGTGATGTATATCGTAAGTGTAAACACTTATTGATTGCAATAGAAGTTTAACATGCCATGTGTCCATGTGTTCAAACTTCTTACACTTGCAATTTCCTTCACATTCATGTTCTCTCTCATAGCATGAATCTTACCAAGTACACATCAAGGTTCCCGACCTTGGTTTTGGTTCTTTAACTTGAAAGAACTTTCTTATCGACTATCACATAACGAATTTGTGTGATGAATGAAATAACTTGTACTGATCAAGTATTCCATCCACACACAATGCACTAGGTATATATTTTGTAGAATCTTGTAACAATTTGTCAAGATTATTAGCTTAGCACTTCTCACAAGTCCTAGCTTAACTAGGAAAGATTATTTTTTGAATAACTTCTTATTCGACCAAGCATCTTTCCAAAACTTCTTATTTCTCTTTCTAGGCTTGAAATATTTGGGATTCTCATAAATCCTTACATGTGCTCGGACTTTCTATAATATGTGCAACCTCTTATCACATAATGGAGTATTCCGTCAAACACCGAAATCGCTCATCGGATTCTACTTGAGAATTCATGACGTTTCTATTATGGCTTACCAATCAATCATCATGCTCTTATGCATATGATTTATAATTGGACATGTACATGATCATTCTAATGGCGGAAACATTAGTTACTAATAATCATGAGATCAACCGTTCATAGATTCAATGAACGACCATGACTGCTAATGGCAATTTCATTTTCATCTACATGAATAACCTATGTGAATGTTGATACGATGTGTATCTCTTAATACTAATCCAACATCCCTTGATGTAATTGGATTCATCATAGTCCATTTTCATCCAGAATTGAAAACTCAAAAGCTTCTTTATGAAAGAAGGTATTAGCTCGTCATTCTTTAATGAGTAATGAGTTTTATACATTCAAGGATGATAGCTCCCACTAAATTCCATGTCTTCACATGAGAATTTCCTAACTCCCGCTCAATTCTACACATATCGAAATTGACTTCTCAATCGAAATTTATTCAAGAATTGAAATATAAATTTCATTGCCAAGTTATTAGGATAAAACCATATATGTTCCATCATATCCTTTCAAAATACCTATTTTGAAGTGGTCTCATCTCAACCTTACGTAAAGAGATTTTAAATCTCCAACACACTCATGTCATAATGATGTGTAGTAATGTCATTATTCAAATATAAACAATGTCTAGAATACGTCCTTCGCAAATACCCTTTTGGAAGGAGGTTTAACCATTCCATAGTGAGGTTAAGCAATGACATTTGCGTGGTTAAAACTTTGGTCATTGAAGATATCGGTATATCAATCTTTGCAACTCGATCATAACTAGTATGTTACTATGATTCATTTAGGCTCTTAAGTAAATCTCAAGGTTGAAACTATTGGTCAAATGTTTCATAAACTTAGTCAAAAACTTGTTTAAGACTTTATATTAGTTATTTTTCTTCCAAAACTTTCTTTTGGTCTCCTCGTGTAGTTATCTTGAGAATATTCTCTTATGATTACTACACTTGGTCTCTTTAGTCATATAGAACTAACTTGAGACCATAGATCTCATCTATTCGGCATATATTTATAAGAATAAATATACCTTCATTCAAATCATTCTCTCTTGCGTAGATCTTCATATACACAAGTACACAATTTTATCTTGCCTTGTGTGTTGTGTCCTCATTTTTCTCCCACTCTATCTTTAGAATAAATACACTAAACATTCAAAGATAGCATATGAGACACAAATTAATGATGTTGAAGTATAAGGAGAACTATCTCATAGATAGACTAATAGTTATTGATTTCATATGTGTACTTGGTGGTTGACATTCCTTTAAGAGAGTTCATAGACTCAAAATCACTTCATAAATGATCATACACAAGCCTTAAGCATGTGGACATATAATGAAACCCGTCATTATATTTGTCTATTAGATCACTTTAAGTGAATAATCTTATGTTCCTAAGAGCAAGCATTTAAAGATGAAATTTTAGAACATAAAAGGATAAATGATAAAACGGGTGAAAAGCAAAATCCAAAATACAAACTATTATCCAAAATACCTTTCCATGTCAAACATGGAAACTTTAAGTTCTAAAAATCCAAAACATAATCTTAAATTAAGACAATGAAAAGCAAAGCTCCATAAAAGCTATCCTTAGCTTCTCCATGGTTTCTTATGCTTGCTTTTCCTTTCCCTTGTCTTTGCTTGGTGAAGGCCCTATTTACAATAAAAAGGGAGATACATTATCACAACTTTGCATCATAATACCATAGTTGAATTAGAAACATAAAAGAAGGTTAGTCATTTACCTACTGGAGTGATCTTTCCAGCTTTGATATCACCAAGGTATTTGGAACAATTTCTTTTCCAATGTCCCATGCCATTACAATAATGGCATTTATCAAGAGGACCCTTCTTGACTTTTGAAGTGCTAGCTTCATTAGGCTTAGCTTTGGTGAATGTGGGAGCTAGCTTCTTGCCCTTTCTCCCATTCTTCTTGAACTTCCCTTTACTCTTAGTGCTTATGTTAAGCACATCCTTGGGAGGGTTCACATTTAACCCCATGTCCCTCTCGGCTTGCACAAGTAACTTGTGCAACTCCTCAAGAGACACATCCTTGTCTTGCATGTTAAAATTCACCCGAATTGCACATATGCCTTGACTTTGGACAAGGAGTGTAGAATCCTATCTACGATGAGTTCTTTGGGGATTTCAACCTTTTGAATTTTCAAGGTCTCGACAAGCTCCATGAGTTTGAGCACATGAGGGCTAACCTTTTGGCCCTCTTTGAAGTCGAGATCAAAGAATGCCGCGGCCGCCTCATATTGGACGATCCGCGGAGTTTGTGAAAACATGGTCACAAGTTTGGAGTAAATCTCATTAGCATTGCCCATTTTAAAGGCTCTCCTTTGGAGGTCCGCCTCCATCGCAAATATTAAGACATTTTTCATTGCGGCGGACTCCTTTTGGTAAGCCTCATATGCTTCTCTAGTGGCCGCGGTGGACCTAGTGGAGTGTTCGGGTGGAGAGGCCTCGGTAAGGTAACGAAGCTTGTCGTCACCTTCGGCGGCTAATTTGAGTTGGGCATCCCATTCGGAGAAATTTGACCCATTCTTTTCAAGTTTATATCGATCCATAAAGGATCGGAGCCATGACGAACTAGCGAGAGGTGTGGCATTAGGAGTTGGTGTTGGTGTTGCCATTTGTTATGAAAAAGAAGTGGTCTACAAAACAAAATATAAGGAGTAAAACAATTGTCGTTTTAATAATACTCGTAAAAAGCATGATTTAAACAAGTTTTTATGCATTTTTCTAGTGACCTCTACCCAACTAGATAAATGATTCCAAGACCCAAATTCATATCGACTTAGGCACGGTGGGGCCGATTCATCCTTTATCAATACAACTTGGTGGATTAACGTTTAATCGATTCTACTTTTAGAATTCTTGGTCGATAATATTACATTAACAATTATCTTTAGCCCAAAACACATCCGACAAGGGCACGGTGGGGCCGATACATCCCTTATCAAAAACTTTTGTTGAGTTCAATCCAAATTTCGAATAAATGTGTCCATGATCCAAACCCACATTGACTTGGGCACGGTGTGGCCGATACATCCCTTATCAACATGAATTCGGTGGATTAACATTCATCACCCACTTCCCCTACGTAACAAGGTTTGTACCCCGGTGGGGCCGAGCGCACTCCCTCACGAAATAGGTGTTCATGGTTTCTACTATTTGGTAAGGCTATATCTCAATTAATTGTTTTAGCGAGAGGTCATGTCAATTTATTATCTATCACGTTTTAAGTGAACTAAAGCGGTGAACTACGATAATTTTAATTGACACGGTCGATAAACTCGATAAAATAAGGATGCATGTTTTAGTTATGGCGATTTAGCGATGCATGTGACATAAAATAAAATGCAAGCATAAAAATAAATAAATCCTAGTATGGCCTTTCCTAAAATAGAAAAACTATTTAACTATTACATATTCGGAAACCAACTCCATTGGTCCCTTGAACTTCGGTTGTGGCACGCATTTCGAGGTAACACCGTCTTTATGTATCGCCATTCTTGAAGAAATCCGTCTTTGGGAACTCCGGAATGAATAAAATTACATAATAAAATACATAATTTCCTATTATACATTTGTAACTAAAATAAAATAAATCTATTAAATTACAAAACGGTGATACGAGATCACAATAAAAATTACAACCGAATCGATATTCCCATACATTTCGGAAAATACCAATTAAAATCTAAGGCCATACTAAGTAAAATTACATAATTCAAAAATTACATAAATTAAAATTATGACAATCATAAAGAAAATGCAGCATTATAATATGTATGAACATGCTCAATTTTATGCTAAATCGCCTCTAATTAGCCAATATCGTATATTACTCGGTTTTTACGGATTTGCGTGATTTCAACATTTTATAATCACAAAAATACATAAACTCATATTTATGCATAAGTTAATTACCCTAACCTCTTAGGACTCAAAATTTAGTCTTCACTAATAATTTGACCATAATTAACCCATATTTTATAAAATTGTTCATAAATGGATCAAAAATTACAAAAATATGCCATAAACTTCAAATAAATCACAAAATTTCAAATAAATTCAAAATTCAAAATTTAAATTCATGAACATTCTGGAAAAATACCATGACACTCATAATGTTCAAAATCTTAGGTTAAAAATTTCGAAATTTTTTCCGGAAAAACAATGTTGCGGTTTATCGTTTTTTAATAAAATAATCATAAAAACATGGAAAAATTATATTCACTAACTTTTCAATTTTAGATCTGAAAAAGATAATAAAATGCAACATTAGACGTTTTTTCTAAGTCATAGATTATGTTTTATTAATTTTTCACTAATAATGTCACTATTTATGCTATTTTTCTTCAAAAATCCATAAATCATGCAAAAAGACTTCTTTATAGTCAATTATTTTACACACATATTGTAAAATTGCATGTGACAACATATTAAATTTCTATGACAGATTCGAAATTTAACTCATATTAACCTATTTTTCACCTAAATCCGAATTTAATAATGAAAAATCCATTTTTCGAGCATAACAAGTCCAAAAATTATGAAAATTTACAGGTTATCTCAAAATAATATATGTGACAACTTATCCAAAAATCAATGAAAAATTCGAAGTATAGCTAATTTTAGACCGAAAATGACATTTTTACTCACAAAATCATATTTAAATGCCATTAATGTATAATATGAACAATAAAAATCCGTAAAATTAACCAAAATATCCTAAAACATTTTAGGACCAGAAATATTAACATGCATGGATTAATTTCGTGATATCTCATAATAACACAAATTTTACAAGTTTTATTTGTTATTCTTATAACTCGGAAAAACTTTTAACCGATTTGCATGCAAACAACCGTGGCTCTTGATACCGATTGAAGGAAATGTAGATCTTTATACATACTAACATACTCATATATGTTGAAATTAATTTGTCATAAAATTAAATACGGATTTTATGCATGCAAACAATATGATAAAATAGAGGAGAAATCATGTTCTTACATTGGTGATTTCGGTTTTATTGGGCACAAAAGAAATCTCCTTTTCTTTTGTTCTTGTGCTATCCTTAAATGGAAGAACCAAGATCCAAGTATAGGATCTCTCCTTAGGATTAATACCCAAAGCTTACCCTTAATATAATTAATATTACAAGAACTAGTATAATATTAATTAGTAGAAAATTGAACCAAAAATATTTATAAACACTTAAATATTTCGGTTTATAGAGAGAAGAAGAGGAGGATTTTTATTCTCTCTAGAAATTGTATTTTGGATGAGTGAAGAAGTGAAGTAAATACACTAAAACATTTTAGTGTTATTAGGTAAAAATTAAGAGAAAAACCAATTGTTTCTCTCTCTTAAAAACCGGACAAGGGGAGTGGGAGGGGAGCCAATGCATGCACACATTTGTCTTCACAATGAGTAGTAGGGTTGCATGGCTACTAAAGCAAACAATTATTATGTTTACCTACTAATTAAACAATTAATTAGCTTAAACCTCCTCTTATTATTTCGGTCCATTTGATAATATGGAATCCATATTATCTTTGTCAATTGTCAATATGTCACATATCACATGTCACATAAATTTGTTATGTATTTTTAACATATTAAAAATCAACGTATTATCAAAAATACGTCACATACAAAAATCGACTTAGTAATATCATAATTACTTGTACCAAAAATTTTACCAATTTATAAATCACAACAGATTGTATTTATAACAATTCATTCAAATTTAATTGTTACATTAAACAATTATTTCATCCGAGTAATTATACAATTTGATTACTCAGACCGTATCTCATTTAATCACATTTCAATTTGATACGTAAATTTTACTTCCAAAATCGTCCGTCAATTTTCAAGTAATTTAATTAACTCGTAACATTATACGATTAATTAAATAATCAATTAAGAGTGTTGCCCTATAGGTATGACCTAGGGGTCAACTCGATCACCACCGCCGCACGACGTAATGTCAAACTCTAGTCGACCAATCATTACCGATATATGTTGACCAGTTGACAGTAACAATATTACTTCCCAATTGTATTCTTTATAATGAGATTTAAACATGTGATCATTATGATCAACAGTCGTGATCGCATTATTGTCGGAGGACACATATTCCAACAGTGTCCTCCACAAATTAGTGTGATAATATTTATAAATGTCTTATAGGTTCACAAGGGTATACTTCGTATTTTATCAGTTGATTAACGATTACCTAATAACGGTTGGATTGCTAGAAAGTTTGACGTTATTATCATACAGATGGCGGTGATCAACTGGTCCCTAAAAGTCACACCTAAAGGATGTGTTTGAGAGATGTGGTTATGGAAATGTAATCACATTGATGCCTTATATGACTAAACAGTTAGTCACCGTGTTGATGAGACGATTATTTAATGCCGATTAAATAATATTAGCTGAGACGAATTAACTGTCAATTCGTAAATTGAATATAATATGTTATATTTGATTAATGTATATAATGTTAGCTTGGACGAATTAATATGTTAATTCGTAATTAAATGTAATCGGTTATATTTAATCAACAAATTATAAATATGCGATATTTATAGTTAAAGTATATATTATACGATATTGTCATAATAAATTATTATTGACCCGTATTAATAAATCAACTGCAAGCTGTTGTGTGTAGACTTGTTAATACGGAATAATATAAATGACAATTTATAAATAATACACTAATTGTATACATTTTGTAAACTACCAAAATAAAAAGATTTAATCTCATTATTTTTGGTAGGTGGATAAAACCGAAAATAAGAAGATAATTTCTTCTTATAATTCGGTTGGGTTGGCCGAAATTAAGGAGAAGAAATATCTCCCCTTGACTTCTCTTATTTCGGTTATAATAAGAGCGTAGGAGATTCATTTCTTGACCTAATTTTCTACCTAGCACACTCTCATCAAAAATACACACAAAACCCTAAAAATTAATCAGTTAATTGGGGGATCGATTCTAGCAAAGAACAAAGGCATATCTCATATCATCTTGGGTGCAACTGATAGGAGAATATCATTGTGATATTGTTCATAGGCCATATTAGCTAGGACCGAAGGTTATTTCTTGATTCTCTACCTTTTTGTTTATGTAATTTATTTTATGACTCGTATTCATTATAATAAATTCGTTATAATCCTTATAATGTTAATGGAAGTATACCGATATTTCCTACATTGACCTCCCTCAAGAATTATATAAATGATCCCAAGACTCAATTATCTGCAAATTGATAAACCAACCTTTTGGCTAATTCTACTGTTAGAATTCTTGGTCGATAAATTTCTATAAATTCTATCTTTAGTTCATCATAATCACGAGAAACTCTTCGGACTATAATGTTGAGATAAACTAAGTCAACACAAACTACTTACCCAACGTAGAAGGGGTCATATTATGCCTACCGACGAAGAAGGGATTCATAGTTGTTTGCCCTTATAAAGACTAGTCTCAATTTCCGTTTTAGAGGAAGAGCCCATCATCTTCATTTTAATTCATTTTAAGTGAACTAATATCTAGCATGCGTGAATGAATAAACTAAGGTGATGGCTTAAACTGAGTGACATCTGTATGTCTATGAAAACTAACATACAATCTATATGAGTCAATTTTCATGCATTTTAGTAGGTGGTTTGGTTTAGACGGAATATGATGCATAAACTATCATGTGAATGAAAAGCAATAGAAACGAAAACGTAAAAATAATAAAAATTCCTTGTGTGGCCTATCTATCAAAATGAACATAAGTACAACTTTGAAATCCATCCTCGGACCCGAGAAGCTTGTCTTGATGTTCCATCTTGATCCATGTAGCGGGAGTGAGCTCCAATCTCCATCTTTAGTCTTCTCAAAAATTACAATTTAAAATTACATAATAAACCTATTTACATTCTAATTTCAAAACCGTAATAAATAAAGAAAACCAAACGGAGATACGAGATCTCAAATTACATTAAAAATTATGTTTCCATCATTACGAAAACATAATTTGACTAAGGCCACACTAGGTATTACAAATTACAACCGATTGCAAAAATACGTAAATAAATCCATTCAACTAAAAAAAAATGCATCAACTAAAACAAATTTAACATGCAAGACATAATTCCTTAATTATGTAGATTAATTTCCCAAACCACCTATTTAAATGATCAAATTAAGTGACAATTCCTCAATTACTCACATTAATTTTAATCTTAATTCACATTAAACTTGTAATATGAATTTAATCCAACATTATTTTAAACCTCTTTAAAATAATTAGGTATCTTAATTTGTGAACTTTTTCACAACAAACTATTATACAAAATATAGGAATGATGTATAATAATAATCATTGGCCAAAATAAACAAATTTTTTTTTATATATATTGCTCACGGCATCCAGCCAAAATAACAAAAAAAAAACTTATTTTTTTCTTTGGCTCTCGGCAAAAACAAAAAAAAACAGCAATCACCTTTTTTTTTTTTTTTATATCGGCAATTACAAAAAAACCAGAAAATATATTTTCCTTTTTTTTTTCTCGGCATAACAGCAAAACGAAAAAATAACAGAATTTTTTTTTCTTTTTGGCTCGGCAAACCCTAAAAACAGCCCTCATATTTTTTTTCTTGCGGCAAAAATGCCCTAAAACAAAACATTTAGATGAAGAAAATCGTTTATAGTTGCTATTAGAACAAGATTAGCATATGAATTAATGAAACATGATTAACCGTATATGCCAAAAACTATATAGCAAAAACAATTTTTTTATATCATCAACATGACGATTTCCATTTACAGTTTAACTTAATCTTCATTAAATCAAACATCTACCAATTCTTCATATAATCATTTTAATTGATTAAAACAACAATATGAAAAATCAAAATGGAAATATAACACCAAAAACAAGAACAAAAAAAAACCGGCTGGAAAAAAAAAATCTCCTTGGCAAAAACAATTTTCAGCCGTGTGTTTTTTTTTTTCGATTCAACAATTTTGTTTAAATTCAATTTATGAAAATCATCAAAAATAAAATTCGTGGCCTTGGCTCTGATACCACTTTTGGGAATTATCTGTATGCTTCCCTTTAATTATAAGGATTATAACGAATTTATTATGATGATAACTAGTCATAAAAGAAAATTACATAAACAAAATAGAGAGATTATGAAATCAACCTTCGGTCCTAGCAAAATCGGCCTAAGAACAATATCGCAATGATATTCACCTATCAGTTGCACCCAAGATGATATGAGATATGCCTTTGTTCTTTGCTAGAATCGATCCCCAATTTTCTGTAAATTATTTAGGGTTTTGTGTTTTTTTTTGTGTTTTGATGAGAGGCAAGATTAGGTTAGAATTAGGGTAGAAGAAAAATGATCTCTCTACTCCTCTTATTCTCACCGAAAAAGAGAAGTCCAGGGGAGATATTTTCTCCCTAATTCCGGCCCATATAACCGAAAATAAGAGAGATTATTTTCTCTTTTTTTCGGTTTTTCTACTTACCAAAAATAAGGAGACTAAATGTTCTTATTTTGGTAGTATACAAAATGTATAAAATGTATTATTTATAAATTGTCATTTATATAATTCCGTATTAATAAGTCTACACACAACAGCTTGCAGTGGATTTATTAATGCCGGTCTGTGACAATATCGTATAATATATACTTTAATTATAAATATCGCATATTTATAATTAGCTTATTAAATATAACCGATTACATTTAATTACGAATTAACATATTAATTCGTCCAAGCTAACATTATATACATGAATTAAATATAACTTATTATATTCAATTTACGAATTGACAGTTAATTCGTCTCAGCTAATATTATTTAATCGGTATTAAATAATCGTCTCATCAACACGTTGACTAACTGTTTAGTCATATAAGACATCAATGTGATTACATTTCCATAATCACATCTCTCAAACACATCCTTTAGGTGTGACTTTTAGGGACCAGTTGATTACCGCCATCAGTATGATAATAATGTCAAACTTTCTAGCAAGCCAACCGTTATTAAGTAATCGTTAATCAACTGATAAAATACGAAGTATACCCTTGTGAACCTATAAGAGATTTATAAATGTTATCGCACTAATTGTGGAGGACACAAGCTCCAACAGTATATACCCAAGGAAACCTCTTAATAACTAATATTATTTTGTACTAGAAATAATACAAGTCTTACTATAAAATTGACACAAAAATATTTTGTATTTCCTCTTGAATATTTCGGTCAAAAGAGGAGCTTTTGTGAGCTTTTTCTTTCTCTAAAATGTTTCATATTGTAGAGAGAATGTTTTTCTTACACTAGAAAAATGTTAGATGAAGTAGTAAAATGAAAAATTAGAAAAACCATTTTTTTTGGTTTTTCTCTACATAGAAAACCGGTGGGAGGGGTCTTATTGGAGAGCCAATGCATGGTCTTGTTCTTCTCAAGATAAGACTAGGCATGCAATGCTAGACATTAGGCTTTAATCATCATGTTTCCAATTAAAAATAAAAACACAATATAAACCTTAATCCCTCCAATATTTCGGTACACTTGAGATAAAATGGGTAGTCCATTTTATTTTGTCATTTGTTAATTGTGACATATGTGACATGTTACTTGACATGTGAAATTGTAATGTATTTTTAACATATTAAAAATCAACATACTCATAAAATATGTCATATACAAAGTCGACTAGTAACTCGTAATTACTTGTACCAAAACGGTTTATCAAATTATAAATTACAACGTCTTATATTTATAATAAATTATTCATTCAATTTCAATTTGTTTCGTAAACAATAATTTTATCTAAGTAATAAAACAATTCGATTACTTAGACCGTATCTCATTTAATCAAATTACAATAAGACACGTTAACTTTACTCACAAAATTATCCGTCAATTTTAAGCAATTTAATTAACTCGTATCGGCATACGATTAATTAAATAATAAATTAAGAGTATTTCCCTATAGGTCTGACCTAAGGGGATCAACTGATCACCACCGTTGCATGACAGTAATGTGAAACTCTAGTCAGTCAATCATTACCGATATGTGTGAACCAGTTGACTGTAAAATATTACATCCCACATGTATTCTTAAAATGAGATTTAAACATGTGATCATCATGATCGACAGTTGTGATCGCATTATTGTCGGAGGACACATATTCCAACAATTTCCCACTTGTCCTTGACAAAGTGTGCGTCACCAATTCTCTTGTCCTATTACTATCTCCCACTCAATGCAAGGTGTCTTTCATGTCGTACTTGCAAGTGATCATATCGAGAGTGGTTTCCTTGATCTGGAGAATAACCGATTGAGCGGAATTATCTACCATAGATACCTTCCGAGCGTGACCACGCATTTCCAGTTCATTACTCCTCGAGTGGCCCTGAGATATTGTTATAACCCTGACAAGGGGTGGACAATTCCTATCGCACGTATTCCCTTCGACTAGTCACAGCCATCATAACCCAAAATATGCCCATTTGACCCCATTTACGAAGGTCGTAGTAACATAAATCAAAGTTAATCTGAAACTGTGCCACCTTAGGCGAACAGTCTTTAGTAAAAAGAATCGACTCATTAGAATACTATAGTAGCTCTTGCCACGACCAGGCTATATAAATTTGCCAGAACTCTATAAGCGGTCATAAGGCCCGACAAAGTGTTCCTAACAGTCTGCCTATGTGATCGACTAGTCATCTCACATGACTCTATGGCACTTGAACTTGCCATCACTAAGAAGCAAACTTGCATTACAAGTTCGATAATGGAGTCGGAATTCATAGCCTTGGCTTCAGCCGGAAAAGAGGTGGAGTGGTTACGGAATTTAATTTATGAGATTCCGTTGTGGCCTAAACCTATATCACCAATTGCTATTCTTTGTGATAATGAGCCTACTTTTGCTAAGGCATATAGCCAAGTATATAATGGTAAGTCGCGACACCTAGGCGTTAGACATAGCGCGGTACGAGAGTTGATCACTCAAGGGGTAATATCGGTGAGTTTCGTGAGATCTCAACAAAATTTAGCTGATCATTTAACCAAGGGATTGGCTAGGGACTTGGTGTACAAGTCAATGATCGGGATGGGTTTAAAGCCTTTTTAACTTATGGTGGTAGGACACTCAATTCCCCCTCTAATATGACATTAGAGGTAGAATTCAATATGGAAAGCCTATTATTTTAAGTTGAAGCACAAGTTTAGATAATCCCGAAGGTATGTGCTTAGACCTACATGATATGTTAGGATGAAGTTTATCTTCTTAATGGATCTTTTGAAATATTGCTTTTGTAGGAGCATGAGGAAAAGAGTTTGCCTATGTGAGTGTGAAGTTAGCCGCTTCAAGAAGCTCGGGCTTGGCTTTTAAGCACTCATGAATGGACAGGGACAGTAGGTCGTATAATATAGTATCAGTTAATAAGCTTATGAAGTTGTAATAAATTTATATATGTTTTATCTTCATGTATTCAAATGACTTTGAAGGGTTCAATCCATTGAGACACCCTGATACTCGAATGCAGAATGTATATTTTACTAAGATGAAAATTCAATCTTCGTGACATTTTCGTTTTATGTATAAGTTTGGTTTGGTTTGTTGTTTTGAATCAAGGATTGCATTTAAATGGGGGAGGAATGTTGGTGATTTAAGTTAATCACGATATCATTTGAATGCAATCGGGATTTGGCCAAAAATCGTAGCAAGTTTGACCGTTATAATATGGGTTAGGGAGTGTGGAGTACACGCTCATATAAACGAGTTTGAATGTGCGATTTTAAAGAATAAGTTACAATGCAAATTAGTCGATGTTATCGTAGCTCGAAAATAAAAAGTTGGCTAACCCTGATAGGGGTTGCTAGTCCCGATCGGGGTTGATGATGCTTAGCCAAAATTCAACGAGTTTAATTTACGTAAATTGGGAAAGCTACGTCCCCGATCGGGGACACTAACCCCGATTGGGGTGAGTGATGTTTATCGGGTTTTTGCAATTAATTGGCATAAACCGTGTTGCATTATTTCATACTTGTCTTTATGTTCCGTTTGGATGATAACTACCTTTTCTTTTCTGTATACATTGCATTAGTATATATATACACAAGATATGCATGAGAAAAGGTTCAAGAAAAATAATAAAACAAACTTTATTATTCATATTTTTGCATAACAAACAAAATAAAAACTTCATAAAGTTTTCTCTTATTTTTGCCTTAGAACAAGAGGGAAATTTGGTGTATTATCTTACGGAAGATTTCTTGTAACCCAAAGGCGTAATAGGGTAGAAATAATTTCTAAGGAAAACTATATATACGTGATCATCAAGTTATCCAAGTTCGATTTGTCAAACACCCTATATAAAAAAAACAACACTTAATTACATAAATAAAAAATAAAAAATGAGAAGACAACAAATTGCCCAAGTTATTTTGTTGAGGTTTTAGTTTTCGAATGGTATCCTTCAACTGGACATAATCTTTGTATTTTATAGTATGGGATGAAAACATTGTTTAAAATTTTAGAAGTGAATTAGTAGAGGGTAACTTCTGTAGACACCTCGTTTCTGCACCTCCCGCAAACCACCCGGTGATGATTGGGCCGCATGTTCGATTCGCGGAACGATTTGTGACCGTTCGTAAGATTATCGTCAAGTGATTGCTCAAATATTAATGTCGACCTCATAGTTGTCATCTACGTCCTGATACAGTCGTTTTGGCAGTAATTAGAGTACATTCGGAGTCCGGGTCAAAAACCGTCTCCATTTTCTGATAACTGTTAAATCCCGAGTCGGAATGTTCGGAATGTTCGGATATTTCTATTCCATATTTCATAAATTTTATCTTTTGGCAAATAATATCCCGTAATATTCATAAGATAATCGAATTATTTCCGTCCTACCATAACTCAAACGCGAAATCTTTCTTCAAAGAGGAAACCTCACGGGAATAGACGCAAGGTCGCGCCTCTTCCAAGAGACGCAGTGGGCTGCTGCGCCTCTTCCCAGCCCCTTTTTGCATGATTTACGTATCTTTTTCATATCTTTCCGAGATTCATTTCCAAAGAGTCTCCGAAACCCTATTCCTCCGCGTGATTAGTATAAATAGGAGCCTTCGTTCCTCATATTTCTCACGCGAGTGTCCGCCCTTCTCTTCTCCCTTTGCATTCTAGACTTCGTTCTTACTAATTGGCGCCTACGTGCTTGGACTTCCGACCACGTAAGCTCGGATCTTTCCGGGTACCAGCCTCTCCGTTGCATGACCGACCAATTTGACCAACTACACCAATAATCAATCTAATTAATCAATCGTTTTCCTCTTACGAGGGCACTCTCTTTGCATTCGCGTCGAGCATTCACTAATCGATATCTTAGTTCATCTCGTTCCGTCAACATGTAAGTCTGAGGGTGTATAATCCCTATTTGTTTATTGTATTTATTTTTATTGTATTATTATTGTAAGATGTACGTCGAAAATACCTCATTAAAACCGATTTCTAAAACCGTCTTTAAAACCTCTTTTTACGGATTTTCAGAAGACTGACAGTCGAGAAAAGACGCAGCAACTGCTGCGCCTCTTCGAAGGAGCGCAGTTCCTGCTGCGCCTCTTCGTGAGGCTGCCGCAGTTCCTGCTTCTTTTCTTCTTCTTCGTCCTCTGTAATTCGTCCTTGTTCGTATTTGATTTGTATTTGTTTGTTCTTTAATTCTTTCACATGATAGTTTAATAATCACATGCATATAATTCATCATTCATCCACATGTTTCAATCATCATAAGTCCGACTTAAATCCTAAATAATCCATATTTACGGGTTTTCGTCATTAAATTCAAACCCGAATTTTAGAGATTCAATTTGTTCATATTGAGTTTCTGGAATTCGTCATTGATATAATTTTCATCTGCTTATTTGCATATTCGTTGTATATTCGCCATGTTTAGCCTAATTGACTTATTCCAACAGAAGACTCATTCATTAACATCGTTCCATCATGTAATTAATTCGTTTGCATCCGTCTCATTCATGCTTTGCTGCTTTTATGACCCATTCATATGTCAAATAACCTATTAATCACTTTCATTCGAGTCAAATAATTTTAATCCATCATTAAAATCACCAATCGACATTTA
The DNA here is from genome assembly GCF_048544455.1 of Silene latifolia. NCBI lineage: Eukaryota > Viridiplantae > Streptophyta > Magnoliopsida > Caryophyllales > Caryophyllaceae > Silene > Silene latifolia. Next base: position 128,539,739 of record NC_133535.1, read on the forward strand.
CGGTTTGCAGTTCCGGCTTAACAGCCAGAATTCACCCTTGGAACAGACGCGCAATGCGTCTGCTGCGCTCTTCCGAGGGGGCGCGATCTGCTGCTGCTGTTCGGATGAGTTCTGCCTCTGAACTCCTTTTCTGCCTTGACGTAATTAATTAGTAAGCGTATTAATTAACTATTATCCGTAATATCACGTTAATTCCCGTTCGTTATTTTATTTAATTCTTTCTTTTATTCCTTTTTTCTCAATTTATCCGCTTTAAAGGTATTTTCGACATAAATCGCCTAATCCTTTGTAATTAATGTAATTTTCATTAATGTAATTTCCATTATTGTAATTTATAATTATTGTATTTCTTTTACCGTTTGTATGTTATCACATGTGAATGAGCATTAAATTTCTACTTCGACCCAATTGTTTGCTAATTACGTGTCAACCGACTTAGTCTAATTCTCACATGCTAGGATTAAAACTTGTATGTTGCATTGCATGCATATAGCCGACAATATATCAAGTGCGAATAACTTCCCTAATCATTAGTAGAGGCCGCTATCGAGGCGGGCGGGATTAGGTGTTCGATCAAAAGAGCTTCCTAATACGTACCCTCACCCCTTACTCCAGATCTCCGTGAGCACCCGTGTTCATTGGCATCCACGAGAGTCATTCTAGACATAGAATGCTAAGGGTAACGATTGCTTAGTGTTCATGTCACCACTTTGTGTCTTGACATGACACGAGGTATTCGAACGGTTCCAATTTCCCATAAAAATTGGTGGCGACTCCATACAAAATGCAAACGCTTGTTTTCGATCCTCACCAAGCGCCCCCGTGGGCGGCCCGCTGTCCACGCTTTGGCGACTCACTGGGATTACACTTACGTGTAGCTAGGGTGAAACTTGAACAAGGTTAGGGAATAAGTTTGTACAAGACAATTGTCGGTTTTCATAACTCGGTCTTCCTAGACCGTTTAATTCGGCCTTCCTAGGCCCAACCCAACCCATTCGACCAATCGTCCCGTCTAAACGGTCCTAATTCTTATTTGGGCCTAAGGATGGATAGCGATTGACGTCATCCATACCATGATGCTTACTCTTGTTTGTATCAAGGGCCTTCACTACTTGACGAAATGGACTAGGAATCGGCCTTACTCTTGTTTGGCACGAGCCTCTCCACAGACTTCGGGTTTGATGGTTCGGTATGGCAACCCACCCTTTAAACCAAAACCCTTCTAAATGCACTCAGCATCCCGTTATAATGCTTGTATAAACGTGTAAACCCTACGTGATCACCATTTCTAAACAAAACCATGACGAATTTTCAAAAATCAAATCCTTTTTCAAACAAGAATTTCGAAAAATGGGCCTTTAATTAGCGCAAAATCCGGTCGAAACTCTGTCCGTTTGTCGTGTCAAAATTCGGGCCACAAGCCCATTTCAAAACCTCACTTCGAGTCCACTCCTACAACTACACTACAGTTGACTAGGACACACATTTTCAAAGACCTTGTCTTTCTTCAAAACTCACTCAACACAAGTGGCACACACCCACTTCACAAATCAAAACTTTTCCTCTTTTAGCAAGTGTGATAGAATGGTCGATCGTGTTTTGATTCGTCGCCGATCTCTTATCCAGTTTCCAAGATGCCCGGATCAAGTGATGAAACGAATCTCCAGCAAATTCAAGAGAGTAATGATCGAATCCTAGCCGCGCTAGCCCAAATGCAAATCACTCAAGAACAAACCTATGACCGCCTTGAACTTATCAAAGGCCGTATCTTTGATGTAGAGGGAAGGTTGCCTCCCCCTAAAGGTGAAGTACTACGTTTTTCCGATGACGAGTCTAAAGATGAGAATCCTATCATAGGGACAACTGCGGCTGAGAAAAGACTCCAATACCTAGAGGAACAATTGATGTACCTTAAGGGGGATGACATTTATAGGGAAAACAATCGCAAGTATGAAGCCGTCAATTCCAAATTGCCAACTAACTTTAGCATGACGGATATCCCTAAGTTCAAGGGACATGAGAACCCTTTGAACCACATCCGTGCCTTTAAGGATTACATGTCTATCAAAGGCATCAAACCCGAGATGTTCTTAAGGATATTTCCTTCATCTCTTGACACCATCCCGAAGCAATGGTTCTACACTTTAGATCACAAGAAGGTCGCTACTTGGGAGGACGCCGCAATCGAGTTCTCTAAACAATATGCGGATAATGCCGAGATCCAAGTCAACATGCGTACTCTAGAGGTTCTAACCCAAAATGACAAAGAAGGATTCACCGACTTCCTAAGTAGGTGGAGGAAGACTAGCACTCAACTAGTTGAACGCCCGGATGAGGCTACTCTTGCGGAAAAGTTCGTGGATAATCTCAAACCTATCTATGCCAACCATTTGAGATATCAAAACATCAAGACTTTCAAGGACTTAACCGTACTAGGGACACGAATTGAAGATGACATCCGCAAAGGACTCTTGTCCAAAACGGTAGGTCGAGGATATCAAGGGTCCACAAGTCGTTCATACGGCTCTACTAGCAAGACCGACGAAGTCAACCTTCTCGAGCCATCCAAGAAAACTAGCCCACCAAGGAAGTTCACAAACCTTGGGGATACTTACTCCAACGCTCTAAAGAGGCTAATGAAGCAAGGTAAACTCCAACCCATTGGACCGACTCCCGAGCCCGAAAAGAAATCCAAGTTCTGGGATGAAAATTCCTACTGTGAGTACCATAGGGGCAAAGGGCACGACACAGAAAAATGCTACAAGTTGAAACACGTGCTTCAAGATATGATCGAAGATGGTCGACTCCCAATACCACCAGGAGGTAAACCCAACAACACTCAGAATCCTCTTGGAGTTCTAGTGATTACAAGTGATGAATCTACCTTAGATTGCTCACACCTCATTTCTCCCACCGAAAATGAAATTCATGCAATTGAGAAAGAAAGGCTCTACTCCACTATCTCCCCAACCATTTCCGACTTCATCACATGGGCAAGGAATGTAGATAGGCAAGTGTGGGAACTAGAAAATATGGTAACGACCTTGCGCAATCCCAATGCAATACCTAAAGAACGTGTACCATTGATCTTCTCTCCAAATACCACTATGCAAGAAGTAATCACCGTGGTTGATAAACTAGTCGATCAAATCATACGACTAGAAAGTGACATCATGAGAATGAGGGAACTAGCTGCAATCAATGGGGTTTGGGCCGATGATGATGAAGACGAATATCTCATTGAAAACTCCGTAGTCAAGGAAATAGTCCAAAATGGTGAAGACCAAGATGTGGATCACCTAACTCGTTCGGGTCGCCCATATCAAAGCACTACTCAAAACGGTCCGACCAACGTCATCACACCAAATGACAACGAAGATGACCCCACTGATCATTTGCTCAAGCAATTACAGAAGACCAAGGCTGATCTTTCAGTCTGGCAATTAGTGGCAAGCTCATTTCCACATCGCCAAGCTTTACTGCAAGCTTTGGCCAAATTGAATGTAGCACATAACTCCACTCCCGAAGATGTAGTCAACTTGGTCTTCCAAAAATCACCGAAGCTAAGTAATCCTATTACTTTCTCAGACGAAGACTTGCCACCTTTTGGCGCTAGTCACAACCTTGCTCTATACATCACTGTCATTTGTCTAAAGAAGAATGTGCCAATGACTTTGGTAGATGATGGCTCCGCGGTCAACGTCATACCCCTCAAAACGGCATACAAGCTAGGCATGAAAGAGTCGGATTGGACTCCCACCAATCAAGGTGTACGTGCATACGACGGTACACGACGAAAAGTGGTTGGACTTGCTAGCCTAACCATAGCCACGGGACCAATCGAGCGAAAGGTTAGCTTCCAAATAGTGGACATCGAAGCTTCATTCAATATACTTCTAGGAAGGCCTTGGATTCACGCTTCCAAAGCGGTGACATCCACCCTTCACCAAAAGATCAAGATCCCACTTAATGGCAAAGTAGTGACGATCACTTCGTCGCCCATCAAGGCAATAATCGAGAAACAATCAAACAATCAAGTCCTTGCGGATCCCATATATGAACTTGGAGGCTTCCAAAGTGTGAATGTCATAGAAAGTGAATTGGCACCTCTATACTATAATCCCTACTCCAACTTAGTGGTCAACCACATACTCAAGTCCCAGGGATACTTCCCTGGAATGCCTTTGAACCCAATTCGGAAGAAGACCTTCGCACCACACAAGAAAGGCAACTCAACAAGGATACCACTTGGACTAGGGTACAAACCTACAAAAGAGGAAGTCCTCGAAATGATGGCCCAAGTCCAAAACCGCAAGCACGTAGGAGTCCAAATGAGGCCCTATCTCCCTACCTTAAACGGATACTTCGTTCAAGAAGGAAGTTCGGAGCTCTTTCATGGATTTCCCGAACCTTGGCATTATCTTGAGAGGAAGTTAGCCGGAATCGAGATCTTTCACGATTGCTACTTCATCCCTCCCGAAACGGTTCCTACCGTCAAAACCCGTCAAGCACCTTGCTTAGACGAACAAGCTGCTAGCCTTTTGTTTGGAGAAGACAGATTCATTAGGGCCGCGCAGGATGAGATCATTACTATGATACTTCAGGACGATCGCTTCAACCCTACCGCGTTGATCACAGAAACCGACACGAGGCAACAGAAAGGATGGAGAAAGTCAATCAAGTGGACCAACAACCAAGGAAGACTCTTCAAGCTCACTACTGGAGAAGGAGAGATGTTCAAAGGAGAACCAGAAGACGACGAGTTCGAGTCAGAGTCGGAGTCGGAGTCAGAGTCGGAGTCTAGAGGAGTCATTAGAGAGTCTACTCCTGTCGTCATCCCCACTCCCTTCGTTCCTCCTAGCTTAGCCTCGAGTAGTCACGGTAGTTCGGAAAATGCCCCAACTACTGTTCCTTTGCCACCACTGACCATGGATCAGTTGGCTTCTTTGTTTCAAATTTACTCAAATCTTAATATGAATAAATCAGGTTCTGCTTACTCTCCGTGTTCTTTCGAGTGCAATTCTGTTTATGATGATACTGAGGATGACCAAGACCCAGACTTGACCGAAATACCTCCCTACGTAGCCAAAGAAATATTACAAGAAGGGGAAGGGGGACCAATAATAGAAGATACCGGACCCATCAACGTAGGAACCGAACTAGAACCCCAAGAACTTAGGATAGGGACTACCTTGAGCTCTACCAAAAGGGCCGATTTCATAGACCTCCTAAATGAATTCAAAGACGTTTTCGCTTGGTCCTACAAAGACATGCCAGGGATCGACAGGGATATTGCCGAACATAGGATTCCGATTAAGCCAGGTTTCAAACCTGTGAAACAAAAGCTTCGACGAATGAGAACAGAATGGGCTCTAAAGATTAAGGAAGAAGTTGACAAGCAATTCAAAGCCGGGTTCATCAAAGTTTCCGAGTATTCTGACTGGGTAGCTAACATAGTACCCGTACCCAAAAAGGATGGGAGAATCCGTGTTTGTGTTGACTTTAGGGACTTGAACAAAGCGAGTCCAAAAGATGACTTTCCTCTACCTCACATCGACATAATAGTGGACAATACTGCAGACCACGCATTACTATCCTTCATGGATGGATATGCGGGTTACAACCAAATCAAGATGGCCATGGAAGATATGCATAAGACCGCATTCGTCACCCAATGGGGAACCTATTGCTATACAGTAATGCCATTTGGATTAATCAACGCCGGAGCTACATACCAACGCACCGCAACTACACTCCTGCAGGACATGATGCACAAAGAAGTTGAAGTATATGTAGATGACATGATCGTCAAATCCAAAGAAAGAGAGGGACATATTGCGAACCTTCGCAAGTTCTTCGCAAGGTTGCGAAAGTACAACATGAGGCTCAATCCTCAGAAATGCACATTTGGGGTGACATCTGGGAAAATCCTGGGATATGTCGTTAGCCAAAGAGGAATAGAAATAGATCCTTCCAAAATCAAAGCTCTGATCGAAATGCCACAACCCCAAACAGAAAAAGAAGTCAGAGGATTCCTAGGAAAGGTACAATACGTAAGTCGATTCATATCGAAACTTACAATGATTTGTGAGCCTATCTTCAAGAAACTCAAGAAAACAGACCACACCATGTGGGATGATGATTGTCAAAAGGCGTTTGACCGAATCAAGGAGATATTGGCTAAACCACCAGTGGTCATGCCACCGCAACAAGATCAACCTCTTGGTTTATATCTCACAGTAACCGAAACTGCCATGGGTGCTATGTTGGCTCAAACAGTAGGAAGTGAAGAAATAGCAATTTACTACCTAAGTAAGAAGTTCTTGGAATATGAGTGCAAATACTCACAACTCGAAAAGACATGCCTCGCTCTTGTGTGGGCAACGAAGAAGCTACGTCACTACATGCTTAGCTACTCCGTCAAGATATACTCCAAAATGGATCCAGTCAAATACCTTTTCGAGAAACCTGTCCTCAACGGATGTCTGGCAAGGTGGACTCTGATGCTCTCAGAATTCGACCTCAAATATGTGCCACTGAAAGTTATAAAAGGTCGCGCCGTCGCCGAATTCTTCGCCCGACGAGGATATACTTCAAACAGATGTAGACTCCTGGGATCTGTACTTTGATGGAGCATCAAACTTAAGAGGATTCGGAATAGGAGTGTTGCTCATTTCTCCTGAAGGTGAGCATACACCGATTGCCGTCAAACTCGACTTCGAGGTGACAAATAACGCCGCAGAGTATGAAGCTTATCTCATTGGACTACAAGCGGCAGTAAGCTTAGGCATCAAAAACCTCCGAGTACATGGAGACTCATCACTAATCATCAACCAAGTTACAGGATCTTGGAAAATCCGAAGTGAGAGCCTTGCACCCTATCAAGCTAGGATAGACCAAGTGGCCCAATTCTTTGATCACGTAACCTACTTACACCTACCTCGGGAAGAAAATCAATTTGCGGACGCTCTTGCGAAACTTGCATCTTTGATAAATATGCCAGACCACATGATGGACATGCCTTTGTGCATCGAACGACGGTCGAACCCGAAACTTATGTCCACCAAATCACCAATGAAGAGGAAATCACGCAGGAACCCTGGTTCCAAGCAATCTTGAACTTTAAGCTCAATAGTACCTATCCACCGGATATGGACAAGAGGGGACAACGTGCTATACGCCTACTAGCTTCCTAATACATTCTGATGCAAGGAGAATTATACAAAAGAACACCTCTTGGTGTAGTCCTACGTTGCCTCGATCATTCACAGGCACGAAAGGTGATGGAAGAAGTCCACGATGGAGAATGCGGTCCCCACATGAGTGGGCCCATGATGGCAAAGAAAATCACACGTTTGGGATATTATTGGACCACAATGGAATCTGATTGCATCAAATACGTGAGGCATTGCCACAATTGTCAAATCTTCGGGAATGTACAACATGTCCCTCCTTCATTGCTCTATACGATGACATCACCTTGGCCATTTTCTGCATGGGGAATTGACATAATCGGAAAAATAACCCCAAATTTTAACAGAGGTCACTGTTTCATTCTAGTGGCAATTGACTATTTCACCAAATGGGTAGAAGCGGCTTCCTACACTGGTCTCACGGCAAAAAATGTGGCCAAATTCATACAAAACAACATCATCTGTCGATATGGTTGCCCACATGAAATCATTAGTGATAATGGGTCACATTTCCAAGCTGAAACTGAGCAATTGCTAGCCAAATACAAGATTAAGCATCACCACTCTTCGCCCTATAGACCACAGACTAACGGCGCGGTAGAGGCGGCAAACAAGAATGTTGTCACAATTCTCAAGAAAATGACTGACAACTATAGAGACTGGCCAAGCAAAATACCATTTGCTTTGTGGGGGTATCGTACATCAGCCAGGACGCCCACTGGGGTTACTCCTTTCTATTTGACCTACGGCATGGAGGCCGTACAACCAGTCGAACTAGAAATACCATCCTTGCGTATTCTACTCGAAAGTCAAATCCCTGAAGCCGTTTGGAAAAGGGATAGATATGAAGAACTCATCCTCCTGGATGAACGTCGGCTACGCGCCTTGCATAATGTCCAAACATATCAAGCACGTATCAAACGAGCTTTCAACAAAAGGGTCAGGCCAAGAAACATCAAAGAAGGAGACTTAGTACTCAAATCGGTTAGAGCTCTTTTACCTGTCGACCCACGGGGAAAATTCAAACCTAATTGGGCTGGACCATATTTAGTCAAATCCATACTCCTAGGGGGTGCGGTTAGAATCACAGACCTAGATGGGAATGAGTTCTCAAACCCCACTAACCTTGACCAATTGAAACGATACTATGCCTAGAATAGGACAAAACACGCGCCTCGCGTAAACCCATGTGTCGCTCTTGTGGCACTAAATGAACGGCCCCTGGCCAAGCTGAAATAAGCTAAGTGTCACCATGCTCTTGCATTTTGACAAATTTGCCATCCTCATATCATCAAATAAACTAAATTCGCACCTTGAGAACAAGCAAAAGCTCATGCTTATTTTCTATGTTCATTACAAGCTCTTGCTTAGAACAATTATTCTTTTACATTTACTCGAACTACGCGCAAGGGTTTGATTTCGCTTTTTTAAGTGAATACGTAGGCAATCCTTCACAGGATTCAACCCATTATATCTAAAATGTAAATAGAAGGACATTTGCATTGCATTTGAAATTCGACAAGAATAATGAAAGAAAATCACAACGGTTTCATAACCATTTAACCTTTTTATTCCATTTGCTTTCTAATAAATAATAGTACGTTACATAATAAAAATAGAATAGGCTAGGATTCTAAAAATCCCTCCTTTTTATTACAACAATAATAATAATAATCAAATAATAAATAAAGACTCGGGCTATTCTTCCATCTTCCCTTTGCCCTTGTCATTCTTGTCATACTTCTTGTCACGACCTCGAGCCGGGCGCTCTTGCACCACTTCAGACCTAATCACCAACGGTCTTTCTCGAGGCCTAACTCTTCCGTTCTTGCCAACCACCATCTCTGCGACAGGAGTAGTCTTTGATTTCTTTGAAGGACGAATGACCTGAAGCCCAGCTTCTTCTTCTCCCTCTGTCAGATGCTTCTCTTTCTCTTTCTCCCCCTCGCGCACCTTGTAGTCGACAGGTTCGCGTTTCCTTAGTCTCTCGCGCTCTTCTGAAGTCGCAGTCTTTCTCCACATCAGGTAGGAATCCGACACCCACAAAGCATTGGCGGAGAAGCTCAAGAACCGCATGTTTCTTTGGGCCCATTTAATAGCCCACTCTCTTCGGCTCTCGGTAGTAAGCGCTATAGCAGTCTGCGGGACGGTGTCAAGCCTAGGGATCGTCTGCTTCAACCCGACTTGCCTCATCAATCTTTCCGGAAAGATGCATACCATGAACTCCAGTCCCGGAATGCGCACGGACCTAGTAGGATCCAAAGAAGATACTCCAGTGACAGACTTGAGGTGCCACCACGGTACGATCCACCTAATCAACGGGCCATCATCACTTTTCAGTTTGTTCTTCCAATAATCACAGACCCGGGTGAAGTCCACCATGTACAACCGCATCCTCATCGCAATCATACGGGAATGATAGGAAAATGCATGAACTGGGGGCTCGAGCAATCGGAGCCGCTCCATAAGCCAAACCTACCAAAAGCAGGTATTAGACAAAAAAACAAAAGAAAAAAAAAGAAAAAAAAAGAAAAAAAAACGAAAAAAGAAAAAAAGAAAAAAAAGAAAAAAAAAACGAAAAAAAAAAAACAAAACGAAAAAACGAACGAAAAAAAAAAGAAGAACGAAAAGAAAAAAAAGAAAAGGTGTCTTTTACCTGTAAGATGACGGGACTCCCCAAAATTGGCAGATCGCGGTTGGATTTCCTATTATCCAGGCCTAAGATAATCTCCCCTAAGCATAAACAAGTCGGGCTCTGCGCACTCCATTTGCTCGATAAGACCCAAAAGACGAGGATCACCTCTCAAGTCTTCATCAACATGCCCTTGGAAGACGTACACATGCAGCAAACAAAAGCCGAATGCTCTCCTCCTGGCAACATAGGAAACAGTAGGGTCGGCCCTGTTGATGAATCGATCAATAAAGTCAAACATTCTCACGCCTTTCGGGGTAACTAAGCGATCCACCTCAAGTCTGGTCAGTCCTAGCAAGTCTCTGAATTTGCTCTTATACCCTTGTGAAGTGGAAGGAATGGCAGGTAAGTGTTCGGGATCCCACCCACCAATAGCAGCTATTTCTTCCGGAAAAGGACAAATGTCACCTCCCGGGAACGCGAAAACATGATAATTCGGGTCCCAATAGTCAAGGCAAGCATCCAAGAACGGCTTTACAATTTTGATGAGTTTCAAACTCAATAAAGACCCAAAGTTATAAGCACCCATGTCATGCTTCTCAATATTCGAAAATTCATTAGTCCATTCCTTCAAGCGGATCTCCAAAGTATTCATGATGATTTTCTCTTGAAAATTTATTTTGGGAATTTTATGTTAATAGACGAAGAAAAGACGGAAGATTTATGTGAATTAAAACTCCATCGACGCTTCTATTTATACTAATTGCTGTTTCCAAAAATCCGTCAGAACGGACAAGACTGGGAACAGGCGCAGCACCTGCTGCGCCTCTTCAAAGGGACGCAGCTCATGCTGCGCCTCTTCCCCAGGCTCACTTTCTGTGATTTCCGCTTTTGGATCTTTCCTAATTCTATAAACGCACGATTTCCTATTCCTGCGGGGTTTTATTTTGGTAAATACGAGCAGTTTACCATGTTTCAAGTTTCCTAAATTCGCGGGCGCGCATTTCGAGGCGACATCGATACCTTCGCCATTTTCATCACACTTGATTCTTTTTATTTCATTTATTCATTTTTAGTAAATAGATTTATTTATTTTTAGGAAATAAATTTCATTTCTTTTTTTTGAAAAATTTTCTTTTGTTTTCATTTTTAACAAATTTCAACATTTCATTTCTACACTTGTAGATTTCTCTTTTTTCTTTTGTTAGGGGGTAACCCTCCCTACCGTCCGGTCATTTCCGGCCAAAATTTTGCATTTTTCGAGTCTCATTTTGCGCTAATTAAAGCCATATGTGTATTAAAAATGTATGTTTTGTGTGATTTCTATGTAAATTTCGGCAGCATGACGGCGTAAACCGTTGTCTACCAAACCTGTTCAAGAACTAACCTGCAGGTACAAGCAACACAACCCAGCAGCAAAGGCACTCAGGCTATCGTATATACAAATGTACAAGCAAACTGGGGGCTTGCGCCCCGAAACAAAGTCCAAAAATGTTCAAATCAGAAGTCCAAATGTACAAGTCTACAAAACTACACAAAACTACCGCTGGGCGCCCTCCAACTCAGCAACTCTTGCCGCAAGAACGGCATTCTCGGCATCCCGAAACTCGAGCTCCCTCAACAAGCGAGCCGTCTCCTCCCGGGACTGGGCCAACTCTCGCTCCAACCCGCGGTCAGCCTGTAAACAGCAACAAATTGGCTCATGTCAATCAATTCAAATCAAAACCAAAATCAAAAATCAAAAGAAATCAAATGAGGTTCATACCTGACGACCTTGACCACCAACGAGTGCCTCGACGGCAGTAGCTCGCAGCCGGTTGGCCACCCTCCATAGCGCCACGAACCGAGATGGCGCGACCTGCATTTCAAAAGAAATTCTCAGTAAATTCAACAAGTTCAATCAAATGTGTTCTCACACGAAAGGTATATAAGCTGGAGGCTCACCCTCCGAATCGATGATCTTGCCGATCGTCTAGGCCAGCATCCGTCACAGCTACGTCAAAGTCACGCAACTCGGAGATCGTCGTCCTCCCGATCGCGTCAGTGTACTCAAGAGTCTCGGGGTACGCTGGGGGCTCGATGCCCGCCGCCTCGACCTCCTACAAGGACAAATAACTCTCATTAATCGATGATCTTTTGTCGTAATTCTCAAAGTCAAATCAAGGAAAAGTAAAAGATACTCACCACTACTGGCCAGTACGCCAACCTCCCGTAAAGGAACGCCGAGTAGTCCTCGCCAGGGAGAAGAAGGTCGTCGCCACCGGCACCAGCCAGTCCGCCTCCCTCTCGGCCTCGAAGGCTCCCCGAACATCGTCCTCGGAGGATCAACAGGAACCGTCAACGCGTCCCGAGAGCACCGACGAGCCAAACGCTCGCCCGGATACCACACAGACCCATCGACGTCCTCAACAGAGAGACTCGGGCTCCTAGGTCGAAGGACCTCAGCAACAAAAGGAGGCGCTCTAGCGTACTCCGCCCAAGGTCTGGGCACCCACTGCGACAATATAAAGGCAGAGATCATTCCGATGATCAAGTGAAGGCAAAGGATAAAGAAATACAAGTGTATATAAATGGGATACTCACGCTGCTCAGCTGAAGGGCGTTCACGTCCCGCCGGTAGACATTGTGAGAAGAACGCTTGTTCTTCGTCCGGCACATCACCCAATCCCTCACCACGGGATAGGCCTTCTCTAACGGCTCCGTCCTCTTCGGCGCGAGACTCGGGAAGTAGGAGTACACCCATGCCTCAGAAATGAATAATCAAGAACGATCTTTCGTGATTCGATAAAGAAAGGAATTTGCTATTAAAAGGAAGGTTCATACCTCCAAAGAGAGCCTGTGTCCGACGGCGCCGGAGAAGTCCCCTTCTCCATCAACTCCGGACGAACCATGGCCCTCATAAAGCGGATGAGGACCGCAAAACCAAGAAGTGACCCGGTCCCAACGTCCTAGGGAACTCGGGTCAGAAAGAAAGGGAAGAAGCTTCGTCGACAACCTCTCGCCCTTGTCTCCGAGGTAAATCGAAGACGAAAACCACCAAAGCCACAAAGGCGAGCCCTCCGCTCACCGTGCGGGGGAGGAGGAGCCGTCTCCCTCCCATCGATCGTCACCAGCTCCGGGGTCTTCCCCGCAAAGTAGTCTCGAACGTAGGTACTGGGTACCAAACCCGGCACTGCAACAGCCTTCGGCGACAAGTTCCAGCCGATCAACCTCCTCGCCTCGGCCGAATCCGCCCTCATAGCGTCTCCGCCACACCATCTCCTCGATCCCACACGGCACTGAGAAATCATGCCGTAATCCTCCAAAGTAACTCCCACCTCACCGAAAGGCGGTGAAACGTGGAAGTCGTATCCCGTAACCGATCCAAGAAAGCGCGGACCAGGCTAAGGTTAGCCCGCAACTTCCTCTTCACGATATCCCTCCAGACCTGAACCAGAGGACCGAATGCTCCACGCTCGATCATGGCCCTCTCCTCCGCCGACAGCCGCTCGTAGTGCTCCATCGCTGTCGTGTAACCCGAGAACGACCTGATGTTCCCGGCCTCCTATCATGATTTGAAACAAAGCTATCTTTAGTTTTGAATGAAATTTGCAAGAAATTTGAACTAAAAGAATGAAAGAGGATAGGTAATGAGTAGTGAATCATCGTCCTGTAGGACAGGTGACCCTCTGCAGCCCACACAAGGTGCCTACTCTCCCAGGTCTCAGCCCACGCAGGAGCTCCCCTCAGCTGACGACCCCCTCTCCCGATGTTGGCTCGTCTCGGGATCTCCTCCTCCTCGACGACCTCCTCCTCGTGAAACTCAGCAGCCATCACCGCAGCGGTGAAGGCCTGCTCTAAAGCCTCCTCAACAGTACTGGCGTCTATCTCCATGGGAGTCCTCCCAGAAGAAGAAGCCTCATCACCTGCAACATTAAAGCAAATTCAAGCCGCGTCACATGACGACAAGCCTTTGTTAAGGAGTTTTCGAGCCTTCGAAGCCCTGAAAACACCCCTTTCCGGCCATCTTTGGTCATATTCCCGCCAACCCAATCACTCATGTGATAAATTGGGCCAAGTCAAGTCCAAGTCAAAACCTAGTTCCGAGTTCAAGTCGAAAATTCGGCAGCATTTCGCTATAACGGCGATTATGCCCTAGAAAGGTGTCCTGAAAAAGTTGTCACAAACCAAAATTCTGAGATGGTAGGAAGTTTACCCATCATCCAGGGATTCCAAATATCAAATTTCATCGCAAATGGGCAATCCTAAGGCCATTTTCGAAGCAATTTACGGTTTAGCTGTAAAACCGTCTCAAAATTCATTCAACGGCTCAAAACTCGATGAAAATTCGAAGCAAACACATGGTTATGTTCCTAACATCACCTACTATCCATTTCTAGCATCAATTTGGCAAAGCAAATCCATTTGGGGGAAAAGCCCCAAATTTTCGATCAAAAGGGTCGAAAACCCTAATTTTCGCGGCTCAAAATTCAACAAATGAAGACGATTAATGCAAGATTGGAACACATACCTCGATTAGTCATCTTTAAAGCAAGCTTTTGGATCAAACCTTGACGGGAATGGTGAAGATTTGAGAGAGAGATGCAAGAATTATGTTTCGAAATAATGAAATACAATTCCTTCTGATTTCGCGTTTATACGCAGAAATAGCCAATTTGGGGAAAAGACGCAACAAGTGCTGCGCCTCTTCCAAGAGACGCAGCTCTTGCTGCGCCTTTTCCTTGTGTTCCCTCCATACGGATTTTCAAAAATTCGTTATGAGTTCGTTATTTGTGGGCCCATCTTTGGTGCGCCTCTTCCTCAACGCTATTATATTCTTTTGGTCCGTTTCGATGATTTTCTTTCGTTCCGCCCGCATTATATCCAAATAGCAGATATTTTGCAAGTATTGCTCAAATCCTTTTATCCAAATAAGTAGCATATTTTGCAGTATTGCTCAAGATCATTATATCCGGCGCAGTAGTATTTTGCAGTACTGCTCATTCGAGATTTCTCCCACGATGATCAAGATGTTCCTAGTCGTCAATATATTCCCCCAGCAAGAGTTTGTTTGAGACCGACGCAAGCAGATTCAACCTCAAGTTTTGCCAGAGTTCGATTGAGACTAACGCAAGCGGATTCCCCAGCGAGCTTTCTACGACGTCCCGCTATTTTCAATAGTTCTTGTTTCCCATGAGAGTTCGACCAAAGTTCCCTCAGTGACCCCTAATGTCTTCGGACACCAAGTTATCTTCGAGACCAAAGAGTTTTGCCGAAGCGTCTTGATCCCGCTTCACCTGGGGGTATCTCGGTATGGTCTCTTCTCATGGCTGGCGAGCTTCCTTACGTAGTCTAATGGACTTTAAACGACCCTCCCGATAGTCGACGGACTCTAAAATGTTCCCGACGACAGTCCTTGGCTCGGACCCCTTGAGCCGCCTCGCGTCGCTATAGTCGTCAAAGTTGTAATCTTCGATTGAACTGATGGCTATACTTTGACTTTCGCCTTGTCCAAGCCTCGGTCAAAGTGGGGCTCAGAGACACCTCGTTTCGCACCTCCCGCAAACCACCCGGTGATGATTGGGCCGCATGTTTGATTCGCGGAACGATTTGTGACAATTCGTAAGATTATCGTCAAGTGATTGCTCAAATATTAATGTCGACCTCATAGTTGTCATCTACGTCTTGATACGGTCGTTTTGGCGATAATTAGAGTACATTCGAGTCCGGGTCAAAAACCGTCTCCATTTTCTCGATAATCATTAAATCCCGAGTCAGAATGTTCCGGAATGTTCCGGATATTTCTATTCCATATTTCATAAATTTTATCTTTTGGCAAATAATATCCCGTAATATTCATAAGATAATCGAATTATTTCCGTCCTACCATAACTCAAACGCGAAATCTTTCTTCAAATAGAGGAAACCTCACGGGAATAGACGCAAGCAGTCTTTGCGCCTCTTCCAAGAGACGCAATGGTGCGCGCCTCTTCCCATGCCCTTCTTTGCATGATTTACGTATCTTTTTCATATCTTTCCGAGATTCATTTCCAAAGAGTCTCCGAAACCCTATTCCTCCGCGTGATTAGTATAAATAGGAGCCTTCGTTCCTCATATTTCTCACGCGAGTGTCCGCCCTTCTCTTCTCCCTTTGCATTCTAGACTTCGTTCTTACTAATTGGCGCCTACGTGCTTGGACTTCCGACCACGTAAGCTCGGATCTTTCCGGGTACCAGCCTCTCCGTTGCATGACCGACCAATTTGACCAACTACACCAATAATCAATCTAATTAATCAATCGTTTTCCTCTTACGAGGGCACTCTCTTTGCATTCGCGTCGAGCATTCACTAATCGATATCTTAGTTCATCTCGTTCCGTCAACATGTAAGTCTGAGGGTGTATAATCCCTATTTGTTTATTGTATTTATTTTTATTGTATCATTATTGTAAGATGTACGTCGAAAATACCTCATTAAAACCGATTTCTAAAACCGTCTTTAAAACCTCTTTTTACGGATTTTCAGAAGACTGACAGTCGAGAAAAGACGCAAAGAATCGCCGCGCCTCTTCGAAGGAGCGCAGTTCCTGCTGCGCCTCTTCGTGAGGCTGCCGCAGTTCCTGCTTCTTTTCTTCTTCTTCGTCCTCTGTAATTCGTTCTTGTTCGTATTTGATTTGTATTTGTTTGTTCTTTAATTCTTTCACATGATAGTTTAATAATCACATGCATATAATTCATCATTCATCCACATGTTTCAATCATCATAAGTCCGACTTAAATTCTAAATAATCCATATTTACGGGTTTTCGTCATTAAATTCAAACCCGGATTTTAGAGATTCAATTTGTTCATATTGAGTTTCTGGAATTCGTCATTGATATAATTTTCATCTGCTTATTTGCATATTCGTTGTATATTCGCCATGTTTAGCCTAATTGACTTATTCCAACAGAAGACTCATTCATTAACATCGTTCCATCATGTAATTAATTCGTTTGCATCCGTCTCATTCATGCTTTGCTGCTTTTATGACCCATTCATATGTCAAATAACCTATTAATCACTTTCATTCGAGTCAAATAATTTTAATCCATCATTAAAATCACCAATCGACATTAACGGTTTGCAGTTCCGGCTTCACAGCCAGAATTCACCCTTGGAACAGACGCAGCGTCTGCTGCGCCTCTTCCAGAGGGCGCAGTCCTGCTGCGCTGTTCCAGGATGAGTTCTGCCTCTGAACTCCTTTTCTGCCTTGACGTAATTAATTAGTAAGCGTATTAATTAACTATTATCCGTAATATCACGTTAATTCCCGTTCGTTATTTTATTTAATTCTTTCTTTTATTCCTTTTTTCTCAATTTATCCGCTTTAAAGGTATTTTCGACATAAATCGCCTAATCCTTTGTAATTAATGTAATTTTCATTAATGTAATTTCCATTATTGTAATTTATAATTATTGTATTTCTTTTACCGTTTGTATGTTTTCACATGTGAATGAGCATTAAATTTCTACTTCGACCCAATTGTTTGCTAATTACGTGTCAACCGACTTAGTCTAATTCTCACATGCTAGGATTAAAACTTGTATGTTGCATTGCATGCATATAGCCGACAATATATCAAGTGCGAATAACTTCCCTAATCATTAGTAGAGGCCGCTATCGAGGCGGGCGGGATTAGGTGTTCGATCAAAAGAGCTTCCTAATACGTACCCTCACCCCTTACTCCAGATCTCCGTGAGCACCCGTGTTCATTGGCATCCACGAGAGTCTTTTTAGACATAGAATGCTAAGGGTAACGATTGCTTAGTGTTCATGTCACCACTTTGTGTCTTGACATGACACGAGGTATTCGAACGGTTCCAATTTCCCATAAAAATTGGTGGCGACTCCATACAAAATGCAAACGCTTGTTTTCGATCCTCACCAAGCGCCCCCGTGGGCGGCCCGCTGTCCACAACTTCAGAAAAAATATCAAAAACTACATTGAAGTTCATATTTCTAAATAATAAAATGTGAAACAGGGGAAAAGAGATGAAGAAAGTTTTTCTTATTCCTCAAAGTAATACAAAACCAACTATATATACTATATACATCATATAAACATTACCTCTATTAAGATAAATAATCCTATGAATAAGGAAAACTAAATCAAATAATATATATACACTCCTTTGGGCTGCAAGAACATAATATACGGTGTAGCAAATAATATCGCAAATAATATCTTCGATATTCGATATTATTCTTTCAATCCCCCTCAAGTTGGACCACTTGGTAAGTCCAAGTCCCAACTTGCGCTGTAAGAAATCAAACGCTTCACCTTCGAGTGCCTTAGTGAATAAATCCGCTATTTGTTCTTTTCTTCGAATGTGAAATGAATTAATTGTATTATTGACGATGTGTTGTCGAACGAAATGGCAATCTACCGTTATGTGTTTAGTACGATCATGGAACACAAGATTTTTAGCAATGTGGATCGCAACTTGATTATCACAATACAAATACGTTGGTGTCGAATGAAAAACACCCAACGAAGCAAGGAAGGCCTTCAACCATATCAGCTCACTCGTGACACCTGCCATTGCTCTATACTCGGCTTCCATTGTGGACTTTGCGACCGTTACCTGTTTCTTAGATCTCCATGATATAGGTGATTGACCAAGGCTTACAAAATACCCGCTTAATGATCTTCTGGTTATTGGACAACTCACGTAGTCCGAGTCACAATACCCTCGCAACTATAAATCAGAATTCCTACTTAAAACAATTCCCTTACTTGGATTCATCTTAATATATCACACAACTCGTAACGCCGCTTCCCAATGTTCTTTTCGTGGCTCATTTACGAATTGTGACAAAGTATGTACCGCATAAGTCAGGTCTGTCCTCGTAATTGTAAGATACACCTGCCTCTTTAATGATTCCCAAGGCATATTTTCTTTTATTGAGAAATAATCCTCTTGAGCTGTGAGCTACTTCTATGCCCAAGAAGTACTTAAGACGGCCTAAATCCTTAATCCTGAAACTCTTGTCAAGAAAATTTTGAATGCTCCACATGCTTTGTCATTGTTACTTACGACTATCATGTTTTCAACATATACCAACACTCCAATTCTGTCTCTATTGAATGTAAAGAGTGAGTGATCGGCCAATGACTGGGTAAAACCGTACCTTTTTAATGAAGTAGTTAGCTTTTCAAACCAATTCCGGGAAGCTTGTTTTATCCCATATATCGACTTTAATAATTTGCAAACTTTGTTTTCTCCCTTTCTTTCGAAACCTCGGTATCCTCAAGTAGACTTCCTCGTCGAGCTCACCATGCAAAAATGCATTATTGACGTCTAATTGCTCGATGGTCCATCCTTTACTACCGTAACTGGTAACATGCATCGAACACTCGTCATCTTGGCAACTGGCGCATAAGTCTCATGATAATCCACTCCTTCTACTTGCGTGAATCCTTGAGCTACTAGCCTTGCTTTGTATCGCTCAATGCTCCCATCTGCCTTGTACTTCACTTTATATACCCATTTACATCCAATTGGTTTCTTTCCTACCGGTAAGGATACAATCTTCCAAGTTCCATTCTTTTCCAAGGCATCGATTTCTTTAGTCATCGCCTACTGCCACCTTCGATCTCTAGCGGCCTCATAATAACGATTGGCCTCTGAAATTCTGTCTATTGCAGCCAAGAATTCCCTATGGGAACTAGAAAAATAATTAGTAATAACATAATTGACTAGAGAATAAAGAGTACCTGACTTTGCGGACTTTGATTGGACTTGATGAGCATTACTCACGGGTTTAATCACTCTTGTGGACTTACAAACATAATCCTTTTTCCATCGAGGCTCAATTTTTTCCCGTTCTCCTCGTCCAAGTCTCTCTCCCACAACCTCTCGTGTTCCTTCAGCCACTGTTTCAATGGTTACAGTGGCTTCCTCATTCATGTTTTCAACCGTTTCAGTTCTTGCCTCTGTCACAACATCAGTGACTTCCGTCTCCACTTCATCACGTGTAATGATCTCCTCATTACTCCCCCTGACTACACGAGATAATTCATGCTGCACACATTCTTCCTGACAAAAAATTGGATTTGTCCAATCCCATGTATACTCAACATTATTTTTGCTAAAATCATTTGTGTTTACTGGTTTGGAGTACGGCAAAACGTGCTCAAAAAATATAACATCGCGTGATACAAACATCCGTTTCTCCTTCAAGTCGTACACTTTCCATTCCTTCTTGCTATGTGGGTATCCTAGAAACATACATCGTTTACCCTGCTCCCCGAATTTGTCACGAGGCTTATCTTTGCTGTGTGCATAGCAAAGACATTCTAACATCGTAAGATTAGTCAATTTGGGTGGCCTATTATATAACAATTCAAATGGTGTTTTACCTTGAAGTAAAGGTGTTGGGGTTCTATTTATCAAATAAGTCGCAGTTAAAATGCATTCCCCTCAAAAATGAATAGGTAAGTCAGCTTGAAATCTCAACGCCCTAGCCTTTTCAAGGATATGTCGATGTTTCCTCTCTACTCGACCATTTTGTTGTGGTGTGTCAACGTTACTTGTCTGAAAAATTAACCCGTTCTTCTTATAGTAATATTTCATGGCCTCGGATAAAAGCCCAGTCCCATTATCGCTTTGAATAATTTTAACGGTTTTTTCAAATTTGTAACACCCCCATACATCAAGTGCCTTACCAGGACCACCTAATGCACGGGAATGCTACCATCTCGGTTACCCGAGGCAATGTATATCAAAAGGGCCATAAAAGAACGTACTTTATTAAATAAATTTAAAGCAATACATGTCCAAATCAAAACTGTCAAACGAAAATACAATTGTTCCAAAAATGTTAAACCAACTAAAGTAAATAATTGTTTAAAGACACAGCGGAAGACTTCTAAACATCTCGTGGTGACTCAACCCAGCTATCCCATGCGCGTCCATCTCATACCTGCTCAATAACTGCTCACCGTCCCTGAATGGATCACCACAGTTTTCAAAACATTTAAACGGGGTCAGTTACTGATTACACAAAACACAATATATAAGATACACACACACATTACCCAAACTCCGTCACAACTCCACACACCTGAATACACACTAAAGTGCGTAGTCCTGTCAGAATACCCATCACAACAGATATTCCTCGCCGCTAGTGGGGGACCGCAGCCGTACCCACCTAATCCCCGCTCATCTATTCCGAGCGATAACCCATGTTCCTTAATGTGCACATCCCCTTCTGTGGCGGATTCCACAGAGGGCGAATCAAGGGAATGAAGCCACTTCCGCAAGTGACTCCACTAAGTCGAGGGTGCACCTCGCGAACCACATGCAATTACACAAACAATCACATTATACAACAACAATTACCAACTACCAATTCCAATACGATATAGATCAACAACATTAAACAACCATCAACAACAACTATGTAATCAATAACCGAGTAAGGAAACCCTACCTGGAAAGACAACCACCAAGATCGTCACAATCAGCGAATCAGAAACGTTCCTCTACGAAATAACCTCCTATCAGTCACACAAT
This sequence comes from Silene latifolia, assembly GCF_048544455.1. NCBI lineage: Eukaryota > Viridiplantae > Streptophyta > Magnoliopsida > Caryophyllales > Caryophyllaceae > Silene > Silene latifolia. The sequence continues at coordinate 128,561,107 of NC_133535.1, forward strand.
CATACAATTACTAACTAACAATCACAATACTCCCAAAATCCCTAATTTACCCAATTAGGGTTTTAACCAAAACCAAAGAAACGATATAAAAACTATACTAGGATCTTACCCACAACGCGACGGTCTCAACGGTATAAAGAACTCTGAATTCCAATGACTCTAACCCCTTGGATTTGATAGCAATGCGAAAAGAGAACGCAACGATGTTTGTTTTCTTGTCAAAATGTTTAGAACTTGGTAAAAAGTAAAAAGAAATTGGCGGAGAAGCTTATATAACCTTTTCACGCGTTGCTATCAAACCCGGCAAATAACCCGTAAAAACCGACTTACTCGATCGAGTAAGTCACTTACTCGATGAGTGCCCCCTAGTCGATCGAGTAACCCACCTACTCGATCGAGTACCCATCAGCAGTACACTGTTTCGTACACAACACTCACTTACTCGACAGAGTAAGCCCTGCTCGATAGAGTACCCAACAGCATATAAAACCGTAGTATTACAGTCTTCCCTCCTTCAAAATGAACTCCGTCCCCGAAGTTCAAACCTAACCTATAAGACAAGGACAGCTAACACTAACTCCACAACCATGCCTACCTCCACAACACAGCTCACGATATCGTCTCAACTATAGCATAACCTCTCGATACAAACTCCATAATACCAACCACAGTTGCCGCTACCTCCATCTCACTAACCTATTACCCACTAGCAAATCCAACGTCAAGATAATCCACCAAGCAAGATCAACCACCAAACGGAATGTTACATTCTACCACCCTTAAAATGAACTTCGTCCTCGAAGTTTACTCACACTGATAAACATCGTCATCCAACTGTCAACACTATCGAAGTATTCTCACACTCCTAAATATCACACTACTACAAGCACGGCCATGACCTCTTAACAATATCAACCACAATACAAATCCATCCTTTATTCTCCACCAATACTCAAACTTCCAAATGTACTACAACATGTACAACCTTCAAACTCTCTTTGTCGCATCCTACTCCTCTTAAGATAAATGTTACGTCCTCATAACTCACTAATACTAGATGCTGAGCTATATCTTCTCATTATCCTCATCACCACTGCATGTCAAAGGTAACCACCTATAACCTCAAAACCTATAACCATTCCTATTTTCAAGGCTCTTTTACTCTAATGGCTCTTATACCTCAAGTTATTCTGCACTTCATCTGACTAATACCATAAAATCCTCAGCAAAACCACCACACCAACTCTTCAACATTACCGCAGAACGACATACTTCTATATATATGCACTCATCTCCACGATCATAACTTACGATCAACAATTGTTACACACACTCATATTAGCTTCTCAAGTTCTTTTCTTTTATTACCACAAAACTCACCCATAACTTAACGTGATACTAATTCCCAACACCCTATACTCATTGTCCCAATAAATATTACGAACCACTTGCCGCTTCCAGCTCAGCACACACGTTCCACAAAACTTTTGCCACAACTATGTCCACCAATGCCTCATCTAAAACAAGATCATAAGTACACTAACAACCTCTCACAACTATGTCCCATCAACAGAATATTACTATACCATACCCAACATTCTTTCGTATCATACTCTACCCTCACTCCCAAGCCGACACTGGTAAGAAATATCAATAAACAAAACAACCGTCTATAAGTCCAAACCGAAACTCGCAGGAAAAAACAGTAAACAAAACAACAATCTATGTATAACAGGTATGTACTTTCGAAAACTCGTCTCGTAATCATCCCGCCTACGCCACCACAACTGATGACGGCATCACAACACCGCCACCAACAGCCGCACCGCAGCGCGAAAATACCCGCATCACAACACGAAGTACCGTGCCCGAATCACCACCCGAGGCACAACAACCACATCGATAGTCATCGCAACCTATACAACCCCATAAAAACTGACTCAGTATAACTTCCTGGACAAGAAAAATTACTCAAAACCGCTTTACTAGATCACAACGCAACATATCATACAGAATAAACAGATACTAACCTTATGAATATCACCCATACCATTACATGGAATAAACATATATCATGAATAAACATACAAGTATAACTAGCATGCCAGATCACCCAAACTATTACTTTTGAATATCATTCCATTAGGTTACCGTACCCAACATATATTACAGAACATTCAGATAACAACTTTATAACTATCACGTCATACCACTTCTCGTGAGGTCAGAACCTCACACAAACATTTATACACATCATAGACTCGTAATCACATCCAACTAGTCAATCCTGATCACGTAAGTTACCACTTGATAACGGTTACATCTCGCCCGAGCTTAACTCGTATACCTCTCATAACACATTCTCCCATTCACATAACCATCACTTCCTGCCGAATATAACCATACCGCTAATACTCCACTACTAGAAACCGCCTCCTATAACCACATCTTATACTTCCTCACAAGTCACAACCGTACATAATAATCCGGCCTCTACAAAATCAACTTCTTTAGAATTGCTATCTTTCTTATCTATCATCACCCTTAACCACTAGTGACAACACCACAACACCACCACCACTGTTCGTATAACAAATCTCTTGCACTCATCTCTAAATATAACAGTTCATTTCCTATCTTCGGTTAGCATTCCAAATAAGGAACATCAAATCCATCAACAAAATTTACCTCAACATTCTTCCCAATTATATCCTTAATTATATCGTCACCTAACTCTCCACCAAAATCTCATATCGTGCAGATACTCTACCGACTTCTTACTCCCTTAATTCCTCGAAACTCATGACTAACATGTTGTCCTGAAACTTCTATATAACCATTAACTCACATCCTCATGATAGTGTTATACACCTCGACGATTCCTTACTTCTATATCACATACTCCGGTCAACATTCTCCTAGTTTACTCCCCCTCATTCTTTTCTTTTTACACTCGACAAAATCAATTAATAATTCAACTCCTTATTCCTTCTACCTAACTCTTTAGTGCTCCAGTTACTTTCTCATTGCTCTAAAACTCCAATCCCTTTATTTCATATCAGTACCATCTCACTATTTCTTACCATGGATCTTATCTCATCATGCTATCACTCACACTTGTCACCAATCCGTCCACACAAGCAAAGTTCTCTCACACTTGTCACTTTTTTTTTCCGCCCCTAGAAACCAAAACTCATTTCATACCGTTAATTGCCCAAGGAAATAACACACTAGTTTCACCTCTTGATAATACAAATTCCTAAACTCGACCATTATCTACACATCGCGGCATGACATGATCTCACTATATACCATTCGTTTCCATACCTCTATAACGACCTTCCATCAATTATAACCGTAACCAACACAATTCTAACCATCTCCCTCCATAAATCCTTACACATCCCAATTTGCCACTATTCGCATCCCTCATCTCAACCTTTTCATTCTTACATTCCTTATACTTACATCACCCCTTGTCCATATACACTTATCTTTATATTACTCTAACTCGTGATTATATCACTCACCACATCTCACAAAACATTCTCTCTGTCTCGATAAGCTCATCCATCTTCCTTTCTTTTTCCACTATTCATCACAACCACATATAACTCATGTCCTCCCCACCAAACTCATACCCATTATAAGGTGCCACTCCCCTCATCATAAGATTGGGTAACTTACGCATCAAGACCAACACATATGTAACAATGCATAAAGAAGCAAAATAACAACTTTCAATTAAACAGGATATGCGACGAAGTCAAAAGATAAGCATATGACCCAAAATAGGGGTTACTAGATCGAGTTCAGCCTACTCGATCGAGTAGGTGAAGGTCAGAAGCACGTACAACAATTTACCAGGCCTACTTGATCGAGTAATAAATACTGTATCGAGTAACAAGATGTGTACTTGATCGAGTAAGGGCCACTCGATCGAGTACCCTACGCAGTTCTCAACAGTGTCCAATTTTCGTAAAACGGTCATATCTCACCCGTTTCTTGGTCATTTTGGGCGTGTGACCTATCGTTAGAATCGTAAAAGAACAAGCTATCACATTCAAGTAGAATCACATCAAAATCATATATACATCTCAAGTTATAAAAATTTAAAGATAACTTCTTTGTAATCGGACAACATAACTACTTAATTCTTTCTTCTAAACAAATTAAACAACAACAACAAAGTAAACAAAAACAACTCAATACTCATAAAACCAGTATCCCTAACTGCATATTACTATCTACAAAAGCCGAACAATAATATCCATCATGATCATATAATATTCAACTTACCACATAACATCCATCCAACATATTCATATAAACATAAGTAAACACATAGCGATCCCATGACACCCCATAGTGACCGGTTTAAAGTTGTAGGGCGAGTTCACGACTTTAGGACATCTCCTAAGTCTTTGCATTAGCTCCTAACAACTCTTACCCGGGTTCATTTTAATTTGACTCTCTATATTCATTGGGCTCATTAGTTACATGTTCCAAAATCGTCGCTCTGATACCACTTTGTTAAACCCCCCATACACCAAGTGTCTTACCAGGACCACCTAATGCACGGGAATGCTACCATCTCGGTTACCCGAGGCAATGTATATCAAAAGGACCATAAAATAACGTACTTTATTAAATAAACTTAAAGCAATACATGTCCAAACCAAAACTGTCAAACGAAAATACAACTGTTCCAAAAATGTTAAACCAACTAAAGTAAATAATTGTTTAAAGACACAGCGGAAGACTTCTAAACATCTCGTGGTGACTCAACCCAGCTATCTTATGCGCGTCCATCTCATACCTGCTCAATAACTACTCACCATCCCCGAATGGATCACCACAGTTTTCAAAACATTTAAACGGGGTGAGTTACTGATTACACAAAACACAATATATAAGATACATACACATTACCCAAACTCCGTCACAACTCCACACACCTAATTGGGTAAATTAGGGGTTTTGGGAGTATTGTGATTGTTAGTTAGTAATTGTATGATTGTGTGAGTGATAGGAGGTTATTTTGTAGAGGAACGTTTCTGATTCGCTGATTGTGACGATCTTGGTGGTTGCCTTTCTAGGTAGGGTTTCCCTACTCGGTTATTGATTACATAGTCGTTGGTGATGGTTGTTCATGTTGTTGACTCATGTCGTGTTGGAATTGGTAATTGGTAATTGTTGTTGTATAATGTGGTTGGTTGTGTAATTATCTGTGGTTCTCGAGGTGCGTCCTTGGCTGAGTGGAGTCACTTGTGGGAGTGCCTTCACGCCCTTGATTCGTCCTCTGTGGAACCCGCCACAGAAGAGGATGTGCACATTAAGGATCATGGGTTATCGCTCGGATGAGATGAGCGGGGCTTAGGTGGGTACGGCTGCGGTCTCCCTACAGGCGGGGCTTACAAGAATCAATTTTGTAATACTACGATTTTTTGTGTTGTTGGGTACTCTATCGAGCAGGGCTTACTCTGTCGAGTAAATGAGTGTTGCGTGCGAATCAGTGTACTGCTAATGGGTACTCGATCGAGTAGGTGGGTTACTCAATCGAGTAGGGGGCACTCAATCGAGTAAGTGACTTACTCGATCGAGTAAGTCGGTTTTTACGGGTTATTTGCCGGGTTTGATAGCAACGCGTGAAAAGGTTATATAATCTTCTCCGTCAGTTTCTTTTTACTTTTTACCAAGTTCTAAACATTTTGACAAGAAAACAAACATCGTTGCATTCTCTTTTCGCATTGCTATCAAATCCAAAGGGTTAGAGTCACTAGAATTCAGAGTTCTTTATACCGTTGAGACCGTCGCGTTGTGGGTAAGATCCTAGTATACTTTTTATATCGTTTCTTTGGTTTTGGTTAAAATCCTAATTGGGTAAATTAGGGGTTTTGGGAGTATTGTGATTGTTAGTTAATAATTGTATGATTGTGTGAGTGATAGAAGGTTATTTCGTAGAGGAACGTTTTTGATTCGCTGATTGTGAAGATTTTGGTGGTTGCCTTTCCAGGTAGGGTTTCCCTACTCGGTTATTGATTACATAGTTGTTGTTGATGGTTGTTAATGTTGTTGACTCATATCGTGTTGGAATTGGTAATTGGTAATTGTTATTGTATATTGTGGTTGGTTGTGTAATTGTCTGTGGTTCTCGAGGAGCTTCCTCGGCTAAGTGGAGTCACTTGCGGGAGTGGCTTCAAGCCCTTGATTCACCCTCTGTGGAACCCGCCACAGAAGGGGATGTGCACATTAAGAAACATGGGTTATCGCTCGGCTGAGATGAGCGGGGCTTAGGTGGGAACGGCTACGCCCCCCCCCCCCCCACTGGTGGCGAGGAATAACTGTTGCAATGAGTATTCTGGAAGGACTACACACTTTAGTGTGTAGTCAGGTGTGTGGAGTTGTGACGGAGTTTGGGTGATGTGTGTGTTGTATTTTGTATATTGTTTTTGTGTAATCAGTAACTGACCCCGTTTAAATGTTTTGAAAACTGTGGTGATCCGTTCGGGGATGGTGAGTAGTTATTGAGCAGGTATGAGATGGACGCGCATAGGATAGCTGGGTTGAGTCACCACGAGATGTCTAGAAGTCTTCCGCTGTGTCTTGAAACTTTATTTATTTTAGTTGGTTTATCATTTTGGAACAGTTGTATTTTCATTTGACAGTTTTGATTTGGACTTGTATCGCTTTAAACTTATTTAATAAAGTACGTTCTTTTATGGTCCTTTTGATATATATTACCTCGGGTAACCGAGATGGTAGCATTCATGTGCATTCGGTGGTCCTGGTAAGGCCCTTGGTGTGTGGGGTGTCACAAAGTGGTATTAAAGCGACGATTTTGGAACCTGTAACTAATGAACCCAATGAATCTAGGGATTCAAAATAAAACGAACCCGGGTAGGAGTTGTTAAGAGCTAATGCAAAGGCTTGGGAGACGTCCTAAAGTCGTGATCTCGCCCTACAACTTTGAACCGGTCACTATGGGGTGTCTTGGGATCGTTATGTGTTTATTTAAGTTATGTTGCATATCTATATTGAAATGTGCGGTATGAATCGGTGGATAACTGAATGTGGAGAATGGAGAATGTGGTGGCGAAATGTGAGTAAGTAGCATGATTATATGTTGATATGAATAACGGAATTGCATGATAATTGATTTCTAATGTGGCTTATTAGAAACATGTGAAATAGGATGTTGCTTGTTGTGTTTACGCACACACACACACAGATATATATATATATATATATATATATATATATATATATATATATATATATATATATATATATATAGTTGTTGTGGAAAGTAGTTGAGTTGAGCATGAGGGTAGCTTACGAGTCAGCATGACTCGATCAAGTGGGGAGCACTCGATCGAGTGGGTGAGGGAATCGATTGAGTGGGTAGGACTCGGTCGAGTGGGGTGTGTAATGTTTTGAACAATCGCTGCTGTTTTAGGGCACTTGATCAAGTAAGTTGGGGACTCGATCGAGCGAGGTCTACTCGATCGAGTAAGTAAGGGGCTCGATCGAGTGAGGTTTTTGATGCTTTATGGTCAGGTTCTGGAGTCGAGGCACTCGATCGAGTAAGCGGGCAACTCGATCGAGTGGTCTCAACTCGATCGAGTGGGTTGTGTTGCTCGGTCGAGTGTGAGCTGCTCAGGTCATATACGTGTTTAAGTTATGGGATGTGTGTTTATGTTTATCTCTTCTCTTATATAACTTAAAGATGCCGCCAAAGAGATCTGCATTGTATGCTAGGGCCGATATGATGAGTATTAATGAGGTTGCAAAGATGCTTGAGCATCAAGATGCACTTATGGACGCCTTAAAGAAGTTTGGGAACGATAAGGAGGCTGAGGTAGACTTTGCTAAGATGAGCATCAACATCGCTCAATCCGAAGGAGTACATGGGTATAGGTGCGCCAATGTTGCTTGACAATTGGCATAGGGAGATGGAGAATATTCTAAATGTGGTTCATTGCCCTGAGGACTTCAAAGTGGAACAAGTTGCGTTCTACTTGAGAGATGCGATTGGAGAATGGTGGGATAAGGTGAGGGAGAGTGCCTTAGACTTGTAAGTGAGACAGGGGAAGTAGGCAATACCTTGGAGTGAGTTCAAGAGAGCTATGCGTCGAGAGTTTGTGTCGGAGCATGTTCGTAGTAAGCTGAGGGAGGAGTTTGATGATTTTAAAATGACTCCGGAGATGACTGTGGCTGAGTACTACCACAAGTTTAATGAGAAGTCTAGTTACGCAGAGGATATGGGGCTGAGTCAGGAGAACTTAGCGTTGAGATTTGAGAAGGGTCCGACGTATAAGATTATGGAGAAGCTACCGGTTGGGGTCCTTACAGATGTTAAAGAGGTGTATTAGAGAGCGGGAAGAGCTAAGATATTGGTCAAAATGGCCAAAGAGAATAGGGAGAGAGGTCCCGAGAAGAGGAAAGCTGAGAGTGAGGGTGATGGTCAGTCCAGTTACAAGAGGGGCGGCCATAACCAAGGGAGGGCTTATTCATCGGGATCGGGTTTTAGTGGTGGAGCTTCCTATAGGCGTGGTCGTGGTGTTTGTAGTAGCAGCTGGGGTACATATTGCTTTAACCGTGGCGGTATAGGCCACAAGAGACTGAGTGCAACAGTGCTGTGGGCAGGGGTTTTTAGAGGCCATCACAGGGGAGTTTCTCTCAGGGTCCATCTCAGAGCTATGCTAGCAACAGGCCGGCTGGGTTATGGAACAATCAGGGTGGTCAGAGTAACAACAATGGTGGGGCTAACCGCAATGGCGGTAATTCATATCAGAAACCGGCAATAAACAACAACCAGGGGTCGGCTGCCAAGCCGTCTACTTCTATCAGTACTGTCCATGGAGGGGGACAGAAGACCAGTGGCAAGCTATTCATGATGGACAAGAAAGCTGCTGAGGATGACACTCATGTGATTACGGGTACTTTTCTTATTAATGGTGTCTTTACCTTTGTTTTCTTTGATTCGGGGGCGTTACATTCTTTTGTATCGTCGAGTCATGCTAAGCTTTTGGGTTTGAGAGATTTTGAGTCTGTAAAAGATGAAGTTTTTATACCGTCAGGAGAGTCTGTATCTTGTGGGAGGTTGTATAAGAGCGTGTCTATGATAGTTGGGCAAGTTGACCTTCCAGTGGATTTGTTAGAGTTTCCTATGGATGGTTTTGAGATGATAGTTAGCATGGATTGGTTGGGTAAGTACAAAGCTAGAATAGACTGTCACCAGAAGAGAGTCTCTTTAAGGAGTCCTAAGGGAGTTAGTGTGTCTTATCGTGGGTTTGTTGTCAAACGCAAAGTCAAAGTGATTGCAGCGGTGACATTGAAGTCTTATATGAGGAAGGGGTGTCCTTTGATCCTATGCCATGTGAGAGACCATAGTAAGGTGAATTCGACAGTTGATCAGATACCAGTGGTGGGAGAGTTTCCAGATGTTTTCCCGGAGGTGATACCAGGTTTACCACCAAAGAGGAGATAGATTTTAGTGTGGAGCTGAAACCAGGGACGGGGCCAATCTCTAAGGCCCCGTACCGCATGGGTCCTAAGGAGTTGGAGAAGCTGAAGAAGCAGTTGGATGATTTGATTGTTAAGGGATACATTAGACCTAGTGTATCACCGTAGGGAGCACCAGTTGTGTTTGTGAAGAAGAAAGATGGGAGTTTGAGGTTGTGCATCGACTACAGAGAGCTGAACAGGGTTACAGTGAAGAATAAGTATCCTTTGCCAAGGATAGATGATCTGTTTGACCAGTTGAATAGGGCATCAGTCTTTTCCAAGATTGACTTGAGGTCGGGTTACCATCAGGTGAAGATTCGGGATGAGGACATACCAAAGACAGCTTTTACATCTAGGTATGGTCACTATGAGTATGTGGTGATGCCATTTGGGTTATCTAATGCACCTACAGTGTTTATAGATTTGATGAACCGGGTCTTCAGTCAGGTTTTGGATCAGTTTGTGGTGGTGTTCATAGATGATATCTTAGTCTATTCCAAGACTAAGGAGGAGCATGATGAGCACTTGAGGTTAGTGTTACAAACTTTGCGTGACAATCAGCTATATGCAAAGTTGTCTAAGTGTGAGTTCTGGCTCGAGGAAGTTGCCTTTCTGGGGCATGTGATTTCCAAGGATGGTGTAGTTGTGGATCCGACAAAGATAGAGGCAGTGTCTAAGTGGGAGGCACCGAAGAATGTGGCAGAGATCAGGAGTTTCTTGGGTTTGGCAGGGTACTATCGTCGGTTTGTGAAAGACTTTTCTAAGATAGCCAAACCTGTGACAGCGTTGATGTGGAAACAGAACAGGTTTCGTTGGGACGAAAGTTGTGAGACGGCGTTCCAAACATTAAAGGAGCGTGGTCGGACTCACTTAGAGCTTAATTTTCGGTTACTTGTCGTTAGGAGCACCTAGACCAAAACAATATTTATAACTTCACAAACAACTCTACTATTAGTAAAGAGGCAAGCAAAGGTCGGATCCCAAAGGACGGGTATTGATGTAGGATTTTCGATTGCAAGTAGTGGTGTCTAGGGGTGTCACGATTTGGGTTGAGATAAGAAGATCACTAAACTAAATAGCAATATAAGTAAACAAGCAAGATGATTAAAATGAGATGTAAACAATTGATTAAAAGCACTAGGGTGTCATGGGGTCATAGGGGATTCATGGGAATTGATCATACAAACATATTCTCAAATTATAAGCAAGCAATTATTGTTGTGATAGATCGAGTTGGTTTATATCTTACAATCCTATGAAGGTTTGGGTCCCGGAGCCGAATCGATTAGATTGTACAACACCTACAAATCGACTTAATTCTCCCTACTCAACTATATGCATGGTCTAATAAGTCTCGAGTTGGTTTATAACGTACAAGTCTCATTGAAAAGGTAAGTGATGGGTAAAAAATGAAGGATTAATAGGCTCGCATTTCATCAAACATAACATGTGCATAAGTTGATATCACAACAAGCAAGCAAATAAATTATGAAAACATATTAAATTAAGCATGAATCATCCCCCATGTTGGTTTCCCCTAATTACCCATTAACCCTAGTTAAGGAAACTACTCACTCATTATCAAGTTTAACATGTTAACAAGGTTGTCAATCATATTAACAAAGCAAAACATGATGAATAAATGAAGATGATTAACAATAATTAAAAAGGGATTAAGAGAATTATACCTAATAATTATTCCAAAATAAAGCAAAGAATAATAGAAGTACTTGATGAATGATTGGAAGGTTGTCAATCTCCCAATAATAACCCAAATAATCTTCAATTACCTAAAATAAAAGATGAACAAAAGATGAAATTAAAGAAATGAGATTTGTATTAAGACTTGATTAGAAGTTGATTACAAGATTAAGAAGAGATTAGAATGATATAAACTACACTAAAGATTGATAAAAAGAACATGATTAATCTAATTAGACTAATGGGGTATTTATAGTGGGGATTAGGTACACAAATTAGGGTTTACTAAGGGCTTAAATGATGATTAAGTCCTTGAGGAATCGCACCTCTCAGAAAAAGATGCGGGTCTCCTTTTTGCCGGTCTTTCAAAAATATGCGCATCTTTCATGGAGCAAGAATAGGACGTGTGGGTCTGTAACACAATCCGAGCGTCCAAGGGTCGGGACGAGCGGATTCTGGCGTGGTTGGACGGGCGGATTATGGCGTGGTTGGACGGGCGTCCCTATGGCAAAGACGCTCGGATTCTTCCAGTCTTGGACGGGCGTCCTGCCTGGTTGGACGAGCGGATCTCGTCCCAGCCTTCCTTTTCTTCTTTTCTTCCTCTCTTCTTCCAATAATCCTCCGGGATTTTGTCGGGGATGCAAGGATTTCTTCATCATTTCCCATCTACTATAAAATGTACAAAGGCCTTCTAGTCTTGTCTTCTCTTTGATGCTTGGTCATTAGATTTGATCAATTTAGCTCTATTTTGCCATGAAAATGCAAGGTTTGCACTCCTCTCCTACCAAGGAAACAAAGCCTCAAAGAATATGCAAAACAAAGGACTAAAGATAGTAAATGACCCAAATATGCACTAAAAAGCATAGGAAGGAGGCTAATTCGGGGACTAAATATGCTCAAATAATGGTCACATCAAATATCCTCAAACCGAACCTTTGCTCGTCCCGAGTAAAGAGGTGACAAAACTAGGACCCTTATTTAAACTATCCTACTAATATAGCCGACATGAGATAATTAGCGGGTCTCACTCCGCCCCTTCAACTCACAACAGGACAACCAAGAGGTAGGATGCCTTCTTGCAAGGCAAGGTGGGTCTTGCCAAAATGGCGACACATCCAATCATTAAAGCACATAAAATCAAGTAATGGACGCATCTACAAAAGAATAGCCACTTTCCTCATCTAAGTGGCGGAAATTATCTAAAGGGGAAGCGATTCAAGGGTACACACTCCTTCATAGATGCAATTTCTTCAAACTACTAAGCCTAGGAGGATACCAATAAATCACCTCTAAGTTGTGTCAAGCTAGGGTACCTTTGTCCTCAATCGTTAAATGCTTTTATCAAGAATAGACTCCCTATGGCGTTAGAAACACTGGAGGATCGCGGAATTCCCCCTCTTGCCTAGACAAGAAGAAGGGTCGTCTCTTCTCTACCATGCACAAAAATGGATACGATGGATAAAGGGATCAATAGAATTTGAGTTTCATTTGGGAGTTTGCTTTTGTTGTTGTTTCCCCCCCCCCCCCCAAATTTCTTGTGGCATATAACATTTGAGAACACTTTCTTTTTGCCATTTCTTTTGATTTTTGGCATTTCAATACTTGACAATTTTTCAACTTTTTGCATTTTCTTTTGAACATTTTCAAAGCTACCCCATATGTAGTGAGGGTGCTTATTTTTGAAGCATAGGATTTTTCATTTTTGTTACTCCTCTTCTCTTTTGATGCAATTGCAAACTTTTTCTTTTCTTTTCATTTCTTGAACTCAAATTTTTGAATAATTTTTGTGCCCATTCCCTTTGATGACAAAATGTGGTAGAACATGGATGATGGTTGCATGGTTTCAAGGGTCACCTTGAAATAAACGGTAGCCAAAGAGTTATCACACCACAAGGTATTCTTGACTAGGCCTTAATCCATGGGTCAAAGTATATTAGCATGACACATCCTAGGGTGTTTTACAAGTATTATAACAAGCAAAGTCTTAAGAAGAAAAAGCATCTACTAGGGCCTATATACACTTGTCAAGCTTCCCAAGTAGACGGTTTCACAAAATTTTTCTAACATGCAAACTATATGCCATGATGCAACTAACATTTATACATCCTAATGCATATGCTTCTACCAACTAATATGCCAAATAATCTAAATGCAATCCTAAATTCACATTGTTTTTACCGCATCAATCAAAATAAAGCCACATAGTCATTAACATAAAGAGGAAAAAGGAGATTGGAAAGATTATACCATGCGGTCTTCAATATCCTCATGTCTCGGATGTGGCGTAGTCAATCAATGTGAACAAGGGTGAACAAACACAATATATACAAGACTACACTAAAAAGGAAATGAACATGTTTTTGATTTTTCAATTTTTCAAATTTTTCGAAATTTTTATTTTTTTTTTTGGATTTTGAATAAAAGTCAAGTTAGAATTTCCCATCCCCACACTAGTATGGGCATTGTCCTCAATGGCCAATACGATAGGAAATTATGCAAATATGATGCATGATTTCTAAACTAAATGCAAACTATACTAAGCTACGCTACATGATGCATGTGTTTTTGTTATGGCGGAGATCATAATTTAAATTAGCTCCCGATGCATATGCATGGACTTCCCCAAACCAAAATAGACATTATTTCTAACGTCTTGAATTTCGGGGTAGTTCATGCACATGGAATGCAATGCATGAAACTACAAAATTGTCATTTTGGATTTTACAAGTTGGGAACAATAAAAAGAACACCTTAATGAGGCCAAGGTGTTAGTCCTCCATGTTTCTAGGACTCCACAAACAAATGATCAAAATTAAATAAAGGAAACAAAAGAAGTAGACAAACCATAAGAGGGGTGAAAGAATGTAGGAGCCTTCAAGGTTTGCTAATCCTCCATCATATCATCATTATCATCATCTTCCTCCATAGATGTGGAATCATCTCCACTCCCACTTTCACTTCCTTGCTCTCCCTCACTTTCCTCTTCTTGAGCTTCTTCTTCTTGAACACCTTCTTGAACCTCTTCTTCTTCACCTTCTTCATCAACACCCTCATCATCAACATTCTCCTCTCCACCCGGTCTTCCACCACTAGAGGTGCTAGGAAAGAAAACTTCCCTATCCGCCTAACTAGGCAAAGGACATGATGGATCAAGAAGTCCTTGCCTAGCTAGATGTAGGAGGGGCGGATATTGGGCCTTGTAAGCATCCACTCTATCATTGTAAGCTTACTTGTGCATTTCCCTCATGACTAGAGTCATGTAATCATTTCCTACCTCGACATCCTTGGGTTTGAACTCGTGATACTCAAATGGGTAGGGTGGTGTGATAATAGAGGAGGGGGGCTCGTCAATCTCGCCTCTTTGTTGTTGAATGATGTACTCAGTCTCCTCGGAGAGTGGAAGAAGGTAGTTCGGTCGGTGAACACTCAATCGGCAAATCTTTGAAGGTAAGGTGAAGGATCTAGCTTTATTGGTTAACCACCCATATTTGGTGTCAAGAGAATCATGCTTGACCCACTTAAACTTATGAATCATGGTGTCCATATCAATGAGATGGCCTCCTTTAACCGCCACATAAGTGTTGTCTTTGTTGAAATTTGGGTTAAAGTGCTTGGCCAAATGGGTAACTAGTCCTCCATTTACAATGAAAGCGGTGCCCTCTTTACCACAATCGACATTAAGCCACCGTTCAACCAAAAGTCTTAGAGCATTATATGGCTTAGTAAATTTCCTTCCTATGTTCAAGGCCGACTCAAGAAGAACACAATCGAGCTTGGTAAGATGATTAGTGCCATTTCTTGCTATCAAAGTATTCCCAATGACCTTATGCCACACTCTAATGCCCGGATGGTGGACTAATAGAGCACGACAATCATGAAAGCGCACAAATTTCTTTTCGGAAATTGCATCCCAAAGAGGAGCGGGGTCATACTTGTCGGGGATCTTTGTATATTTCGGGGTATCGCTAAGGCCTAAAATCTTACTTAATTCTCCATAAGTGATGCGTCTATCAACATTTGCAAGACGAAACTCGATGTGGGTTCTAGTTTCCACCCTTGTGACTTTCAAGGAACTCAAAAATTCCAAGGTGAGGGAGGGGTATGTCAATTCTTTCATGGTAAACAATTTACCCAATCCCATAGCCTCAAAGAAGGTTTTGGTTTGTTCAAGAACACCCAACTTTGTCAAATCATCTCCACAAATAAATTTTGTAGGCATAATGGTCTTCTTAGCAAAGAGAACAAATTTATCTCTATGAGAGTCGGAAGTGAAAATTACCTCCGGATAATTGGATAATTGCTCAATGACCGGAGTTGTTGATGTTGTAGCTTCCATAGGGGGACCTTGTTGAACCTTCAACCTTGCCTCATGGACTACCAATGCCTTTGACAATTGTTTTGCTTGAAGAGCTTGTTGCCTTTTTGAAAGTGTCTTCTTTGGGGGTGCCTTATTACCTCCTTTAGTTCTTGCCATTCTTGATTACACCAAAGAAAGATTGAAATCTCCAATTTTTAGTTATGCCCAAATCCATTTAAGATGAAAGAATGTTGCTTTGTATCTTAAAAATCGACTCAAAAGTTGAAGATTTTGGTGTTTGAATCAATTGTTGTTGTAAAAGGAGTGATTAATTTTTGTTGTGAGGAAGTTTGGATTTGATTTTGTTGAATTTGGTTGAGAAAATTTGGTTTTGTTGATGTAGAGGATGAGGGTTTTTGGGGTTTTTGGGTTTTGGGTAGGGTTTGAATGTGGAAGAAATGAAAATGAATGAGGGAAGAGGGTTTAAGAGAGTCGTTATATTTGAAATAGCAGCAGGGGACGAGCGGACCAAGGATCTGGACGCTCGGATTCTTCGTGTTTTGTCTCAGGAAATGACGTCACAGGACGAGCGTCTTTCAGCAAAGACGAGCGGATTTTTCAATTTGAGACGAGCGTCTTCCTGAACGGACGCTCGGATTCTGTTACAGGGGGAAACTTTAAAATTCAACAGCAGAAAGACGAGCGTCTTTCTTGTAAGACGAGCGTCCAGAATCAGACGAGCGGATTCTCAATTGAGACGCTCGGATTCTGTGACAGACCAGTTTTTTGAATTCCGCAGTTCTGCCAGACGAGCGGATTGTATCTTAGACGCTCGGATTCCTTGACGACGAGCGGATTCTCCTTTTGGCCGCTCGGATTCCTCCTTGACCACATGGATTCAGGTCCATCCGTGGGTATTGCATAACCCGTATCATTTTCATTCTTCAATTCTCGTGTTCTTCATTGTGGGGGCACTACAAAGGCAAGAATAGCCTAGGCAATTGTTATCCCCACACTAAATCAAAGCACTACACATTAATGAAATCATAAGTCCCTCCCTCACTTCTCTCAAAATGATGAATATCTTGATCAAGGCACAAAAATATAAATCCAAAAATGACAAAGAATGCAATGTAAAAATTGAAATGCAAGTTAGGGAGTTAGAATATTTACAAGTGGTAGTTTAGGGAGGACTCCACCAAACTCTCATCCAATGTGAGATGTCAAGGGGGCATGTTCAAGGTGTTGTTGATGTTACTCAACACCTTGAAGAAGTAGTCGAAAGCTTGTTCATTGTCATGATAAAGATCCTCAATAGATCTTTGCACTTGTTGTTCTCCGTGATGGTCTTGGTTCATAGCATTACCAATGTAGGGATTAAATATCCCTTCGAACTCATCATCCCAAAGACCGCAAACTTCGTCTACTTGATCATTAAAAATTTCTTGAGTTGATAGAGACAACTCTCCTTCTTTCTTGTTTTGGCCAATGAGGCCATCCTCTTCACTTGTCATGGGTGAGCTTTTCAAGCTCTCATTGTTGCTATTTCCTTGCTCTTTTGATAGAGCATCATCAACTTTCTTTTTCCATTGGAATTTCGACTTCTTCCTATCATCCTTCCGGCTATAGTGATGAACCATAAAGCATGGTTCATGCAATCGGGGAGCTCTCATGGTCTTGTCAAGATTGAAAGTTATGGTCTCGTCTCCTACTTCTAGAGTAAACTCTCCGTGTTCACATCTATCACCGCACCCGCGGTGTGCAATAAAGGTCTACATAGGATGATCGGAATATTGGAGTCTTCTTCCATGTCAACAATGACAAAGTCCACCGGGATGAATAATTTGCCAATTCTCACGAGAACATCTTCCCATATCCCTAACGGTGTCTTCGTCGATCTATCGGCCATTTGGAGTGTGATGTTGGTACATTTAAGTTCTCCCATCCCTAGTCTTCTACTAAACGAATATGGCATAACACTCACGCTTGCTCCTAGATCACACAAAGCCTTGTTGATCGTGGTGTCGCCAATGGTACACGGTATTGAGAAGCTTCCCGCATCTTTAAGTTTCGGAGGTGAACTCCCTTGAAGGATTGCACTACTCACCTTAGTGAAGGCGATAGTTTCAAGCTTCTGGATCGACTTCTTTTTCGTAAGGATGTCCTTCATGTACTTTACATAGGCCGGCACGTGATTGATTAATTCCGTGAAAGGAATCGAGACTTCCAAATTCTTCACAATTTCCATGAATTTTCCAAGTTGGTCATTTGTTCCCCTATCCCGACTCGTCGAGTCGTCAAGACCAACAACATGAAATACGACTCACTTAATGCGAGTGAATGATAAAAGACTCATTTTATAAATAAATGCAACAATGAAAACTGAGTAGGATAAACCTACCTCATAGCAAATCCGCATAAGCAATCCGTCACACAAGCTAGGCCCGTCTCGTAAAACCGTCTCACAAAACCTATTTCCTAAAATACGATAATAATAATACAAATATGTATAAATATACCAATCTAATACGTATATAAAAACGTATAAATATACTATTCTATTTATATAAATACGACTAATTAAACCCGTCTTATACACTACCCAAAACCCGACTCAAATTCGACCACCACCACCACATATCCCCACCGTGGGCCACCACCTAGCCACGGTGGGTCCGGCCTGCCCAGGTCAGCTTTAGCCGCCACCTACCTCATGCCCCCAACCGCGACACCAAGCAACAACACTGACAACCACAATAACACCAACAGTCCAACCACCACCGTGAGTCCCCCACTGACCACGGTGGGCCCAGCCACTCCCGGCCACCATGGCACCACCCACGCGCCACCAAGAACCCGACCCAACAATCAACAACAACAAACAACAACAACAACACCCTCGACATCTCTCCTTTTTCCCTTGAACCCGCCACCTCCAGCTACCCTCACGGCCACCCACAACCACCACTCTACTCCTCTCACCGCCCTTGACCTAAGCCTACCCAGAACCAGACCCAAACCAACTTGTAATAGGGTGAAACCCGCAGCCCTACCAGAGTCATCAAAACCCCTACCTTTTTACAACTCGGTTAAAGCCCTATATGGGTGGTCAACGGTGGTCTATTGGTGGTCAAAGATGGGTCAAGATCGGGACGGGTTAAAGGTATTAATTAAATAATATAAAGGCTAGTATAAGAAGGTTTACCTTACGATCTCAAGGCAGAGGGGCAAAAGACGATTTTTCTCTTCCTTTCTCTTTTCCTCTCTTATCTCTCTAATGTTGATGGTGGATTTTGGTGGATTGCAAATGGATAAGGTTGGGTGGATAGGGTATAAAGGGTATATATATAGGTGGCAGTAGTATAATACATGTATCTTATTATTATTATTATTATATTATTCCGTCTCAACATAACTCGTATAAATACAATAAAATATTATTATTATATAATTATTAAATATGGAGGATTACACTCATCAACTCCCCTGCCTCACTCTTTTCTTTCATAAGATACACCCACACCGCTCTACTATGGTCGTCAACAATAGTAAACAAATATTGAGCGCGTGATAAACTAGCAACCCGATATTGTCCTCAAATGTCACAATGAATTAATCCAAAAAGGACATCACAACATTTATTATTAAGACGAAAAGGTGATCGAGTTTGTTTGGCTCGGCAACATGGGTCACAAACATGACTATTATTCCAATTCAAAGTGCAACCAACTAAAGGAGAAAATTGAGATAATATACTACTTGATGGATGACCGAGTCTCTTATGCCATAGTCGATCCTCCTTGGTCAACGAAACTTTCCTCACCAATTCAGCTCGTTTTGGCTTGAAACTATACACCCCTTCGTAATGCTCACCCCGTCCAATCTCCGTCTTCGTAGACCAGTCCTCCATTATACAATAGTCGGGATGAAACGTTATTACGCAATTATTTTCCTGTATTAATTGATTGACTGAAATTAAATTGCATGTTAGTGAAGGCACATAAAGAACATCTTTTAGCACGAAATCTGAGGCTAATGTAATTTCTCCGTGCTCCCTTGCTGTAATGCGTCTACCATAAGGTAAACCAACAATAGATGGAGTCTTTGTCCAAATGTTATTAAGGCATTCTCTGTTTCCCGTCATATGATGTGAAGCCCGCTGTCGATTAGCCATTCACTAACAATATTATTATTCGTACCTGTGAGTTTCTCATTACCGGCTGGACTCGTCATCAAAAGACTCCTGATCCGCTCAATTTCATCGTTGGAGAAAGGCAAATTCTGCTTCGATATTTCTCCTGATGCATTTGTAATACCCGGATATTGTGGGACCCGAAAAGGAACCTTGGGATGCGTTAGGGGACCTTAGACTAGACTAGAGGTGACTCGGGAGTGAGATATAACTATAAAGTGGACCGAGTATAACCTATATTAGACTTAGTGGAGTCGTTATAATGTCCGCCTATAGAAGGATCGTCTTACAACTATCATAATTTGAGATCTAGACATGGTATTGATGTGATTCCAATTGGAGGTGATAGCTTGTTCTCTTACAATTTCAACGGTAGGTCACACATCCAAAATGACAAGAAACGAGTGAGATATGACTGTTTTACGAAAACTGGTCATTGCTGAGAACTGTGTCGCACTCGACCGAGTGAGGTTCACTAGACTGAATGGACTCGGCACTCGACCGAGTGCACTCGCCACTCGACCGAGTGGTGCTAAATCAGAACACGGGATAAGGAAATCTTATCTCCTTATCCTCATTCATTTTATCTACTTCCTTCTCACTCCATATGCTCTCCCTTCTCTCTAAATTCCTCACAAACACTCTTACATGGGATTCAAGCTTACTTTCATGGATTGTTCATCCTTTTTCCTTCCTCCATCAACATTTGTAAGTTAAGATCTACCCTTGTTTAATTAGTTTAAACCCTAACTTTTGGGGGTTTTGTGTTGGGTAATTAATTAGTAATTAGTATGTGTAATATGGGTAATTAGTAGGTATTAATAAGGGGTTTTGTAGTTTATAATAGTGTAGGATGTATTTATGATAGTATTACATGATTTGCATAGGATTAAGATGGTCTTGCGAGACAGAATCATGTGGGATTCGAGTTGCTTATGAAGAATACTAAAAGGTAGGTTTATCCTACTCGGTTTCAATATTTTGTGTGCATATATATGTGTCTTGCATCATCATTTTATGTAGGAGTCGACTTGGATAACATGTTGGTATTTGAGGAAGTTTTATGACTTTATCCATGATATGTTGGTATTGAGTTCATGACGAGTCATATAATTGGTGTTGTATTGCATTTCCTATGTATGGTCATTGTTGTGTTGTGTTGGAGATCATTGGTGGTGTTACTTGGTTATTGTGGAGACGTAAGGCGCTTGGGAGACCGTCTTACGCTTGAGTCGCCTCTTGGAGCTTCTCACACCAAGAGGGATGTGCACATTGATGGCTTGAGCTACGGAGGGACTCGTATGGTTGAGACATGACGTCTGGCAGGGGATCCGATTGCCTTCCGGACCCGGTACGTCTGGGCGTGTCCGGGTATGTACTTGTTTGTGGTTGTTGGTATGCCTGGGCGTGTCCTGGTACCAGTGTGGTTGTCGGTATGTCTAGGCATGTCCTGGTACCATGGTGGTTGTTGGTACGTCTTGGCGTGTCCCGGTACCGGAGTGGTTGTTGTTTGATAGCGTCCCATTCATGTTATAGTCATGTTGCATACTCACACACTTTGAGTCGTGTCACACTCTATTTATTTATGGAAACTGACGTTTGTGTGTCTGTGTAATTGTCACCTATTTTCGGGGTGGCTTGTGTCGATCCATATGATATTTCCGATCATATGGGGAGCAGGTTAAGTACAGGTTGTTTTGGTGTCACGCGGGAGACGGGATGAGCGTCAGGCTTGGAGTCGAGTCGGCATGAGATAGTATTCTTTAGAAGAGTGTATTAGTAATTAGTTGTATCATTTATTTCATTTATGGTTATGTAATCCACTAAATACTTTATTTATATTAAATGTTTTTTAATTGCAAGTCTGATTTCACCGCCTCGGGAAACCGAGATGGTAACATCTCCTAATTACCTTGGTCGGGTAAGAAGGGGGTGTTACAGCATTCCCTATAGCATTAGCTTGATAATTGTCCTTCTGAGCTCGTCCTCCAGAGCATCCACGACCACGCCCATGACTGCTACCTCAAGGGCCACGACCCCGTTCTCTGCTTTTAACTACTTTGTAACCATGTTTACCGTAGCAGTTATCCTCGGTGTGGTAGTATTTCCCACAATGAGTGCATTCTGGTGGTCCTTCCTACTCTTCAGTCCCTTGCTTAGAGAAGGTGCCCCTTCCTCTTCCAGCACCATATGTCCGCGCCGCCATTGCTCTTTCAATATTCTCTTCCTTAACCTTCGTCATGCTAGAGTGTCTCTCTTCACGCAGGACTAAGGCATACGCTCGAGTGAGAGAAGTAATCAGATCCTCCATTAATAAATTTGTACGGATATGACTGTACAATCCCGTATCATCTAGTCCCATCAAAAATTGATGGACTTTCTCCTCCTCTCGCTCCTTGGTTATTGTGGTTGCCGCGCCACAAGTACACTGAGTGATTTTGCTATAATTTGCAAGTTCATCCGAAATCATTTTGAGTCGAGTGTAATACTCAACCACAGATTGTCGCCCTTGTTTGCATTCATTGAGTTCTCCTCTCAACTGACGAACTCTTGGCGCACTTCCGGATGAATACCGGTCCTTTAATTCTTCCCAAACTTCTGGAACCGTCAGATTAAAGGCAATAGTTGGGTGCAGTTTCAGGTCGATCACATTCCGTAACCATGCTTTCAACATGGCATTACATTGTCGCCAAGCCACTGCCTCAAGGTCGCCGTCTCCCTCGACCCCCGTTGGCTTTTTGAGCTTCCCTTCAATGAATCCTAATTTGTTTTTCGCATCAAGACCATTTCTAACGGCATTTGCCCATAACTCGTAATTTTCGCCGTTGAAGGTGATTTGCGTGAGAGTCAAATTAGGGTTATCCGATGGATGAAGGTAAAGAGGCGAACTCATGGGAATGATATTGGTTTTACTGTTTTTGACATCTATAATGTAGTTTTGATTTGAAAAAAAAGGCTCACGATACCATAATAAAATGTGAAACAAGGGAAAAGAGATGAAGGAAGTTTTTCTTATTCTTCAAAGTAATACAAAACCAACTATATATACTATATACATCGTATAAACATTACCTCTATTAAGATAAATAATAATCCTATGAATAAGGAAAACTAAATCAAATACTCCGTAATATATATACACTCCTTGGGCTACAAGAACGTAATATACGATGTAGCAAATAATATCGCAAATAATATCTTCGATATTCGATATTATTCTTTCACTAAATGCTCAAGAAATGACGGTTCAACTCATTGCTCTGTCTACATACGAAAGAGTACATTACATATCTATGGTTTTTAAATGGTGGCTTGCTGGGTGACTTGATAGTTGATTCTACTTTGAGAGAATCATTTCAACCAAAAATTTAAACTAGTGGTTGAAACTTGAAATTCAATCAATACATGGTGTATAGAGTAGAATACTTTGGCCCTGTTTGGTAAACAGCGGATTAGTTTAAGCATAAGCAGATTGCAAAAGCAGATTATAAATGACATATTTTATCAGAAGGTTTGACTAGCATATTATAATTAGCAGAATTAATTTGAGTGTTTGGTAATTGGCAGATTACGATTAGTAGATCGTTACTTTTCTTTGGAAAATGGAGAAATTTTTCCTATTTTACAATATGCGAACCAATATGCTGGGGTAAGCAGCATATTGTAAAACAACATATTGTAAGCAGCATATTGTAAAACAGCATATTGTAAATCTTGTTTCTGACATTGATATTTATAGCTCTGAGGTTGATTCTAAGAGCCCGAATTCTAATAGTCTTGACATGATCTTAGACACAAACATTGTTAATCAACAAGATGGTCTTCGTGAAAATATGCTCAACATTTCTAAAATGGGAGGAGGACACTCTCATTTAAGGATTTCAGCCCGCATTTATCAAAAGCTCTTGAATGGTAATGAAGTGATCTTTTATCAAAAATCTCAATTATCGACCCTGAAAGTTCGAATCCTTAAACCTGTTATTGGTGAGCTTAATGAAAATCTTAGTACTTTTAAGAAGAAGAAGAAGAAGAAGAAGAAGAAGAAGAGAAGAAAACAATCAAAAAAGGGGATAATTTCTTCTCCAATCCTAAGTAATTATGAAGGTTACAACTGTGAGTTGGGAATTAACTTTAACGGTTCAAGTGCCCTGGCTATAAATGTCACCCATCTCACTGAGTTTGCACAAGCTTCTACTGTTGTACAAGGAAGTGATCAGTCTTGTGAGCTGAAGATCAGCGATGAGTTTCACCAAAAAAATACTAGGAGTCTGATGTGCGAAGGTGATGCTTATGATTCAACAATTACATGATGAATCTATCTCCCTTGTTTTGTTAGTGCCTGTGGGAACCAAGTCTGTAAGAAGGTTCAAGAGACGACCTCCTTCGTTTGCAAGATTGTTCAAGTATCGTTCTTTGACCGGGTTTCCCAATGCCAACTATTTGAAGAAGATAGCTTGCTCGGCAATGACAAGATTACAAGTTCAACGATTCCGATCCTCTATGCATCAGGTGCACGAGAAACGGAGAATCGCCGCTTCCAAGAAGAATCACAGTTAAGGGGATGAATCTCAAAGACACAATTTATCTACTTTCTCCAAAGGTAGATCTCTTTCTCATAAATTTCTACGTCCTTGTGGCGTAAGTGTGTCTTATTGCAGGTACTCCTCCGAGGCTCAGTTGATAAAGAAGAGAAAAGAAATGTTCGCTCAATTGGCCAGCTCTGATCGTCCCGCTAAGAAGCCTATATTGGTTGTCAACCCCATCTGTAATTTAATTGCTTTTCCTAATAATGTAGTAATAAAATTCGACTCCGAGAGTCGGCTAGGTACTCTGTAGGAACATTTTCTTTACTGCTGTCAAAAATAAAAAATAAAATAAAAAAAAAATAAAATAAAAAGTAAAACAGCATATTGACCCCAAATATGATGTTTCAACATGCTGTTTACCAAACACTAAAATTAGCATATTCATTGGCCAAACATGCTAAACCCTTGAATATGCTAAAAATTGGCCAATATGTTGTTTACCAAACAGTGCCAAAGTATATAGTTACTTATTACACACCCTCACACGAAATTCGTTGCAATTGGATCATTATTATTGTAGATATTTTATGTATCATATATAAATATAATTGACTGATTATGTGTCGTATTATTTCTCGTAATACTGAATTTTAATTGTTTTGCTCCCTTTTTCAATTGAAACAAATTACAGTTTTCTTATTATTTGGTGTTTGTGAAGTGCAAAATAACACGAACGACTTATTAAACTGAATGTATTACTACTCAGAGTGTCATTACTTATGCCTAATACGGAGTACCTTTTTTTTTAAGAAGATTAGGTTCAAATTTTGAACGTGTTTCTACGTAGCATCATCAAGTACAAGTAAATGAGCAATTGTGTATGTAGGCCAGCCATTGCTCATGCCTGCATGCCTGCAATTGTCAACTACTCGCTCCCAATCGAAATGGGCATACGGAATTGAATTAGGCACATCAATGTCTACATTTAGTTGCTATGTAAAGTGAATTTGTTCATTTAATGTTAATAGCATGTTACTATTTGGGTAATTTGCACAGCAACATTAACTAACCAATCACTACCCTATGACTCTACGAGGCTACTAATAGTAATTGTACAGTTATAAACTACAGGTTAAGAGATACCCATTTTCAGAACGAGGAATGTAGAATGTAGAACTTTGCCAGTAGTATGTAGAATGTAGTACTTTGCCTAATTGATAAATAATTGTGTAAAAAAACTCTAGGGTGGATTAAAGTTGAGCATGAGACTTGCTGTTAGTGTACCACCAATCTAGCTTTAAAGCAAGTTGATGGCAACTAATCACTTCCATTATAATATCATTATTCATATATAAGTATTAGCGTTAATATAAAATAAGAGTTGATCATATTATATAAAGTACGAAAATTTATGACTCGGTGTTGAGATGAAATTATTTTATGAGATTATTAATTAGTTATATATCTTTCTCGTAGGACTGGTGGCTCGGTCTAGAGGTGGCCCAGCCCGGCCTCTGTGTTGACCCAGTGGGTTGAGTCGACCTGCACCCGAGTTGGCTTGGCCCGACACGATGACCAACTCTAGCTCGGTCTATTTCATGTAGTATCACCCCAATACCAACTAGAATCGTAAGTTAGCGAGCTAGTCTCATGAGGACATATATCAATTCTATAGCATATTTTTGAAACTGAAATATGTTAATAAGGGTCAAAATTTATTAATGGAATCACATAAAAGTCTTTCTAGCATATTTCAATTAAGAGAACTCTTTATAGATATTATGGTGCGCCCTAAGAATGAAACAGTGTTAAACTTTAAGAAGGGGAGTTTTATTATCCTATAGTGATTCGATCTGACTCAAATTCGAACTAAACCGGATGATATGAAAACAAAACCAATATATATTTGAATGTAATTTCAGTAATGATACGGTAAATACAAATATTCTCACAGAATGAATGCCTCACAGTCCGAAAATTTAAAATAGACTAATGAGCAATTAACAAACAAAACACACCAAAATTTGGCATCTTCATCATATATGAAATTTGTCTTTTTCCTTTCACACCATACACAACCAATTGCATTTCCCTACTTCCATACTCCTCATTTAAAAATAAATAAACAAAATAAATGTCTAAATAAATTGACCTTTCATATATTTATTTATTAATTGTTTGGACAATGACTTTTCCCTTAAAAAAAGAGCTTCATTCATTAACAAGTCTCCCCATTTAATCCACAATATCCTCTTCTCATTCTCTTCATTTTCTTACCCTAAAATAAACATCACATTATCTCCTTTTCCTCCTAAGAAAATGGAGAAAGGAAGCAAATTTAATCTCTTAAAGCTCTCAAATTTCTTTACTTCTTCATGCAAAACCCAAAACCTTGATGATGTTATTGACCATAATATTATTAACAAAAATCCCATTTTTACCCCTCAAAATCCCATCTTTTTACAAGCTCCATTAATGGAAGAAAACATAGATAATGATGATTTTGATGAAGATGAAAAATACCCTTTTCGTAATCTTTTTAATAAACCTAAAAAAGTAATTTCGTCTTCAAGTAATTATCAACCATGTTCATCATCTTCTTCTTCTTCAAGGTTGATGTGTAAGCCAAGATGTCCTGAAACTTTTGACCAAATGATTAGAGAAAATTGTATTATTTCCAGTGGAGGAAGTACTTTTTTACGTCGAAAAGTCGCCGGAAAGTATTCGCTTTTATCTCCTTCCGGTGACTTTTCTGGTAGGAGATGTCCTCCTGCTTCCCCTGCTTCTCCTCTGTTTTCAAAACAGGGGAAAATTAAGGATAAAAAGAAGAAAGGGAAAAAAATAAATTCTCGAAATAATAATAATAATAATTTCATGAAAAATGGGTTAAAGTCAAACCCATTTAGTTTTTCTTCTTCTAATGAGAGTGATGATAATGGGTATTTATTTAGTAGTGATGGTGAAAAAGAAGATGATGAGAAAGAAAATATGTATTCATCAAAGTCTATTTCCTTATCTTCCGATTCGGGCGATAATCAAACTCAGGCTCAGACTCAGACTCGGACTCAGACTCGGGTTAGGTCTAGGACTCGGCCTCGAAGACGAAAGATGGGTTCGAGGTCGAAAGAGGTGGGAGTGATGCCATTAGAAGGGAAAGTCAAGGATACGTTTGCTGTGGTGAAGAGTTCAAGTGATCCTTACAATGATTTTAGGACATCAATGGTGGAAATGATTATTGAGAAGCAAATATTTGGAACAAAGGAACTAGAGCAATTGTTGCAATGTTTTTTGTCTCTTAATTCCTCTCATCATCATAAGGTTATTGTTGAGGTTTTTAATGAGATTTGTGATGCTTTGTTTTCTCATTGTTCTTGAATGAAAAGGGATGAAAAAGTGAAAAAAGTTGATTATTTCCTTAATTTTAGGTTAAAATTAGGGAAATAATTTACTAATGAGTAGTGTTGTACTCTTAACCTATTATTATTATTTTGTACTTTATGATTATTAACTTTATTAATGGAGTTGAGTTGATTTAGTTCAATAGTCTAGTTGTATGAATGGCATTCTCATTTTGTCTTGTTCATAGAATTTTTGTCTTTGTGTTGTTTTTGTCTTAATGTTGTTTACTTTACTTTGTTTGATTGTTTAGGGTTTATTCTACATGTCCATATTAACACAAGAGCAATGCAATCACTCTACAATTATTACCACTTTATATGGCCATATTACTTACACTATGATTATATTTTTCGTATCGAACACTTGAAGTATCTGACACGATAGGACACTTTAACACTTCAATTCAAACCCAAAAATTTGAAAATGTTGGATAAAATGACCACATCAATGCTCAAACGACGTATTGTGTCTAATACTTACAACTAAGTCCAAGTAATCAAGTATTATACTCGTAGATTAAAAGAGGGTACGACGATACCCTCTTGTAATTTATGCATCTCTTTCAGAGCTTATACTTTGTAACCGATTTGAAGGAGGAGAAAAAAATATTACTTCGTATGAAATTGATCTATCGTCTAACATTTTTAATTAAGAATTAATATTTTCAAAAAATTAAGCAAACGAGTCTTTGGAATTTGGATTTTTCATCAGCTTTTTGACATATTTGCATGGTGATACTATTCACAAATTCTCATTGAAGACATGACATATCCGTCATAAGCTGAAGACGGATACCATTTTACCTCACAATGTACCCACTTTTTCTCTCTCTGCAACACTATTTATGTGGTCCCCTTTCTCCACTAACCCATTTTGTTACCATTTTATCTCACAAAATATCCGTCACAAATGGTAACCCGTCACAAGAGAAACCAATTAGATACGGAGTATTAGATTTTGGGATATCTTTTGAACTTCAATAGGTCTTGGTATAGACGGGTGGGTCGAACAGACGGGTAAAGACCTCTAATAAAATGGGTATGGGGGACAAGGTGGGGCACCCCTTGTGCTTCCCACTGGCAAATGGGTATTTTGTGAGGGGAAATGGTATCCGTCTGTATGTATAGACGGATAGTGTCCGTCTATAATGAGAATTTGTGTTTGAACTTAGAAAAAGGAAAAAGGTAGATGATGAAGAGTAAAAAGTTGGTATCTTACATTTGAAAGGAAACTGTTTGAAAGAATAAAAAGCTGGAGATCATTTGTTCTTTTGGGAAATTGACTTTCGGGGTTCCCATTTTTCAAAATCCTAAAAGAGAATTTGGATTTACTATAATGTTTGGAATATAAGAATATAATGCAGTAATGCACCAATTTTTATGATACTTTAGGCGTTTTAGTCGTCTTAATTGTACCAACTTTTGGGTTCAAACCTCCTAATAACCTCCTAGGCATGTTTAGGCTCAATAGGCCCAAATCCGAGTCTATTAGAGCATCCACAATGGTAAGCAACAACCCTATTAGCTTAACTCTCCACATCACATTTTTGAGTTAGAACACTTTTAAGCTACAAACTTCCCCAATGGTTAAGCTATAAGAGTTGTTGCTTAAATTGACTTATACATTTATTTAATTGGCACATATCTCTTTGTGGGTCCATTTGAGCTACTAGCTCCATGGAGCTAGTTGCTCAAACTAAGCTAGTTCATGTGAAGCTCTCCAATGGTTGAACAACTAGCTTGAAACTTTTAGAATTTGCAAGCAAGTCCTTTTGTTCAACCATTGGAGATGCTCTTATACAACTGCCCTCGGAAACGGGTTCAAACCAATTGATCAAAACGACGATTGGATTAACTTATTGGTCGTTTTCCTTTGACCGTCTTAAAAATACAATTATATGTGTTAGGCCCTATTTTTCCGGCTTAATTTCAATTCACTTCAGTTCAGCTCGGCTCGATTCAGTTCAGCAAACTTCAATTCAGTTTAATTTCCTTCGGCTAACTTGAGTTTAGTTCGGCTCCATTAAATCCAACAGAAAAGGGTCCTGGACACTTTCAGGCGTAGTAGTCTTACAAGTCTATACTACAAACCAAGGAGATGGAATATTTGTTTTTATATTGAAGGGTGTGTCCATGATGAACTAATTTTAAGTTTGTTTCTTAGACCAATTTATCTAAAATATTATACTCCATGAACTACAAGTGGACACATCAATCTCCAATTCTATGATTTTATCCATACTTTTAAGAGTTGCTTGCTTGATTGAAATCAATGACTAGTCAAGGTTGAATCTTAACTAGAAAATCTAAAATCCTAGACGTGTACCGCGTACAAGTATCAAGTATGAACTCAACTCGTTAATGGATAATTTAAGCAATGCACATTGCAAAGATACACTTGGTAGTTTATTAATTCCAAGCGATATGCATAACGACTGACGCATATTGTTCATGAGTTTGGGATATCTACCTATACAAGAAGAGGGACTGCAAAAGGTTGTAAATTTGTAATTAAATTAATTAATTGCCAATAATTAAGGAGTCTTTTCTGTGTCACAAAATACATTTCAAAATAAAGATATATAGGTAGGTAACAAGATCTTGACTTCTTGAGATGGCTTTGTGCTACACTTCTACCTTAAGTTTTAGGTAAAGTATTATTGTTTTTTTCTTGAACGTGTCGTGGTACCCTTGTATATTTTCGAATTCTCTTTGTCTTTTAAAAACATCATTAATATTTTTAAAATTAGTAAATATTCTTTATGAGATATCGAAAAAATACTTGTTTTTTCTGACAGGGGATGACTAACTTTTTTTTTTGGTGAAAACGGTGGAGGTCATAACTATAACTTTCCGATTACACATTAGTGATGTTTTTTTTTTATGACAGGTCATAACTCCACTATAGTTATGACCTATCAGGAAAAAAAACTCGTATAAATTTTGGCAGGTCGTAACTCCGTCCAGTCTAAGATATCGAATAAAAATACGGGTTTTTTTCTTCAGATTGAAGATGTTGTAAAGTGATCAGCTTAGAGAAAACATTCGCAATTTTCTGATCTCGTAACCAAATAATATAACCGGATAAACGTTTTTTTCCACAAAAGTAGGAGTATTTAGCGAAAAGTGCAAATCCCAAGGGGTATATAACCAAATAGGTTATCTTTTGACAGGTCTAGTTATATGCTATTAATAACTAGTCGTATCTCAAACATAAGTAAATAATAAAATTTTTTATTAAATTAAACTTAATAAACTATATAAAACATGACTAATTCTTAATTTTTGAACCACTTATTGTAATTTTTAGTGCACTACGAGATTTGAACTTGAGGCTCTCAAAACACATCATTATAAATTCAAGAAAAAAATGCTCAAGCAAAGTTGTAACTATATCCAACTCAAGTTGTAATAAAATACTTGACCCTCCAAAAACAGAGAGCGGATTCTCTGTTCCATTTTTTATTCCAACTTGTGTCCCACTATATTTACCTTGTGACACATCATTAGTTTAAGAGGATTTGATATCAATCTTATCGTATAAATGATGATGTGTCGCAAGATTAATGTAATGGGATAGGAGATGGGACACAAAGTGGGACAGGGGATCTCAACTCAAACAACACAACACAATCAAAATTAAAGAATAAAAGTTCTCCTTGTAAAATTGTAAATTTACCTCATTGCTCATTCATGAACATATTTTACTCATTTATGAACATTTTGCCATAACTTTTCCATTCATTGCCCTTTATCAAAAATCAAAGAAAAATTGCAATTCTCATATTAACCAAGTAGGTGAAATTCAAACTCCATCCATCAAACATCAATTTTGTTATTCAATTAAGTAGGTGTAAATTGAATTAGGGTTAAAGAAATAATTAGGGTTTATTGAAAAATTAATTTAGGGGTGGCAGGGAGGGAGGGAGGGAAGGGCAGAGGTCGGACGTCGACAGTGGAGGGGTGGACGGTCGTGCAAGGGGGTCAGTGAGGGGACGTTTGCCGGGATTTCAGGGGGAGAGAGGGAGGGGCCTGTGATTTAGGGGGCGTCACACGCCGGTTGAGGGTGGTGAGGGCAGGCGGGTCGTCGAGGGTCAAGGAAGGTGGCGGCAGAGGCGGGGTGGTCGGCATCAGAGGCGGGGTAAGGCCATACGGATGGTGGTGGTGGTGGTAGGGGTGGTGGTTGTTTTATTTGTTAATGTTTATTTTAGCAGGGCATGGGAGGACTGTCAATTTTGTCGGAGTATCTGGCAGGAGAGTGCGTGTAAGAGGGGTGGTGCGGAAGGTGGCGCCTGGTGGTGTTTGGATAGTGGTTGAGAGGTTGAGGGAAGTGTTCCGGGTGTAATTTCGGAGCAGGTTTGTGACCACGTAAGCTCGTAGAATGACGTCTTCACTTGTCTCTTCCTTTCGGTCTCTCCTGTAAAAGATGAACAAACTGAGGTCTCGGCTTGGTACCAAGCGTACTCACTCCGACGCTCAAATCTGTAAACTTAAAGGGGTAAGCTGTGTGTTAACTTGGCAAAGTATATTGTAGAGAGATAAGGGAGTTTATACCAGATTTTAGGTGTATTTTTGGATTCTTTTCTCAATGAGAGAAGTGGAGTATTTATAGACTTTCACCTTTTGTCACGTAGTGGCCAAGTGGCCAAGTGGCTAGCAGGTGGAAAGACTGTCTTACCCTCGGCCGAGGGAACCATGGCAGGCCGGCGGGCCTGGTTGACTCCACGCCGAGGGGACTGGATGTGAGTACGCGGATATGCCTCTCGGCTGGCTAGTTGCCGGTTAGCAGAGACCCAAGTGACAGGCCGACAGCCGGTGTCGGTTAGGCTGTTAAATACGTTGACTTGCTGTCTTTTGGCTTTGACCTTGCTCAATGTGTTGACCCGGTCAGCGGGTGCAGAATATGCCCCATCAATTTGCCCCCAGCGTAGTCTATGTCGTGGTATGGACCTTCGATGAGTGTTGAGCGTATTCTGCGCATGTTGAACTTCTTCCTCGGCTTGGTTCTGTTCAGGCCGTACCATATCCCTCCTCCACATGGTTGTGTAATGGACATCCAATGTGGAAAAGAAAATGGCGCTGGCCGAGACCAAGGTTGAGAGTGCCGTGTGCTTTTGATTGCCCCCGGCCGGTGCTGCCAAGCTTGGTTGATCAGCTGGCCGTTGGCAAGTAGATACCAAGGAGCGTGTCGAAGAAGATTCGTCACTGTGTGTCGATTGACATTCCGTGGCTGCATGCTTGACACGTGGCTTGGTGCTGATTGATGGACGCTTCATGGGCTTTGCTCTGATTGGTCCACTGAATGGGCTTTGCTCTATAAATAGAGCAGTTATCCCCTCATTTTGGCCACCAAACTTCATTTTCTCAAAAAATTTCCTCTCTCTTAGCCTTTTTCGAAGAAATTTCTCTCTAGTCTTCAAAGCTTTACTCGGCGTAACATTTTCTTTCAAGGTAAACAAACAAATTCTTCCTCAATCTTTTTTCTTGTTAAGTAATTGTTTCCACTATGTCTTCTGCTGATGCTATGCCTAGTACCTCTGCGCCGGGGGGCGAACCGTCGCATCCTGATGAGCAGGAGCCACTGGTTGTCACCCCGATAGGGTTCGGGGGCCCCAAGTCTCCTTCTCCTGAAATTGATGAGAGGTTTTTGGAGGGTATTGATGATGATGATGACGAAGAGAGGCCGCGTTATTCGTGGCACGACGATGCCTGCTCGATCAATCCTGATCGTGTTTGGACGAATAAGTTCGCTAGTTGTTCCGGTCCTGATCTTTTTGAAGACCATTATTCCTTCGGCAGGGGGTATAGAATTGTTGTTCCTGAGGGTGATCAGGCAGTCTGTTGCCCTCCCAAAGGCTGTATCGGCGTGTACATCAGACATCTGGAGTATGGGCTCCGATTTCCTCTTAATGAACACGTCGCCGCCATAATCAAAGCCATGAACGTCGCCGTGGCACAACTGCATCCGTTGGCCATTAGGACTATTATTGGCTTCGTGTGGCTTTGTCTATTTAAAGGGGAGGCCCCAACGGTTAACCTGTTCCGCCGGCTTCATCATCTTCGGCAAACTACCCTAGGCGGCTCGGGGTGGTACAGCATACAGACCGAGCCGGGTTACGTCACCGTTTCCAAGCTGACATCTTGCAACGACTGGAAGGGTCGGTGGGTATATGTTAAGGTGCCGGAGGACTATCCACTGCCCCGGTCCTTTCAGAGCCGCGTCAACTTGCGGTGTAAGAATCAGGGAGAGCATGATAGATATGTCTCCCGGAATAAGCTTAAGATGGATGCCAACAAGGTCTATCTTAAGGAGGACTAAGAGCGGGCAAAGAGTTTGTTCGAGGCTGAGAAGGATGGCATGCCGAAGGGATGGATGCCTCCGACGCAGATCGTCCTTCAAGACGAGCTGCTTTGCCACGTCGGCCTCATACCGGCCCTCGGCCAGGGTGAGTGGGGTCGGTGTGAGGCCCACTTTTGCTTTTTATGCTTCTGTATTTGCCCCAGTTTACTTCTTTTACTTAACTCTTGCTTTGTTTCTTGCAGATCGATTCGGCCGGGATCTCTCCGTCTCTATCCTAAAAAGGTTGGGACTCGACCAGGGCGGGAGAGTTGTTGAGCTGCATCCTAAGGCCGCGCCACGCGATCGCAGACCGGCCCCGCACGAGCTTATAGAGCAGGCGATAAAGGCAATGGATGTGGCGGTGGCTGAAGCGGAGATTGGCGGTAGAGTGCCGCGCCGGAGACCAAAGACAACGTCTACGGCGGCTACGACGTCAACCCCAACTCAATCTTCAATCCCCGCAGTCCAAAAGGAGACGGTGGTCGTCAATGTCGACGAGGACGTCACCGTTCTGGAGGGTCCTCCTGCTTCAAATAAGAGGAAGGGAGCAACGCCTGCTGCTGCTGTTACCGAGGCGGGGAAAGAAAAAGGGTCAGCCGGCCCTCTGCCCAAGAAGGCTAGGACTGGTACGGATCTAACCCACGGCTCGGATTTAGCAGGTTCCTTAGGCGTTCCTGATGACAGGCTTTCTGATATGTCGATGAATGTTGACATGGATGCTTTGTCTGGATTTTTGTAGATCGGCGCCGCTGCTTTGTCGTTCTCACTGAACGGCAATTGGAGAAGCAGCCTGTGCAGACGGGCGATAAAAATGTCACCGCCGACTCCTCATCCCAGAAGGTTTCCCCCGCTCAGCTTGTGGCGGAAGGCATAAGGTTGTCCAAGAAGCTGGTGAAGTGGACTGATCTAGCCGGCGCTCATATTATGGAGCAAGAAAGGGTCATGGCTCGAGCTGCCCCTGCGCTTGAACGGCTTAGGCTTGAGCTTGCCGCTGCTAAGAAGGAGGCCGAGAGGTCGAAGGAGGACTTCCTTGCTCAGCGAAAGCTTAGGGAGGAAGCCGAGAAGCTGGTCCTAGCCGAGAGAGCCAAGGTTGAGGCTGCATTGGCTGATGTCGCCAAGCTGCAGGAGGAGAAAACCAGATTTGAAGGCGGCTATAAGACCATGGTTGAGCAGAGGGATAGGTGGAAGTCCCTGCATTCGGCCGAGGCGAAGGAGCACAAGAGCACAAAGGCTATCCTTGCTCAGAGGGAGAAGGATATTGAGACGCTGAAGACCGTCATCATCTCTGACATGTGTGCCCAGTACCGGGACCAAGCTGAAGATGCTACCAGGGATGCAATCAAAGAGCTCCTTCCAGAAGGAACCTTCCCGTGGCCAGATTTTGACAGGCTTTTGGATGAGAAGGCTGTTGTTGCGGAGGCCAAGGCCGAGAAAGAGGCAAAGGCGGCAAAGGCCGCTCAGGAGGCTGCGGAGAAGGCGGCCCGGGATGCCAAGGTGAAGGAGACCAGAGAGGAGGCTGAGAGGGTAAAGGCAAGTGAAGCTGCCAAGCTTTCCTCTGGGCCGCCCACCGTTGGTGATGCTGCTACTGCTGCCGGTGGCGAGCAGCAACAGGCATAGGGAGACGGGCGGTCGTCACCGGATTCACCCGGCCCTTCGGATAGTTTCAGCTGTTCGGGGGCCAATTATTAAGCCTTTCCTCCCTGCCATCCTTTTGGCGCTTCAAGTCTTATGTTTGTAACCTTTTGTTGTACCTTCTTTTTTGATAAACTTTGGTAGGTTGTGTTTAGGCTATCCCTATAGGGACGGCCGTCGACTTTGTTTTGCCCCACCTGTAAACATTTAAATAAAGTTTTTGTATTTGCCTTCGGCTTGGTCGAGGCTTTGATCTCATTCTCCATTGAGTTGTCTTCTTACGTTTTTAACATATTGAGCGCTTTTTCGTTTTTACCTTCGGTCTGGCCGAGGCAGTTAGATTGCGTATCTCAACTGTACTTAAAACGTTTTTAAACATGTTGGCATGTCGGTCGCTTCCTCCTCCACTCCCGGTCTTAGCCGAGGCGGTCAGATTTGCGCTTCCCAACTGCTGTTGTGAACATGTTAGCGTATCGGTCGTTGTTCCCCGTCACTCCCGGCTTTGGCCGAGACAATCGAGGTTACGGCTCGACAGCGTTCGTATCTATAGACATATTGATCGCTTCCTCTGCCACTCCCGGATTGGCGGGGATCGATTGCGTTCTTCAATCGTACTCATACATTCTTAAGCATGTTGGTCGCTTTCGCGAGTATCAACTGCATTTGTAGTGACTGCCCGGCTGGCGTCTACTAAGCATGTTGGTCGCTTTCGCGAGTATCAACTGCCATTGCGGTGATTGCCCGGCTTTGGCCGTTGCGTCTACCTTGGTACGACTACGGAGGGGACTCTTCACTTTGATGGAAAACTTGGATCACTCTTCATTAGATATAATCAAGCGTTGGGGTGCCCACAACGGTCTCGGACACCTCCGCCGCTATATGAAGTATTTTCTAAGGTTGTCAGTGTTCCAGTGGCTTATTAGAGGCACACCCTCCATGTCTGTCAGCCGGCATGTCCCCGGCCTCATTTCTTCCACTACCTTGTAGGGTCCTTCCCAGTTGGCCGTCATTTTACCATGGATGTTTCCTTTGTTTGTTGCGGCCGACTTTCTTAGAACTAGATCTCCTACTCTTAAGTCCCTTTTGTGGACCCTACGGTTGTATGCTCTTCTCATTCGGTTTTGATATACTGCCAAGTTGAGCCATGTCGTGTCTCGACTTTCTTCGACCAGGTCTAGGGAGGCTCTCAGGCCTTCCTCATTTTCGACTGGGTCAAAGGTTTGCGTTCTGAATGTCGGCACCGATGCTTCAATTGGCAGGACGGCCTCAGACCCATAGACTAGGTGGAATGGACTGCACCCCGTTGCTTCTTTTTCCGTGGTTCTAAGTGACCACATGACGCCGGGTAGTTCATCGGCCCATCTTCCCTTTAGATCTTCAACCTTCTTTTTCAACCCGTTCAATATTGTTTTATTGGCTGCCTCCGCCTGCCCGTTGCTCTGAGGGTGGCAGACGGAGGAGTATGCGAATTTGATATCAAGCTCTTCCAGCCAGTTCATCACCATGTCACTCCAAAATTCTCGGCCGTGGTCAAATACCATGACTTGGGGTAACCCAAAACGAGTTACGATGTTCTCCCAAATCACCTTTCTTACGGGCGCCGTGGTCTTGGCGGGTACCGCGACAGCCTCGACCCATTTGGTGAAATAGTCAACGACGACGATCAGGTACTTCCTTCCTCCGGAGGCCGTCGGAAATGGTCCTAGTAAATCTATCCCCCATTGTGCAAATGGCAGGGGACTAAGTACTGGTTGCAGGTCTCGGGAAGGTGCATGTATTACCGGAGCATGCATCTGACAATTCTTGCACTTCTTGGTCTTTGCTCTGGAATCTTTCAACATGGTAGGCCAGAAGTAGCCGGCTCGGAGAGCTTTGTGGGCTAGCGTTCTCGCCCCCATGTGATGTCCACAGATGCCTTTGTGAATCTCTGTCAGTATAAGCTCCGCGTCGGCTGGGCCGACACATTTCAAGAGTGGTCTTATCACGGACCTTCTGTATAATTCTCCTTCGAACACCAAGTACCTTGCGACGATCCTTCTTATCTTCTGAGAGAGACTGCGGTCCTCCGGTAACTCTTTTGTGAGTTTGTATTTCATTATCGGAGTCATCCACGTCGTCTCTGCTTCGATGTCGCCCACCATACCGACGGTCTCAGTGATGCTTTTAGCATTCCTGATATCCACCAGCACGGTTCGACTGACATTCTTGATGCTTGAACTGGCAATTTTTGAGAGAGCGTCGGCTCGGTTGTTTTCAGACTTGGGGATGCACTGTATTTGGAAAGATTTCAATTTTTCGGTGTCAGCTTTTACCCTTTCCAGATATCTTACCATCCCATCGTCTCGAGCCTCATACTCTCCTCGGATTTGATTAGTCACTAAGAGTGAGTCTGTCTTCAACACGATGTGTTCCGCCCCGGCAGCTCTAGCTAACTCGACTCCAGTTATCACCGCCTCATATTCGGATTCGTTATTTGAGGCCGAGAAGGTTAACTTCAAGGCGTACTCAAACTCGTCTCCGTTAGGGCTGGTGATAAGGATGCCGGCTCCTGAGCTGTTCGCCGTGGAGGACCCGTCGGTATACACTTCTCCAATGGCTGGTCGGTTAAGACCGTCACGGGATGCGCGTCGAAGTAGGGTTTCAGTTTCCTTGCGGCCACGATGACGGCGAGGGCTGCTTTTTCGATTAGCGGGTAATTTCTTTCGGCGGGCAGCAGTGTATGGCTGATAAAGTAAATTTGGTGTTGTTGCTTGTTTCCTTCCCTGACGATTACGGCACCGACCGTGGCCGAGGTAACTGCTAAGTATAGATATAGCGTCTCCCCCAGCATCGGCCTGGACAGGGTCGGCAGTGTCAGAAGGTGAGCTTTCAGTTGCCTGAAAGCTGTGCTCTGTTGCTCCCCCCAGCTAAAGTCTTTATTCCCTTTCAGCACTGTAAAGAACGGAGTGCTCTTGTCGGCCGACCGAGAGATGAAGCGGGCAAGAGCCGCCATTCTCCCGGTCAGCGTCATAACCTCTTTTCGATTTCTCGGCTCCAGCAGGTTTAGTATTGCTTGGACTTTCTCTGGATTGGCATCAATTCCCCTGGCGCTGACAAGCACGCCGAGGAACTTGCCGGCCCGGACACCGAAGTTGCATTTCATTGGGTTAAGCTTCATCTTATATTTCCTTAGTGAACAAAATGTCTCGCTCAAATCGGCCAAGTGCTCGCTGTCAGACTTGCTTTTTACAATAGCATCATCGACGTAAGCCTCGATGTTTCGCCCTTTTTGATCTTGAAACACTTTGTCCACCAGCCTAGTGTAAGTTGCGCCAGTGTTTTTCAAACCGAACGGCATCATTTTATACATGTATGTGCCATTACCGGTGTTGAATGCGCACTTAGGCATGTCTTCTTCGGCCATGAACACCTGATGATACCCTGAGAAGGCGTCTAGCAGGCTTAGCATGGTGTAGCCTGCCGTTGCGTCAATTAAACTATCTATTCGAGGCAAGGGATAACAATCTTTAGGGCACGCTTTATTAAGATTGGTAAAATCAACACACATCCTCCACGCCCCTGACGATTTCCTCACCATTGCAACATTGGCTAACCACTCAGGGTAAGTACAAGGCATGATAAAGCCCGCCGCTAATAGTTTGTCTACTTCAGCTTTGATGGCCTCATCCTTCTCGGCTGAGGAGTTCCTCATCTTCTGCTTGACAGGGCGAGCGGTGGAGAGTACGTTCAGCTTGTGAACGATCACCTCCCGGCTCACGCCTGGCATCTCGGCGGCTGAGTATGCGAAGACATCTTTGTTCTTCCTCAGCAGGTCTAGGAGATCGGCTCTGAATTTTGGCTCCAGGCCGACACCGACAGTTACGGTGCGCCCTGGGTCAATATCCACTTCCTCGGTCTCGGCTCCTTCGACCATGCCGATGTTGGTGTGCATCGGATCACCCTCCTGCTGTAAGGATGGGCTCTTCCCTTTTTCTGATTTTTTCGCCACTTTGAGGGATTGCATGTTGCACCCCCTGGCAGATACTTGGACATTGACTATTTCGTCTCTTTCGTCCTTTGAGACGAGCTTTTGCGCTTCCCCCAGGTCCGAGACATACATCAATGTCAGGGCCCGGATGGACATCACTGCATCGGCCTCGCTCAAAGTGACTCGGCCTATGAGAACATTGTAGGCAGACGAAACATTCTTGGCCGCATCGGCTTGGCCAAACATCAGCGGCAGTCTGATTGACCCCAGGGGTACCAGGCCGGCCCCGGAGAAGCTGTATAGCGGGTTGGTCCAGGGGCTCAGGTCTTCAATCTTCAGACCGAGATTGAGAAAGCACTCCCTGAACATGATGTTTGTGTAGGCGCCTGTGTCAATCAGGCACCTTTTGACCAAGTGGTTGGCTATGTCTAGGTGGACTACAAGTGGGTCGCTGTGCGGAGCGACGACTCCCTCGTAGTCCTTCTTCTCAATGGTTATATCGGGGATTGTGGAAGCGGGGATCGCTGTTTTGGGCACAAAGTTGATGGCCTGGTATAGCTCATTCAGGTGCCGTTTGTGCCCATTAGCTGACCCACCGTTCTCGTTCCCCCCGATGACAACCTGGATCACTCCCATTCGCTGGAATACTGATTTTCTATTCGCCCCGTCGGAGCTTGTTTCTGGGCCTCCAGCCACATACTTGTTGAGGGCCCCCTTTCGGATTAGCTCCTCGATGGCGTTCTTCAGATGCCGACAGTTGTCGGTCTTATGGCCGGCTTAGCCGTGGTAATCGCAAAACTGGCTAAGGTCGCCATCCCCCCTGCCTTGGGGGGCCTTGCCCATTTCTGCCCTTCATTCTTGCTTAGGGCAAAGACCTCGGCCGGTGATTTGACCAGGGGGTGAGACTGCTGTACCGTTTCTGGGTGTATGGTCCCGAACTCCCCCCGGCGCCCGCCGAGTTCTGTTTCCTATTAAATCTCTCAGGCCGTGACCTATTCATATCACGACGACTTTCATCAACGTTGTCCCGGCGGCTCTTCCTCTCTGAGTGCCCAGATTCACTGTGGCCTACCCAGGTCTTGTGATAATCCTCCACCTTTACGGCGCGATCGGCCATCTTTCTGGCGGTGTCGAGGTTGAGGTCCTCGCACTTGATCAGCTCATTTTTAAACTCGCCTTTCGGGAGGCCTTTCATCAGTGCGAAGGCCGCCAATTCGGTGTTCAGCTCTCGGATCTGCTGAACCTTTGCGTCGAACCTCTTCACATAGCTTCGGAGGGACTCGTCCTCCCCCTGTCGGATAGTGAGTAGATCCGATGTCTCCACGGCCCTTCTCTTGTTGCAAGCATACTGGGCTATGAAGTTGTCTCTCAGGTCGGCATAGCAGTATACCGAGCCATTGGGTAGCCCCTTGTACCAACTCTGGGCCATCCCATGAAGGGTTGTTGGGAAGACTCGGCACCATACCTCATCAGGCTGCTCCCATACCGACATGTACGACTCGAAAGCCTCGGCATGGTCGGTTGGGTCGCTATCCCCTTTGTATGATAGGGACGGCAGCTTCAGTTTAGTCGGCACGAGACTTCGAGGACATAGGCACCGAGGGGTCGTCGACCACGTGTCGAATGACACGCGGCGATCGGCTCCTCGCAACCTTAGTCCGGCTTCTCTCCCTCTGGCGGGAAGGACTTCTTGTTGTCCGACTTTGGAGAGTCGGACTTCTTTCATTTCTTCGGGGGTGGCCTCGTTGTTGCCGCGGCGACGCTGTCCTCCCGCGAGCGGGGGAAGGACTTAGGTCTGCCACTGGCAGCACGGGCTCTGCTGGCGTCCTAGCTTGCACGGCTCCTTGTATCGCCCCGGACAAGTTGTTCGGGGTCACTTTATGGGTCCTGGTCTCCTGTGGGTGCGCTGCCGTCACCGTCGTTGTGGCGGGGGTGATCGGCGTACTACCCATCAGGTCCAGGAATAGCTTCAATTTGGCCGCGTCGACCACATGTCCTATGACAGTGACTTGGCCGGTCGGCAGCGGTGTTTCTGGCTCTCTTGGCATCCCGTACTTCACCGGCTCAATGACTCGGCCGGTGGGGGAATGCCCGATCTCAGAATTAGGGAACGCATCATCCTGGTAGAATGCAGTTTCGTCGCTCACAATTATTTCTTATTGTTTTGACATCCTCTTAGCTTGCTGAGTGGGTTTTGTTTTTGTTTGGTTTTGGTTTTTTTTTTTGTAAGGGAGGTGACTAGCTTTTAGTATCTATCCCCACAGACGGCGCTAATTGTTCCGGGTGTAATTTCGGAGCAGGTTTGTGACCACGTAAGCTCGTAGAATGACGTCTTCACTTGTCTCTTCCTTTCGGTCTCTCCTGTAAAAGATGAACAAACTGAGGTCTCGGCTTGGTACCGAGCGTACTCACTCCGACGCTCAAGTCAGTAAACTTAAAGAGGTAAGCTGTGTGTTAACTTGGCAAAGTATATTGTAGAGAGATAAGGGAGTTTATACCAGATTTTAGGTGTATTTTTGGATCCTTTTCTCAATGAGAGAAGTGTAGTATTTATAGACTTTCACCTTTTGTCACGTAGTGGCCAAGTGGCTAGTAGGTGGAAAGACTGTCTTACCCTCGGCCGAGGGACCCATGGCAGGCCGGCGGGCCTGGTTGACTCCACGCCGAGGGGATTGGATGTGAGTACGCGGATATGCCTCTCGGCCGGCTAGTTGCCGGTTAGCCGAGACCCAAGTGACAGGCTGACAGCCGGTGTCGGTTAGGCTGTTAAATACGTTGACTTGCTGTCTTTTGGCTTTGACCTTGCTCAATGTGTTGACCCGGTCAGCGGATGCAGAATATGCCCCATCAGGATGAAATTGAATTAGGAACAAAAATGTAAAATGTTATAAGTGGGAGGGGTAAAGTTGTAAATTGTGTCCATGATTGAATAAATCATGTTCTTGAATGAGCATGACCTAAATTTATACCGTTGTATCCCAATTATTTATTCGTCTTTTATATTTTTTATACAAGTGTTTTAATCAAAGATAAACAACTGATCAAAGGCTTAATAACCTTTAATAAACCAGACAACAAAAGACTAATCATACACCAAAGTTGTTAGTATATGTGTCGGTAACTTATTTGTTCTGACGTATATAGCTCAAACATACAATTCTACAAGATTAGCTTAATAAATTTTAAGTTTCTTGTCTCTTTATACACCAACCATAATCTATGCAATTTTTTTTCCGTTTGCTTCCTATTTATATGTACTAAAAACAGGGCACCAAAAAATGTTTCAATTTGTAATTAACTAACTATGAATATAATTGGTAGAAAAGGGCAAAATGTACCTACTACATTACCCATATTTGGTACTCTCACCAACAAATAACAATTGAAGAACAACAATATAAACGACAATTGGAAAAACTACTTTAATTTATGAGAAGTCAACTTATATTTTGGTTGTGAACAAGATTGTTTGTTGGATTTTAGAGATGAGTATCATTTGAAAATGATTTGTATTGGATGGCCATATGGCATTACCCAGTGACGTCGAATCTTAGCGTCACCATAAATAAAAAAAGGAAAAATAAGTATACTATAAATGACATTTCAACTTTGGGCCAAACATATGGGGCTAAAAACATAATTATAATTGATTGAATTTAGTGGATAAAAATCTTGATCTAACCAGAAAATAAAAATATCCATTTCATTAGTTCATCTTCTTCATGAAGAACTTTTAGACCAAAAGATGACAAATTAACTTTTCTCCATTGATAAAAGAAAAAACGTTTAAATATAGGGTTTTTTGGCAAACACAACCTTTAAAAAAAAAAAATTCTTCTAAACACCACCTTTAAAAAAAAAGTTTGTAAAACACAACCTTTAATAAATTTTTTGTTGTCAAACACGACTTTTTGGCCGAAGGGCTTAACATTTTGCAATGGGGTAACT
Source organism: Silene latifolia (assembly GCF_048544455.1). Taxonomy (NCBI): domain Eukaryota; kingdom Viridiplantae; phylum Streptophyta; class Magnoliopsida; order Caryophyllales; family Caryophyllaceae; genus Silene; species Silene latifolia. The sequence continues at coordinate 128,604,618 of NC_133535.1, forward strand.
TTCAGTCGATGTTTGAGATATCAAACGATGTCGGTTTGAGGCGTTTTTGGACTCGTTGGAAAGGTGGAAATACAGAATTTCCAGGGGTTATCAATACGATGGTCAAAGGCGGACTTATGTGGGGTCTATTGATGTGTAATAAGGCTAGTCGAAGAGATTAGCGGGTGGTCGGAGATTTTTAGTGGGTCTTTTAAAGAGGTTATGATGCTTTGTTTGGTCTAAAAATTGGTATGTAGTTAGCGGGGAGTGTAAGGTAGGCCGTAGTTGTGTTGTTTTTTGTGGTTGTTATTGAAATTATAGAACTTTGAGAAACTTGAGATTAAAGAATTACTCTCTTTATTGCTTAAGAAAACTCTCTCAAAAACTTAAGCTCTCAAACTCACAAATCATAAGTTATGCAACACCTTTGCATCTCCTTATATAAGAAACTAAAGAAATAAAAACCATCCTAAAACAATTAGGAAATAGCACACAATTAGGTAACTCCTAATTGTATACTTAGTTTTTCCTAAATATACTTTTCCTAAATATACTTTTCCTTCTCCTTAACAATATTGACATCACGCTTATGTCAACATTCTCCCTCCTAAGCTTTATGTCATCTTCAAGCTAAATCCTTCATCCCAATGAGATCCCTCATCTCCTTGAATTTAAGTCTTCCAAGAGCCTTTGTTAGAATGTCGGTCTTTTGCTCGTTCCCGGGTACATGCTTGACCTCTATTTGACCATTCTCAACGCATTCTCTTATGAAATGATACCTCGTGTGTATATGTTTACTTCGACCATGAAATACCGGATTCTTTGTAAGAGCAATTGCAGATTGGTTATCAATCATGATAACAACCTTTTCACATGGTGACCCGGTCACTTCTTCAAGCAAAGCTTGAAGCCAAATTGCTTGTCTAGCCGCTTCAGTTCCTGCCATAAACTCAGCTTCACATGAAGATAAAGCAACTGTATCTTGTTTCTGTGAACACCAAGATATTGGACTTCCACTAAGGTAGAATATGTGCCCCGTCGTGCTTTTACCATCATCGGGATCGACATTGTAACTACTATCGCTGTAACCAACCAAACTTGTTACCTTTAAGCTCGATCGTTTGAAAGCTAATCCTAGATTAACAGTCCCTCGCAAATATCTCAGACACTGTTTCATAGCTGCTCCATGAGATTCTTTTGGATTCTGCATATATCGACTCAATACACCAACACAATATGATAAATCTGGTCTTGTGTGAAGTAAGTACCTAAGGCATCCAACATTTCTTCTATAACTCTTAGCATCAATATCCTTTTCTTCAATTAATTTCGACAATTTTAACCCAGCTTCCATTGGTGTATGCACCAAATTACACTCAGCCATACCAGCTTCTTCTAAGATCTTTTGGGCATATCGACTCTGTTTCAATGTGATACCCTCACTGGTTTGACAAACTTTAATTCCAAGATAATAGGTTAACCTTCCGAGATCACTTATCTCAAATTTAGAAGCCATCTCCTTCTTGAACTCTTCAATAACTTTCACACTTGTTCCAGACACAAATAAATCATAGACATATACTCCAATAAGAAGGATCTCTTGATTCACCACCTTTCGATAAACTGATGGTTCTTTAGAACATCGTTTGAACTTCAATTCACTGAGAATCTGATTCAAATTCTCATTCCATGCCCTTGGAGCTTGTTTTAAACCGTATAAAGCCTTGTTGAGTTTATACACCTTCTCTTCGTTCCCCTTTATTATAAACCCTTCTGGTTGCGTGACGTAAACCGTTTCTTTCAGCTCACCATGCAGAAACGCTGTCTTGACATCAAGATGATGTATCTCCCATCCATTTGAAGCAGCAAGATTAATGAGAAGACGAATAGTTTCAATACGAGCTACCGGAGCAAAAACTTCATCAAAATCGATTCCATGCTTTTGAACATATCCCTTGGCGACGAGTCTGGCTTTATGCTTGTTAATGCTACCATCTGAGTTTCTCTTAAGCTTAAAAACCCATTTCAATCCTATTGGTTTAACTCCATGAGGAAGATCTACAAGATTCCAGGTTAAATTCTTCTCGATCGAGTTTATCTCGTCTTCACAAGCGTGCATCCAATACTTCGACTCCTTTGCTTCATCAAAATATCTAGGTTCTTCATTCAACCTCATAAACAATCGTTTTCCTTCTTCTTCAGCGAGTAGAACATAGTCCTCAAGATACTTTGGCTTCCTACTTACTCGCCCTGATCTTGTCAAAACAGGATGACCACCATCGTCATCATCTTCTTCTCCACTTTCTGCTTCACTTTCCTGAGAATCATTAATCTCCTCCGTTCCTTCATTTTGATCGTTGCTCTCTGCTTGATCTTCGTCACGAGGCTCTGTTTCTGTGGATTGCTGATTCGTTGCAGGAATACCGTGATTCCCAAACTCTCCTAACTCAATGGTGAAACTTTCAGTATCAACATGATCCGAATTTTGCTGTCTCCACATCCACTCTTTTGTTTCGTCAAAAACCACATCTCGACTCACTACAATCTTCCGAGTTTGTGGATCAAACAATCTGTATGCCTTTGATCATGGTTCTGTACCCAAATGTACCAGTTTTCTCGATCTGTCATCAAGCTTTTTGAGGTAAGGAATCGCTGCTTTAGCATAAGCAACGCAGCCAAACACGCGTAAGTGCTCGATATTGGGTCTTCTCCCTTTGAGTGCTTCATAAGGAGTCATCGAGGCAAGTACTCTTGTTGCAACACGGTTTATGATGTAGGTGGCATGCCTTACCGCCTCTCCCCACAAGTAGTTTGGTACATTCCTATGCTTGAGAATACATCTAGTCATCTCCATAAGTGTCCTGTTTCTTCTTTCAACAACCCCGTTTTGTTGAGGACAATAGGGAGCCGTCAAGTCCCTTTTAATCCCATATTTTTCACAAAATTCTTGAAACTCTTGTGATGTGAACTCACCACCTCTATCGGTTCGAAATGTTTTCATAACAGCTCCAGTTTCTTGTTCAATCATCATCTTGAATCTTTTGAATTTCTCAAAAGTATCTCCCTTTTCCCTTAAAAGAATTGTCCACATATATCGTGAGTGATCATCAATGAGAACAAAAATATACCTATTTCCTGCTGCAGTGGAAGGAGTGATCGGACCACAAAGATCACCATGTATGAGTTCAAGAATCTTTTGTGCACGAAACAAAGTCGCTTGAGGGAAAGCTCGTCTTGCTTGTTTACCAAGTAAACACGAAAAACACGTCTCTTTCTGCACTTGGAATTTTGGTACTCCAATAACTAAGTCTTTACTCACCATTGTTTTTATTGAGTTACCTCCGATGTGTCCTAAACGTGCATGCCATATTATCGAGTTGCCTTGGTCCACAATCTGTAGACACTTCGTATCAACTATGTCCATGATCACCTTATATAACCGATTAGGAGATCTTTTAGCTCGAGCAATCAAATTCCCTTTTTTGTCGTGTAAGGTGAGATAATCTTCTCGCATTCTAACATCACATATTGACTCCGTCGCTTGTCCCAAACTGATAATATTACTTTTTAACTCCGGTAAGTAATAAACATCATGTAGAACCTTTTTGTCTCCACTTTTGGTTGTGAAGAGAATTGACCCTTTTCCTCTGATGTCAATACGAGAATTATCTCCAAACCTCACCTTTCCCGTGATAGACTCATCGAGACTATAGAAGTAGTTGCGATTTCCCGTCATATGATTGCTTGCACCATTGTCTAAATACCAAACGTTTGTTCCATCGGAACTTGTCTCAAAGTCTTTTGGTTTTACGCTTCTTTCATTAAGGTAAACTACTTCGTTTGACCTTATCTTCCCATCATTGATACATATCACTTCATGCATCAACAGTTCATCAGCTGTTTGTGTATTAGCATTCTCATCCTCTTGAGTTTCTTGAGCTTCTTGCAATTTAAGTAAGCGATCCGGACAATTTGAGGCATAGTGGCCAAACTTGTCACAGCGAAAACATTCAACTTTCGATACATCCTTTTGACCAGAAGAACGTCCTCCTCGACCTCTTCCTCTGCCACCAAATCGTCCTCCTCGACCTCTTCCTCGGTAATTAGCACTAGAACTTCGATTATCTTCAGAAGATTGGGACTCCGAATTAGCATACATTAGTTTGCTTTGCTCCTCTTTGGTCTCTTCATCATCAGCAACACGCTCTTCATATGCTTTCATGCGACCTATGATATCTTCGAAACTAGTGGTTTTTAAATCTAACACTTGTTCAAGGGAAGCCACTATGTGTATGTACTTCTTCCGAGGAAGACTCGACAAGAGCTTCTTTACTAGTTTTGATTCTTCAATTTCCTCCCCTAACGCCATGGATTTTGAAGAAATCTCTGATAACTTGCCCACAAAGTCATCAATTTTCTCGGTGTCCTTCATCTTGAGACGATCAAATTCAGCCATCAAAGTTTGCAATCTTGCTTCCTTAACTCTATCTGCTCCCAGATGCCTAGCTTTGATCGCATCCCATACCTCTTTTGCCGTATCTAAATCTCCAACTTGCAAGATAAGAGCTTCGGGTATAGACTGGAAAATTAGAGCTATTGCCATATTATTCTGGTCACCATCGTCTTTTCCAGTTTCAACAACTTCCCAAGCTTTGTGTACCTTTAGTAACACCTTCATCCTAATTGCCCATACGGTATAGTTGCTTGTATTTAGCATAGGACACTTGATGGAAGAAGATCCTCTTCCTTCTTTAGTCTTTCCCATCGACGCCTCACCTTTCTCGTCTCCGGACATCGTGATCCTTCCCTTAGGCTCTGATGCCAAATATTGAAATTATAGAACTTTGAGAAACTTGAGATTAAAGAATTACTCTCTTTATTGCTTAAGAAAACTCTCTCAAAAACTTAAGCTCTCAAACTCACAAATCATAAGTTATGCAACACCTTTGCATCTCCTTATATAAGAAACTAAAGAAAGAAAAACCATCCTAAAACAATTAGGAAATAGCACACAATTAGGTAACTCCTAATTGTATACTTAGTTTTTCCTAAATATACTTTTCCTTCTCCTTAACAATATTGACATCACGCTTATGTCAACAGTTGTTTGTTGTAAGTGCTGGTTTGAGGTGAGTGAATTGACCCACAATTTTGTGGGTCAATTCACTCACCTCAAACCAGCACTTAGAACAAACAACCACAAAAAACAACACAACTAAGACCTATCTTGCACTCCCCGCTACCTACATACCAAATTTCAGACCAAACAAAGCATCATAACCTCTTTAAAAGACCCACTAAAAATCCCCGACCACTCGCTAATCTCTCCGACCAGCCTTACTTTACACAACAGTAGACCCCACATAAAACCACTTTTGACCATCGTGTTGATAACCCATGGAAAGCGTGTATTTCCACCTTTTCAACGAGTCTAAAACACCTCAAACCGACATCGTTTGCTATCCCAAATATCGATTGAAAGTTATCTCATTGCAAAATGCTAAGTCCTTCAGCCAAAAAGTCGTGTTTGACAACAACAAAATTATTAAAGGTTGTGTTTTACAAACTTTTTTTTTTAAAGGTGGTGTTTGGAAGAAATTTTTTTTTAAAGGTTGTGTTTGACAAAAAACCCTTTAAGTATATCTAAAGAACGCGTCCCGATAAAAAACAATACAGGCAGACCTATATATAGGTTGACTTAGGTTATATTGGTCGATCAATATTAATCTACGATGGTACAAGTGACAATGGTCTAATTGATGCTCATTGATTATATGGAGTACTTTTTTAAAAGTAATCGATCCGAATTCGACTTGAATAATTTATTAGTTTATGTGTTACATCTTATATGTCTATAAACTTCATCAAAATAAAGAATGTAATATTAACTTATAAGATTAACTAGTTTTTGAACCTGTGCACTACACGGGTGGTAATGTAGATTGTTAATCGAAGTAGATGTTAAATATACAGCTTTTGGAGTGAAGGTGTAAGGTTAATTTATTAATACTCGTAAAATTTAGATGAAACTTTTGAAAAGTTATTTTATTTATGCATATATAGGCAAAGTTATATCTCGTAATTTTATTCATAGTACTTTGTGATTTTTTTTCTTTTCATCTTGTTAAATTATGCGAGTTTTCAAGGAGATTTACTGTTTTTATATTGTCTTCTCAGATGTTAATTATATTCATCTTATTAATTATATCACAAATATGTTTTAAGGGGGACTTAGTTATAAAATTTGATTAAATAGCCCTCTCTGGCTCTATTTTCCGAAAGGGTGTTGCTTTTTTTATGTTTATGATTTACTCAATTATTAAAGTTATGAAATTTGAGTAAATAGTCCTCTTTGACGCTCTTTCCTGAAAGGGTGTTGCTTTTTCATGTGTATGCTTTACTCAATCACATACATGATTTTTCACTTCACCTCTCTTTTCACCATCTCGTTATTCAATTCCTAACTCCTTTAATTCTCTCTTTCAACTTTATCAAACCACCACACCCGCCGCCATCACCTAACCACCAACAAACCTCAACCGTGCCACCTTTACCCTTACCCTCACTAACCATAACCCTTTCCTCATCCCCACCCGCATCCTTTTCCCATCGCGCCATACCCTCCATTCCTCCAACCGCAAGTCCACGACATAGACCATTCATCCCCCAATCCTTGCTCGCCTCCCTCGTCAGTAAGCTTTCCTCACCCCGCTCGCCAACCCAACCGCCCTGCACAAGAATCTCTTCGCAACCGTCATCCCAACCACATATTATCGACCTTTTCTCAAGCACCATTCCTTCACCCACCGTCTCTCGCTCTTCCCCTACACCCTCTCTTCCCAGTGTAGATACCTCATTTCTGCACCTCCCGCAAACCACCCGGTGATGATTGGGCCGCATGTTTGGTATGCGGAACAATTTGTGACAGTTCGTAAGTTTATCGTCAAGTGATCGCTCAAACATTTATGTCTACCTCTTAATTGTCATCTACGTGCCGATACGGTCGTTTTGACAGTAATTAGAGTACATTTGGAGTCAAGGCCTAAAACCGTCTTCATTTTCTGACAACCATTAAAATGCCGAGTCAGAATGTTCTGGAATGTCCCGGATATTTCTATTCCACATTTTATAAATCTTTTAATCTTTGGTAAACAATTTCCCGTAATATTTACACAAAATATTAAGAAAAACAAAATTATTCCGTTATTCCATAAACTAAACACGGAAAACTTTCTTCCGCAGGAGGAAACCACTTGGGAAAGGACGTAGCAGGTGCCGCGCCTCTTCCAAGAGACGCAGTGCCTACTGCGCCTCTTCCCAAGTCCTTTTCTGCGTATTTTTCGTATCTTTTTCATATCTTTTTGAGATTCACTTTCAAAGTTTCTTCGAAAACCCTACTTCCTCCGTGATTAGTATAAATAGAGACCTTCGGTCTCACATATTTCTCACGCGAGTGTCCGCCCTTCTCTTCTCCCTTTGCATTTTAGACCACGTTCTTACTTTTTGGCGTCTACGTGCTTGAACTTTCGACCACGTAAGCTCGGATCTTTCTGAGTACCAGCCTCGTTTTTCATGACCGACCAATTTGACCAACTCCACCATAATCAACTTTAATCAATCCATTTTAATTCCTCTTACGAGGGCACTTTCGTCTACATTCGAGTCGAGCATCACTAAACGTTAACTTAGTTTATCTCGTTTCGTCAAACATGTAAGTCTGAGGGTGTAAATCTCTCTTTTATTTATTGTTATTTATTTATTGTGATCATATTGTAAGCTTTATGTCGAAAATACAATTAAAACCGATTTCTAAAAACCCTTTGTTTAAACCCTTTTTACGGATTAACAGGAAGACAGACGTCGAGAAGGGACGCAGCAACTGCTGCGCCTCTTGGAATGGAC